>NC_092416.1:82755162-83080162 GCF_040894005.1 Engystomops pustulosus | reverse complement strand
TAGAGAGCCCTCCTGAGGGCTCTCTATATCCTGAGGAATGTCACTTAGCAGGCCCCCCAAAATCTGGAACCAACTCAACACTGGATACATACATTGACCACTTTAGAAAAAAAGTGAAAACTGAAATCCTTGGGAAAAGAAAGAAACAAGTCAATAACCTAACCCTGCAGGAACAAATGGCTATTATGGCATTGAAAACAAACCCAAATATCATAATAAAACCTGCTGACAAAGGGGGTGCAATTGTCAAAGAAGGAAACAGACAGCTGTCCAACCCCATCCATTATAGTAAACTTGAAAGTGACCCCACAGAGGCCTACAAGAATCAACTAATTGACCAAGACGTTTTCAACTGATATCCAACACAAGGTTAACCTTCTCATCCCAGAGGATCCCAGGCCAGGCTGTTTCTATATGCTCCCCAAGATCCACAAAGATGGCAATCCAAGAAGGCCTACTATTTCTGGCAATGGCACCTTGACGGAAGCATCTCAGGTTGGGTGGAAAATCTCCTAAAACCCCTGGGCAGAAGTACTACAAGCTACATCCAGGACACTACTGACCTTTTAAATAAACTCAAGACTGTAGGCTCACTTCCTTATGGTACAATTCTGGCCACCAAGGATGTGGAATCTCTATACACTAACATCCCCCATAAAGATGGAATAGCAGCATGCCGGGCACACATGGAGGAGGACAACCTACCAACAGAACTGGTCACAGAACTTATACAATTTGTACTCACCCACAACTATTTTTCATTTGGAGAGGATCTGTACCTACAGTGTATGGGAACATCGATGGGTTAAAGGTGTGCACCACAGTATGCCAATCTTTTTATGGCTGAACTGGAAGATGCTTACTTATCCACATGCACCACAAAACCCATGATCTACCTCTGTTATATAGATGACATTCTGATCATCTGGACTGCAGGTGAAGAGGCCCTGCTTCAATTCCATGAGGGCAACAACAACTTTAGATATTTTTATGAGCCAGTGCAATAACAAATGTAAATACCAAAACAAAGAAAGAAAGTAATGCACCAAAAAAGGCTCCCCGAAATCAATCAACAATTAATAATAACAACTTTATTCATTTCCAGATAAAGAGAAAACATCACACACAATTTCAAAACATCTAAAAAATATAATGAACATACAATACAACCAGCGAGCAAGGTTTTGGTCAACTGTGTAACACCTCCTGTTAAATCACTCAGTAATAATCATGGTTCTTCCACTAAATGTTTGTTTTAAATTCCCAAATATCAAATGACCAACAATAATGGGTACGTGAGAGTAGGTCTCTTTATAAAATAATTCAACAAAAGTGCCAGAATGTAAAAGAGAAATGCCGTACTATAATAGGTATCATCACATATTCCAAAAGGGCATGCATATAAGAAAGATAATAGTCACCACATAGTATAAGTAGCCAATGCCCAAGTATATCTCCAATATTGCAATACAAGCATTCTACATCCATCCTAACAGACCGGCATACAGGCGGGAGGAAATCCAAAAACAGGGGTGGAAGGCTCCTAGACGACTTCCTCAGGGGTAAGTATTTACGGACCCATTATTGTCATTTGACCCAGATGCTCGTTAATGTAGGAATGAAAGTCCATCCAATAATCCTGAATGGATGGGCATTCCCAAACCATGTGAAAGAAAGTACCCGACTATCTCTGCATCTAGAACACAAAGCTGAGTGGTTTCTACACATCTGACGCAAGTGCAAAGGGGTCAGGTACCTCGGTGCAGCCACTTGGCCTGTATCAACTGGTCCCGGGCAGTGATAACTCTTGAGCATCAGTTAGGTGTGATTTCCTTATGGTGTTGGTCCTCTAGTTTAGGGATATCTTGTAGCCCTATATGTAAGCTTCTTGTAGCAGGTGAGGGCTGTGAGTCCATCAATTGTTTATAAACGGTGGATGTAGGTTTCCCAAGGTCTTTGGTCCCGGCAATTGCTTCCATGGGACTTGTTCTTTAGTTCCTCCCTCCCAAACTGGCACAACTGCATGGCGCAATCTCAGATATCTAAAGAAAGCTGTAGGCATTAGATTAAACTCTTAAATAAGGTATGCAAAGGTCTTGAGGACCATTCTGGTAAAAGGAGACCAAGCCCTAGAGTCATCCCCCTGACAATCCAACATTCTGTTCCACATTGTTACGGTTGCCATCATGTTAGATGTGTAGTATAACCCATGAACCTTCCCCCCTTGTAGACAAAGTTGGTCAACCCTTCATATGAGCCCATAAGCAACGTCTCTAGAACTATAGCTGGATTATTGGAGTCCGCCTTTATCCACCACATTGCGTATGTCAACTGTACTGCCTGGTAGTAGTTTGCCATATGAGGTAAATCTAACCTTCATCTATTTTTATGGACCATTCCCCCATAAAAATGGGGTCTGGAGTTTATTAATAGGGAGGAAATGAGAGCTACGTAACAGCGATGGAGCAACCCTGTACAGATAGAGGAGTTTGGGCAAGGGGACCATTTTAAAAATATTAACTCTACCTACTAGAGAGAGAGGCAGGCTTTAAGCTTTGTCGCTTAAAGGACAGGAGCCAAATTAAGGGACTCAAATTTGGAGACATCTCTATGAATAACTATCCCCAGGTAGACAAATTGGTCAACAACTATGTGCCCGAAGACTGTGAAATTAGATGGGAGTCAAACTCATCCACCATAAAGAGAGCTGATTTGTGCAAGTTGACCTTTAGCCCCGAGTAACCCCCAAACTGTAAGTAAGGCTTCAAGTGAAGGGCCCAGGTCAGCTAGGTATACCAGCAGATCATCTGCACAGAGAGAAAATTTTTTCACTGATACCGGCAATATACCACCGCTCAATTGCTGTGCTACTATTGATCAGGGGAAACAGAGGCTCCAGCACTAGGGCGAAGAGCAAGGCAGAGAGCGGCAACCTTACCTTGTCCCCCTCCCCAGCCGAAAATAATCAGATAGATACACATTCACCCATACCCTCACTATGGCCCTGCGGTAGAGAATCTGGGGTCACTTGACAAACCCAAATGGAAGGCCTAGTCTATCAAGCACCTCCCACATAAAACTGCACTCAACCAAGTAAAATGCTTTTTCATTATCCAGGGAAGCAACCCTCTGTCAACTATTAACATGGGGTATCTGAAGGTTGGTGAATAGTCTCCTCAAGCTGAGAGACGTGACCAGCTGCTGGTGCGAACGGCCGCATGTAACTAGTGCTCCGCTCTATCACAGCTTCTCCTGTTCCATCCTGCCCAACACCAGCCGCCACCATTTCGGGCCAAAGGCTCCACCTTAGCACTACTCACCAGGGTGCCGGAATGAGTAAGAATAATAAGCCCTCCGGGGCCACAACGACGTTGTGGAAGTATTCTTGGCCAGGTGCCCAAGATGGTGCCGGATCATCATCCCCGCATCGTGGTGCTGCCTCTCCCTCAGCGCCTGCCTTTGCAGAGACAGGCAAAGACTCGGAACCATCTCTGGAAGAGGTCTCTGCGCAATTACTCACAGTCACCCAAACCTCTACTACTTCTAACATCTAAAATAGATGAAATTCGATGGATGTCAGATTAGTGAGACATGACTTACAGTCACTGAGGGAGAGAGTCATAGAGAACGAGGCATGTATCTCCCAAGTGGAGGACTTATTTAACCCTATGCCAGGTCAGTTGCATGCACTGGAGAAAGCAGCTAAGCTGTGGGAGCAAAAAGCGGATACTCTAGAAAATAGCTCTTGTGCATATACTAGGCTTCCTGGAACGCTCTTATTTATAGAGCAATGCATCCGTGACACTTTTCCGGTTGCAAGGCTTACACCTAACTATGCAATTGAGAGAGTGCACAGGATCACTGCAAAGCCGCCACCACTGGGGGCGCCAGCAAGACCCTTCATAGCCCAGCTGAGACTGTGACGCCATCTAGCAAGCCTCCTGGAAATAAGGCGCCTTAATGTTCCAAATTGCTGCTGTGTCGATTTATCCAGATTTTTCTGCGGCCTTGCAGAGGTCTACCGGAGTAAAGAAAGGTTTTCAGGAGCTGCAGATCTCCCACTCCATGGCATTCTCAGCCAACTTCGGAGTGATCTACCTATTTGTCTAGTTTAATAAGTTCTTCCAGCCTCTGTGCCAGAAAGCCCTAGTTTCCAACATGGAGGGGCCCAGACTTGCATTAATCCGTGGACAATAACATCTTATCCTGTTGGACATCCCCCATATTAGTTGGTCACTACTAATGGAACAGAGCATCTTGTATTCTGTGCTCCATGCCACAGCTGTCTGGGACTGGAAGCGTTGGGGGAATTCCTATTGGGGACCGCTTTGGTGACTCGGGTCAGGCAGTTGGGGATTTAGGTCATCTACCCTTGGTAAAGGGTAGTGGCCACCCTGTACTATTTTATCTTTTGTTTTCCTTTTCTAGGTTGACTTGTTATAACTGTAAGTGTCCTCTATGATATGCCTTTATCTATCTTAACATAGAATGTTAGGGGTATGGGCAGCGCCTGCAAACAAAATATTGTATTTTCCCATGTCCGTAAAACTAATCCTTATCGTATCTGTCTGGTTGAAAAACATTTGACCGCTGAAACTGTTTCCCTGATCCAACATTGTTGCACTCTATGCATATTTCACATTCACGAGGGGTTACCTTACTGATTAATCACTCAGTCAGGTGGGAACGAGGCTTATATCAATCTGACCCAGAAGGTAGGTATCTGTTTGTATTATTATTAATCATAATCTATAATTTCTATATATTTTTTTAAATATATTTTTCATATATATATTTCTTAATTCTCCTTACTATTTTTCAGCAATTTTGCACTTGCACTTTGCATTTGGAGCACTTTGCACTTTTTGTGTCTTTACATCATCAGCCATGTCCAATCTTTAATAAGCCTTTTTGCTGTTACTATTCCATATTACTTGTCGCCGATTATATGGGATTTAGAACTTATTTATGGTTGGGATCATTTCTTTCCTCAATCATATATACTCCTTGTCACGTCACTAATGTTATAATCCCCAACCCTTGATATTGGGTTTTTATATATCACTTATAGCTCTTTTTTGCTA
The DNA here is from genome assembly GCF_040894005.1 of Engystomops pustulosus. NCBI lineage: Eukaryota > Metazoa > Chordata > Amphibia > Anura > Leptodactylidae > Engystomops > Engystomops pustulosus. Next base: position 83,075,078 of record NC_092416.1, on the reverse strand, counting down.
CATATGGTGTTTCATTGTTTTCCCAGCAATTTATAACTTGCCGTCCAGGCTCAGAAACGATGTTCAGTGCTTCGCCTTTTACTATATTACTTGTCGCCGATTATAAGTTATGATCTGCTTTTATTAATTAAGCTGCTTATCGTTGCATCACATTATACCATTGCCGTTTTTTGATAGCACTTACCCTTAGGTTTCTCAAGTACGTCTGTACGATATATCAAGTTTTCCTTGAATTGAAACGCCACCTATTACTTGTCATATGACATAGCATCATTAGCGGTGACATGCAGCTTGCGTTCCACCTTCCATTATCCTGCCGAGGTATTATACTTCCGAGTTGCAATGCGCATGCTCTGGCCACCGACCGGAAATACATATTGGGCAGGTGTGGGTATATAAGGCAGTTCTCCTCTGGTATGTACACACTCCTGATAAAGCCTGCTTGATAGGCGACACGCGTCGGGTCTTCTCTGCAGACATGAGTCAGGACTAGAGATGAGCGAGCACTAAAATGCTCGGGTACTCGTTATTCGAGACAAACTTTTCCCGATGCTCGAGTGCTCGTCTCAAATAACGAACCCCATTGAAGTCAATGGGAGACTCGAGCATTTTTCAAGGGGACCAAGGGTCTGCACAGGGAAGCTTGGCCAAACACCTGGGAACCTCAGAAAAGGATGGAAACACCACGGAAATGGACAGGAAACAGCAGGGGCAGCATGCATGGATGCCTCTGAGGCTGCTCAATCGCACCATTATGCCAAAATTATGGGCAACAGCATGGCCATGACAGAGTGACCGAATGAGGCTAGATAGCATCTAAAACATCCAATAATTGACCCTGACACTATAGGGGACGGCAAGCAGAGGCAGCGGCAGCAGGCTAGAGAGTCTCATGGCGACATACCCTAAATGGACTCAGGTTTCACCAAAGGAGGTGAGCAAGAAGCGCTGAAATGATTTCCTATGTGAACAAAAGGTTGACGGTATATTTAGTCGATAACACAGCATGGTGGCGACATAGTGACCAAGTTCCATAACGTATCTGGTGAAACACCCGAAAAATTAGCCTGACACAGCTCTTTTGATAAAGGGACGACATGGGGAGGCAGCCATGGAGACGACTTCCATGATTAAGAGTGACTACTGGGGCATCCATATTGCTTCTATGATTGAAACTTCAGGTCTCCAGCATGGTGACAGATGGGCCGAGTTCCACTGTGTATCTGGTGAAACACCTGAAAATTCTGCCTGACACAGCTCGTTTGATAAGGGGATGATGTGCTGCATATCCTCTCGTGCTCCAGCGTCTGGGGTATAGACAGTTGAAAGTTGCACATGGAGACATTGGTGGACGCTGTGGAGGATCGTGGAGGCGAAATGGACAGGAAACAGCAGGGGCAGCATGCATCGATGCCTCTGAGGGTGCCTAATCTTGGGATGGAGCTGGCGGTCCGCTGCCAGGCGAGCTTTTGCCTGTCCAAGCCCCTGTCTCCCGGCTCCTCCCCACCCAAAATGGGCCTGGGGGCCAGAAGCGTTTACTTTGAAAAAATTATAATTTTCAAAGCAGGCCGGGTCGTTTGAATATTTCACCTAGGAATAATGGAATAGCATAGTGGTTCTATTTTTAATTGTTTTTACGGAAATGGTTCCATGATTAAGAGCGACAGTATGGGGCATCCATATTGCGCTGCTATGATTGCAACTTCAGGTCTCCAGCATGGCGGCGACAGATGGGCCGCGTTCCATTATGTATCTGGTGAAACACCTGAAAATTCTGCCTGACATAGCTCATTTGATAAGGGGACCATGTATGGAGGCAGTGAACTAGTAGTAGATTAAAGGTGCTGCAGTTAAAACTATGTAAGTTGGATCTTGGGATGGAGCTGGCGCTCCGCTGCCAGGCGAGCTTACGCCAATCCAAGCCCCTGTCTCTAGGCTACTCCCCAAACAGCACTTCTAAGAACCTTTTGTATAAGATCAAGTGTAGTAGCGTTCTTATAAGTTTGGGATATGGCTTGAGGAAACGCTGAACTATGAGATTTAACACATGGGCCAGGCATGGCACATGTGTCAGTCTGCCGAGTTGCAGAGCCGCCACCAGGTTACGGCCGTTGTCACACACAACCATGCCTGGCTTCAGGTTCAGCGGTGCCAGCCACAGATCAGTCTGCGCCGTGATGCCCTGTAATAGCTCTTGGGCGGTGTGCCTTTTATCGCCTAGGCTCAGCAGTTTGAGCACCGCCTGCTGTCGCTTAGCGACGGCACTGCTGCTGTGCCTAGAGCTACCGACTGATGGTGCCATGCCCACGGATGGTAATTCGGAGGATCTTGGGATGGAGCTGGCGCTCCGCTGCCAGGCGAGCTTTCGCCAATCCAAGCCCCTGTCTCTAGGCTACTCCCCAAACAGCACTTCTAAGAACCTTTTGTATAAGATCAAGTGTAGTAGCGTTCTTATAAGTTTGGGATATGGCGGGTGAGGGGAATGTAAACAGATGCGCAAGAAGCGCTGAAATAATATCGGTAAATGAAAAAAGTTTGCCAGTATATTTTGTGGATTACACAGCAGGGTGGCGACAAAGTTAACAAGTTTGATGTGGAATCCATGAAAACAACCCAAAATTCTGCCTGACACAGTTCGTTTGATAAGGAGACAACGTATGGAGGCAGCTATATGGACGACTTTTGGAGGCAGCTATGGCGATGACGTGGGGAGGTAGCAATAGAGATAACGTGTGGAGCCAGCTAAAAAGACGACATGTGGAGGCTGCTATGGAGACAATTTAATTTGGATAGTGCCTGTATGTGGCAGTCCAAAAAAGTTTTCAAACCAGTGGAGCAGGTAGGTGGTCCTCCAGAAAAATTAAATAAATTGAGTGCCTGTATGTGGCACTCCCAAAAATTGCTTAAAACAGAGGACCGGGTAGGTGGCCCTCCAGAAAAATTAAATACATAGAGTACTATAGCTAGAGCCAGTTGGCCCTGGCAAAAAATAGCCAGTTTCCTATGCTTTAGTGTACAAAGAGGAGGAGAAGGAGGACAATGAGGAGGAGGAGTGCATGCATTATTCAGGTTGAGCTTCTTTCACCTGGTGGAGAATGAAAATCCAGAGAAATCCAGGCTTTATTCATCTTGATAAGCGTCAGCCTGTCAGCGCTGTCAGTCGACAGGTGTGTACGCTTATCAGTGATGATGCCACCAGCTGCACTGAAAACCCGCTCGGACAACACGCTAGTGGCAGGGCAGGCAAGAACCTCCAAGGCGTACAGCGCCAGTTCGTGCCACATGTCCAGCTTTGAAACCCAGTAGTTGTAGGGAGCTGTGTGATCATTTAGGACGATGGTATGGTCAGCTACGTACTCCCTCACCATCTTTCTGTAAAGATCAGCCCTACTCTGCCGAGACTGGGGACAGGTGACAGTGTCTTGCTGGGGTGACATAAAACTGGCAAAGGCCTTGTAAAGCGTACCCCTGCCAGTGCTGGAAAAGCTGCCTGCTCGCCTACTCTCCCTCGCTACTTGTCCCGCAGAAGTACGCCCTCTGCCGCTAGCGCTGTCAGAAGGGAAATACTGTTTCAGCTTGTGCACCAGGGCCTGCTGGTATTCATGCATTCTCACACTCCTTTCCTCTCCAGGGATGAGAGTGGAAAGATTTTGCTTGTAACGTGGGTCCAGGAGAGTGAATACCCAGTAATCGGTGCTGGAATAAATTCTTTGAACGCGAGGGTCACGGGATAGGCAACCTAGCATGAAATCTGCCATATGCGCCAGAGTCCCAACGCGCAAGAATTTACTCCCCTCACTGGCCTGACTGCCCATTTCCTCCTCCTCCAACTCCTCTTCTTCTGCCCATACACGCTGAACAGTGAAGGACTGAACAATGGTCCCCTCTTCTGTCTCGCCAACATTCTCCTCCTCTTCCTCCTCATCCTCCTCCACCTCCTCCGATATGCGCTGAGAAACAGACCTAAGGGTGCTTTGGCTATCAACAAGGGAATCTTCTTCCCCCCTCTCTTGTGACGAGCGCAAAGCTTCCGACTTCATGCTGACCAGAGAGTTTTTCAACAGGCCAAGCAGCGGGATGGTGAGGCTGATGATGGCGGCATTGCCACTGACCATCTGTGTTGACTCCTCAAAGTTACTCAGCACCTGACAGATATCAGACATCCACGTCCACTCCTCATTGTGGACTTGAGGAAGCTGACTGACCTGACTACCAGTTCTGGTGGAAGTTGACATCTGGCAGTCTACAATCGCTCTGCGCTGCTGGTAAACTCTGGATAACATGGTTAATGTTGAATTCCACCTCGTGGGCACGTCGCACAACAGTCGGTGAGCGGGCAGTTGGAGGCGGCGCTGCGCTGCCCTGAGAGTGGCAGCATCTGTGCTGGACTTCCTGAAATGCGCACAGATGCGGCGCACCTTCGTGAGCAAATCAGACAGATTGGGGTATGTCTTGAGGAAACGCTGAACTATGAGATTTAACACATGGGCCAGGCATGGCACATGTGTCAGTCTGCCGAGTTGCAGAGCCGCCACCAGGTTACGGCCGTTGTCACACACAACCATGCCTGGCTTCAGGTTCAGCGGTGCCAGCCACAGATCAGTCTGCGCCGTGATGCCCTGTAATAGCTCTTGGGCGGTGTGCCTTTTATCGCCTAGGCTCAGCAGTTTGTGCACCGCCTGCTGTCGCTTAGCGATGGCACTGCTGCTGTGCCTAGAGCTACCGACTGATGGCGCCATGCCCACGGATGGTAATTCGGAGGAGGAGGAGGTGGAGGAGGGGTGGGAGGAGGAGGAGGCATAGTAGGCCTTTGAGACCTGGACCGAGGTAGGCCCCGCAATCCTCGGCGTCGGCAGTATGTGAGCAGCCCCAGGGTCAGACTCGGTCCCAGCCTCCACTAAGTTAACCCAATGTGCCGTCAGCGATATATAGTGGCCCTGCCCGGCAGCACTCGTCCACGTGTCCGTGGTCAGGTGGACCTTGTCAGAAACGGCGTTGGTCAGGGCACGGATGATGTTCTCTGACACGTGCTTGTGCAGGCCTGGGACGGCACATCGGGAAAAGTAGTGGCGGCTGGGGACCGAATACCGAGGGGCGGCCGCCGCCATGAGGTTTCGAAAGGCCTCGGTCTCTACCAGCCTATAGGGCAGCATCTCCAGGCTAAGCAACTTGGAGATGTGGACGTTGAGGGCTTGGGCGTGTGGGTGGGTTGCGCTATACTTCCTTTTGCGCTCCAGCGTCTGGGGTATGGAGAGCTGAACGCTGGTGGATGCTGTGGAGGATCGTGGAGGCGAAGATGGGGTTTTCGCACGGGAGGTGTTTGGGCCGTGGTCCTGGGCAGGGGGCTGACTAGCAGATGACACAGGGGAAGGAGCAGTGGTGTTCCCGGCCGGAGGTGAACGGGCTTGGCCCCATTGAGAGGGGTGTTCATATGCCTGCGCATACTGGTGGTAGTTAAGCTAGTAGTGGTGGAACCCCTGCTGATCCTGGTTTGGCAAAGGTTGCACACCACAGTCCGTTGGTCATCCGGTGTTTCTTTAAAGAACCTCCAGACTTCTGAAAATCTAGCCCTCGCCACGGGAGCTTGACTACGGGCAACATTTGGCGCTGATGCACCAGCTCTGGCCCTGCCTCTCCGTCTGGCCCCACCACTGCCTCTTCCAACCTGTTCTGCTATAGGACTTGCCTCTGTCTCAGAAGCACTGTGTTCACCCGGCCTATCAACCCAGCTTGGGTCTGTCACCTCATCATCCTCCGATCCCTCAGTCTGCTCCCCCCTCGGACTTCCTGCCCTGACAACAACTTCACCACTGTCTGACAACCGTGTCTCCTCATCGTCCGACACCTCTTTACACACTTCTTCCACTACGTGAATAATGTCATCATCACCCACAGACTGCGACTGGTGGAAAACCTGGGCATCGGAAAATTGCTCAGCAGCAACCGGACAAGTGGTTTGTGACTGTGGGAAGGGTCCAGAAAACAGTTCCTCAGAGTATGCCGGTTCAAATGCCAAATTTTGCTGGGAGGGGGCAGACTGGGGGGAAGGAGGCTGAGGTGGAGGAGCTGGAGGAGTGCTGATTTCGGTGACATGGGTGGACTGCGTGGAAGACTGACTGGTGGACAAATGGCTAGAAGCATTGTCCGCAATCCACGACATCACCTCTTCGCACTGTTCTGGCCTCAACAGTGCTCTACCACGAGTCCCAGTAACTTGAGACATGATGAACCTAGGGAGTGTACCTCTGCGGCGTTCCCCTGCTCCCTCATCAGCAGGTGATGTCTCACCCCGCCCAGGACCACGGCCTCTGACCCCTGCAGTAGTTGGACGCCCACGTCCACGCCCTCGTCCTCTACCCCTAGCCCTCGGGTTAAACATTGTCCAAATTAAAGTGTAAACTTTTATTTATTTATTTTTTTGTGTTTATTTATTTATTTTCTTCTTTTTTTTTTTTAACAAAACGATGCTATCCTATTGCTATGGCTAGTTTCTAACCTACACTGACAGCACACAACTGGATTTTGTGCTGTGCCTGATGACTTTGAGCTATAAAATGAAATAAAGGTAAAAAAAAAAATTAATCAGCAGACTCTGCCTAATTCTAATCGAACCCCTAATAAATTGTCCCACTTCGGTGTTTGAGGTGGACATGCGTGTCACTAAGAGCTAAACACAACGGTCGCAAGTCTTCCAGCAAATTCCTCACAATATGGTACTAGCTGCACTACTAATGCCAGCAAGCCCAGCCTCAAGCAAACAAAAAAAAGGAAAATATAACGCTATTGTAGGCCTAAGTAAGCCGTTGGGGTTCTCCTATGGCTATTTTGTAGCCTACAATGAGAGCACACTGCTTTGCAAGATGAGTTTGAGCTATAAAATGAAATACAGCTAAAAAAAAAAAAAATCAGCAGACTCTGCCTAATTCTACTCAAACCCCTAATAAATTGTCCCACTTCGGTGTTTGAGGTGGATATGCGTGTCACTAAGAGCTAAACACAACGGTCGCAGGTCTCCCAGCAAATTCCTCACAGTATGGTACTAGCTGCACTACTAGTGCCAGCAAGCCCAGCCACAAGCAAACAAAAAAAAGGAAAATATAACGCTATTGTAGGCCTAAGTAAGCCGTTGGGGTTCTCCTATGGCTATTTTGTAGCCTACAATGAGAGCAATGAGAGCACACTGCTTTGCAAGATGAGTTTGAGCTATAAAATGAAATACAGCTAAAAAAAAAAAAAATCAGCAGACTCTGCCTAATTCTACTCAAACCCCTAATAAATTGTCCCACTTCGGTGTTTGAGGTGGATATGTGTGTCACTAAGAGCTAAACACAACGGTAGCAAGTCCCCCTGCAAATTCCTCACAATATGGTACTAGCTGCACTACTAGTGCCAGCAAGCCCAGCCACAAGCAAATAAAAAAAAAAATGTATAACGTTATTGAAGCCCTAAGAAGGGCTGTTGGGTTCTTGTAGAATCACTCCTGCCTAACACTATTCTAATAGAACAGCCTAACGCTTTCCCTGACCAGCAGCAGCTCTCTCCCTAGCGGCATCCAGACACAGAATGATCCGAGCAGCGCGGGCAGGGGCTAGTCTATTCCAGGGTCGCCTGATCTGGCCAGCCAACCACTGCTATCGACGTGTAAGGGTACCACGTCATGCTGGGTGGAGTGCAGAGTCTCCTGGCTTGTGATTGGCTCTGTTTCTGGCCGCCAAAAAGCAAAACGGCGGGAGCTGCCATTTTCTCGAGCGAAGTATTCGTCCGAGCAACGAGCAGTTTCGAGTACGCTAATGCTCGAACGAGCATCAAGCTCGGACGAGTATGTTCACTCATCTCTAGTCAGGACTGGTAATTAGCTTTTCCATGTTCCTAGTGTTGCAATATATTCATGTGTCATCTCTATACTAGTTGACCATGCTATTAGATATACAACTGTGTATCCCTCAATACATCATGATGACTGCTGTAAATTTGTATCTTTATTTATTGATTGATTAGAGGGTTACACATGATTTAACTACTTATTTGTGTTTTACTATACTGCAGACTATATGTAATTTTGGTGGAACAGTGTCCTGTACTCTTGTCTTATTGTTTTTTTTAAGCCCCACTGTGGACTTGTTTAATGGTTTTTAACATTTTCTGTAATTATCCATAGTAAAATATATTTATATATATACTATATATGCATAAATATACTATATATATACATCCTTCTTTTTTCTTTTAAGTATATTGAGTTTGCAGAATGTATTTCAGCCTTAACACTATGGCCCAATTACAGTTTAGCTCATTAATCATAATCATCTGTTTATACATACTACCTCCGGATTCTCTAGTGCTGTTGTATAAAGCAGCAAGATTTGCTGCCTCCTATCCTCTAGCGACAGTTGTATGCACAGGTGACTTCAATTCCCTTCTGGACCCTGCTGTAGATAGATTATCTCCAGTCCCTGGACCTCACACAGGGACTTGAGAGACACCCCTGGCTGCTTTCTTACAAAAAAAAGGGTGGCATAACCTATGACGCTTATTAGGATATGAATGAATAATAATAACAATAATAATAAGCTTAAATAAAAAAAAATCGTCTCCTCAAGTTAATATCAGTACATTTCTCTGGCATAAAGCCAGGCTGGTCCACAGAAATAACAGATAGTATGACTGTGCCTAGGCTGGTATGAACTACACAAGTCAGGGGGTTTGTCCTGTTTGTGTGTTACCACAATGGTAGCTTCATAGAAGGTATCAGGCAGCTCTGACACTCCCCAAGCATACCTAAAGGTCTCAAGCAGTCTAGCGCTAATCTCCTCTACCCGTTTGTCGTACCACTCTGCCAGGAACCCATTAGGGCCTGGAGCTTTTCCAGGAAGAGGTAAGTTTATGCGATGTGTCCAAGAAAATCTGTGTCAGCTGCCACCAGACTCGGGAGAAGCCTACTATTTAAATAGGCTCCAGCGGCATCAAGCAGGAGATCAACCCTGGAAGCATAAACTCCCGAATAGAATAAAACAAACTGTGCACAAATACCTACTGGATCTGTCACAGCGGAACCCGACACGTCAGTTATACCAGCCACCACAGTCTGGAGAGCTTTAACTCTTGATAAATATGCCAATATTGTCCCTCCTTTATCTCCATCAGAAAAAATACATTGACTTTGATGCACTGTGCCGTGATCCACATAGATCCTGCGCCCGATATCCTGTATGTGTCGCTTTCCCTGCTCAGGTCCGCCGGAGTTCAACTTCTTCTTCACGGTGCATGTAAGTGCTTAGCTTGCGACACAAATTTAAATGTTAAATCCTGCACTTAGTCTGAATTTGACGGATCGTCCGATGGCCCGCCCCCCATTTTTGTGTCACGTGAAAGCCAGCGTGATTGCGACACAATCCGATGGCGTGAAACACAATCCCTGGCGCGATCCCCGAAAAGTTGGGAAACCCCACGAAAATGTGGCCGCAAGGCCCTTAGTAAATAAGCCCCGTTGTCTCTGGCTCAGCAGTTTTTTTAGAAGTACACTCCATCAAGTGCAGGTTATACTGCCTCTGTATCTCCAGCCAGGTGTCCCTAGAAGCGTCCGACTGAGTTGCATCCCAGCTTCCAAAGTGTCTGCTGTGTTTAACCCCTTTAGGCCGATGCCCTTTTTCATTTTTGCGTTTTCATTTTTAACTCCCTACCTTCAAAAATCTATAACTTTTTTATTTTTCCATGTACAGAGCTGTGTTATGGCTTATTTTCTGCGTAACAAATCACACTTCAAAATGGTTGCATTTAATATTTCATGCCGTGTACTGGGAAGAGGGAAAAAAATTCCAAATGCAGTGAAATTGGTGAAAAAATAATTTTACAGCTTTCATTGTATGCCCCAAATGTCTACTTTATTCTTTGGCACGTAGAACAGTAGTGGCCACACACTTAATATTGGGGTGGTGCTCGATGTAGGATTCTCAATCCACATTCTATCTATATGAAGAATATGGCACACACCAGTTTGTTGATCTTTTCAAATGATTTTTATTCCAGTGAATATATCACATTGCAAAGCCTTCACCGTAATGTATGTGAATACAAGAGTAATTTTTCACAGATCATAACTATTTAACACAACGTTTTGGTCATCTCGACCTTTGTCAAGTAGGATCTGACTTATGAAGCTTGTTAAGTAGAGAGATGGTGAGGCAGCCTCACTCCCATGCAGTTGTATGTTTTCCCTCTGTCAAGGCCGCGAGCTGCTGCCACTTCTTGTCCCTTCACTGCTACATCTCCTGGCCCAGTTAGAAGGTCATGTGACTAGAGATCAATTGCTCAGTACAGGCTGCTGATGCTGCGGTCACATAACCTTCTACAGCGTCCGGGAGCTTCAGCAGTGAGGAGTTCTTCCTTTCTATGTGACACTGTGCGCTCCTGCATACTGGGGCGGCGGCAGGATCAGGATGTCAGACTGAATGCATGATACTGTACTGCGACAGGCGCCGGTCATCAGCCCCCAAATACAGTACTCACACTGAGATCTGTGTCTGCAGAGAGATCCCATGATGTCACTGTTGACATCAAAGGGATTCCCAGAGCTGCCGGGAGAGGGGGGAGATGCATGCAGGGAAGAAACAATATGCATCCTCTCTGCATGTCCATGCATAGAGATCCCTGGTAAGAGTGATCCAATAGGATGTTACTATAAATTAAATGTGATCTGTATAAAATACCAGTAAGGCACTCCCTTCTTATTGGTGCCCTACTTGAGAAATTCTAAAAACTAAAATTTTCAATTTAAAAAGGCTAATTAAAAAAAGTAAAAAAAAATAAAGTTAACCCCCCACAAAAATAAAATGGGGGTCAGTGGCATCTGGAATAGTGTGGTCTGGGGGTCAGTGGCATCAGGCATAGTCTGGTTTGCGGGGAGGGGTTTATGTTGTTGTCAACTAGAATCTGGACTGGAGAGGATGGATGAATTTTTATTTTTTGTCAGAGTTTATGAAAACAATAAACATGGTATTCTCACTTTGCTCCACTGCACAGCGGGATCGCCTATAAGCATTGGCCTCTGTTAGCAGTGAGCACTAGAGACTCTGGCTGGTCACCGCTGATCTGCACAGGAGCTGTGCCCGGCTATTCATTGACATCTGATGTCCACTGTAGTCTCTTCTTCTGTGGATCGAGGGGTCTCAGCCGCTAAACTTCCTGTGATCTTACTTTTCAAAGGTTAGAGAATAAATATTAAATACAACCCCTTTAAGCTAGCGCCTTATTAACTGGTTATATTCCAAACAGTTTATAGTAGTTTTTTCTTGGAAAGAAGTGCTGAAACGGTACAGTGTACATTGACGGCTGTCTTAATAATCCCAGACTCTAGTTCAGTGTATTATTCTCATTAAACAATGAAACTTTAATGCCACGTTGCCAAAGGAATAACTTGGGAAGTGAGTTTTGTGCTCACAACGTCACTATGATATTTCCTTCTGAACAAAAGTGTTTAATCCACAGGATTTCTTTGATGTATTTGTTCACAGCTTGTGGCCAGTACCGGCTCTGTATGGCTCCATGTTTGGCAATAAATCCCTGCTGAGGGAAACATTCAGTATTGTAGATCATTTGTACACAACGGAAATAAAACCTGAAACAGAACAGTAGACATAAAAGAGTATACAACTACACAATTGTCAAACTATTATTTTTTTCTGCATATAATATATATATATATATATATATAATACGATGAGGCTAATGTGCTGAAAACCTTCAGTGATAAAGGGAGCAAAGAGAAATACTTAGCCAATTTTGCATGAAAATTAACACATGTCACATACAGGTTTGTCATTTATTTCAGAGCAGAAAGAGAGGTCTGCATAATGTTTCCTGAATTCACTTTCCCACAGAATGTGTACAATGGGGCCTCCTTGTGGGACCTCTAGGATTTGTAGGGTTTTCATGGCTACAGTCAGAATTTTTTAACAATATGCACATTTGGTGTGATTGAACTAAAGGAAAATAAGTCAAAAGTATTATCAGCAGAACACATATTGAGGCACTGGCCCAGATTTATTAAAAGTATTGCCGTCAGTACTATGTGCAGTTTGCCTGTGAAGTGTGCAGGGTGCGCCATATTCATGAATTGTGGTGCACTTTGTTCACATTGCAAATTGCAGATACAATTGCACGTTGGACAGAACACGTTGGCGCTCAGTCGGATGAAGCAGTAACCCTTTCTGTGCACATTTTTCTGTCTTGTCAGACATAGTGCAGCCTCAACACAAAACTGGCACAGGCACTTCATAAATCCATGTGCAAGCAGTTTGTATGTTCTTTCTAGTACAAAGTCAGACAGAAAACTGGTGCAAACACTTTAATTAATGTAGGCCAGTGAGTCCACATCAGTCCTATAACACTAGTTGCCATTTCTCTCTAGTAGCTCTAGTTTATAAGATGTTGAGCGTTTCCATCAAGAAATAAGTACAAAGTAATGGAACGGTACTGTTGACGATGGGATACACATATGATGGCTGATTACTAGTGGAGCATCCAGCGCGAATGTCCAGGAACACCTAACAACAGGAAATCACTGAAACAAGGATTCAACAACCCAATGGAAGTCTCTAGTCTACAGCCACAACATAGGACATTCATTTGTAAAATTTCTTTAGCACAGTATGGAATGACCCTAATTTGGCCAGCAATATGATGTTTTATGAATTAATTTCCAAAATTTCTTTAGTACAATTTTGAGTGACAACTAGATTTAGCAGCGTATACTTGTCAAGATCTTCTTCTGCCAGATCTTCAGATGTAGAGCTGAAAGGGAAAAACAGGTGTCATTTCCAGAATCAGGGCCCCAAACATACTTAAAAACACTTCCAACTTTTAAGGCACCAAAATGAGGGTTCCCCATGTATTAGTTGTTGTACAAATGCAATAGTAGAGTGGCATTTGTGCCGTACATTGTTTGCGTGAGACATGTTCTGCTCCTTGTAGCAGCCTTTGAATCTGCTGCACTGAGGGGCTATGGTAACCCATTAGCAAAATTAAGAAAGTTGATTTTAGAAGGAAGGAGACCATAACAAGTACAAGAAGATTACCACAGTCACTGTGCCTAAAACCATAAGTAAGTATCTTAAACGATAAAAAAGAGGATAGTGGTTAAAGGGCGGGCGTTTATATAGTCCTTTATGCTGTTATCAAAATTGAGCATGTATAAACCAGGGACACTTATTCATGCATTCTTAAACACTTCATATGCACAACCAGTTGTTATTATTAGTTTTTATGTTTTATTATATCCTATTATTTTATTTTAATCCTCCCATTGTTACGCCCAAGGGACCATGGCAGCTGTTCAGCCTCACCTTATGTATCTTTTCTGTCTCTTTGTGTTCTTATTATTTTTATTACCTCTAAGATTCTGCAGTTCTTTCATATATATATTAATTTATTCCGTCTGTAAGTTGAGTGTCCTTAAGTCCTGTATACCATTACTGTAATTGTAATTATGCCTACTATTTAATATTTGCACTTTTAATACTATCTTGCTGTGCATTAGTTGCTAAATTTATATTAAAAAAAAGGTTTAAGACAAGAATATGATTGGTGCACAGGTGTTTTAACCCCTTCACGCACCTTTACATAACTCTACGTCATAGGATGTGGGTAGTTACCGCACCTTGATGTAGAGTAACAATCTGAGCCTCTACTATCACCGCAGGATCCCAGCAGAATGCGATAACTGGGATCTCACAGTACAGCCAGGATTATCCCTATAAATGCTGTGGTCATAGTGACCGCGGCTTCTATAGGGTATTACCGCGATGATCAGCACCCTCCATACAGGCACAGATGCCATAGTAGCCCTGAGGTCCGATGAAGCACCCCAGAGTTGCCTTCAGTAGAAGCATGAATGCACGATCTAACAGTGTAGCTGTCAGCCTCTGCAGAATGAATACGGTATGTAATGTGCTGCAATACATTAGTATTACAATGAACAAATGATCGCTTGGTCATGTCCCACCCTGGGACAAAAAAACCCAGTAAAATAAAAGTGCAATTCAAACTGAAAGAATAAAAGTCACCTGAAGTCCTATTCCATATAAATATCAAATACAACATAAAAAAGTGAAATTCACCAAAAACCCACAACATATTGGGTATCTCCACGCCCGTAGCAACCCGTACAATAAAATAAAATTGTCACTGAACCCCTATGGTGAACACCGTAAATAAACACAAAAATTTTCACATAAAAAGTGATCAAAAGTAACATTTACCCCAACATGATACCACAAAAAAGTACAACTTATCCCGCAAAAAATACTCAAATACAACTCTTTAAACAAAAAAAAAAGTGAATCTCTCACACAATGGGGCACATTTACTTACCCGGTCCCTGCGCAATCCCCAATCCGGACTGTCCGACGAGGATGAACTCTGCTGCAATTCATGAAGATCGTGTGCCCGATTTCCTGCATGTGTCGCTTCCTCGATCAGGTCCGCCGGAGTTCACCTTCTTCTTCCTGGTGTATGTAAGTGCATAGCTCGCGACACAAATAGAAATGTTAAATCCCGTGCGTGTAGTCTGAATCCGTCGGATCGCCAGACGGTCTGCGGCACGACCGTCCAATCCCCGGCGCGATCCCTGAAAAGTCGGGAAAATCAACGAAAATACGTCCACGGGAACCTTAGTAAATAAGCCCCAATGAGTTCTATATTCTGCAAAACAAGTTAACGATAGAGAAATAAGAATGATTGCTAAAAACCATAAACCAAAATTATTTTATTATTATTATTATATTTATATTATTAATAATTTTTTTTAACCCCGTAGCGCGAAAAGATGTACCTGTACGTCTTGTTGCATAGGGGATAGTATGAAGAAGGCTCACGGGCTGAGCCCTCTTCATACTCACCGGATGTTTGCTTCACAATGAAGCAAAAACCCATTGCTAAAACCCGCGATAGGTGCTAGCACTAATCGCGGGTGTTAACCCTTTGATTGCCACCGGCAAAGCTGCCATCTTGGCTCCGATCGTTGCTCCCCATGACGTCATCGGGGAGTGGCGATCCGTTGCCTCAGGTCACACAAAGATCTGCACATTGTAATAGATGATTTGCAAAATCCCCATATATTGCCATAATGATTTTTTTTTTTTAGTAAGTGGGTTCTCCCTGCAACATCTCACATCCATGGTGACATATGAAGATACACTATTTTTAGGTGTCAAGACCTGCTTTATAGCCAGTGACTGTGCCCCTGATGCTGCCCCCATCTTGCTGCAGTTTGTGCTGCCTGAGGCAAGAAGCTCAACTCGCCTCATGGATGGTGCACCCCTGCAGAGCGGCAGGTTGAGAGAGAATGCAGAGTATCAGGCGGAGAGGGAGCACAAATCCAGATGTCCAGTAATTCAACACCATGCTGGGTTTCCAGTAGGGTGGTGCTTAACTCCATATGGACCACTTTGCCGTGATGGAAAAGGATGGTGACCTGGAAACTTTTCCCATAGGATTTGAAAATATCTGGTGGCAGTAGCAACTACCCCCTGAGCAATGGGCTAGGTACCTAACCCCTGGACTAAAATGGAGATTATGAGGTCATCAAAAAGGTCTTAATTAAGAAATGTATCCTCAACCCAGAGTTACTGTATCACCTGCCAGTGCCAAGTACAACACGATTATGGACTTGAGTAGGGGATACTGCCAGATCACACATGTCCAAAGAGGCTCAGAAGAGGTCCCAAATGCCCTTTGGGATAAAAAATGCACTTGCCACTTTCCAGCACTTAGTTAACCATCTTCTTGAGGAGTTTAAAGAGTTTGCCATAGCTTACCTGGATGACATCACTGTGTTCAGTCAGACCTGGGAGGATCTCCTAATACACCTATCACAGGTGTACAGCTTCAGCGAATCCAAACAGCCACTCTGACAATACAGAATGGGTACAATACTTCTGACATTGAGTGGGTGGAGGAACCCTGAAACCAGGACCAGGGAAGCTAGATGCCATTGTCACCTGGCCCAATCCCCAAACCAAAAGGCAGGTGATGTCCTTTTGAGGAACGGCAGGGTACTAGGGGTAGACCACAGAAAAAAGAATCTGCCCATAAATAGTCAATTGGACTCCAGACTGTACACGGTTTTTCACAGAATTGAAAGAGTCCCTGGCAAGCTCACCAATCTTGCAAAGCCCAGATTTCTCTTGTCAATTTGTGGTACAGACTGATGCCAGCATGTATGGCCTAGGTGCAGTGCTCAGCCAAGTGAACACCAAAGGGGAGGAACATCCCATAATTTATCTGAACAGAAAGCTGCTGTTTCAAACATATCAGTTTCTGGCGTTTCAGCGCGGTTGCATGAGAGGCCTCACCTGTTGCAGCCTGACGCATTCACCCACATGGTAGGAAGTATCAGGCCTGCCACACAAGTGATCCAATGACTGAACAAATGCACAGCTACCCGTCACCACCCCCATGGGTTGCATAATTGGACCCACTCTGCCTGCTGTCTCCACCCCTCCCAGATCACATGACCCCTCCCCATTTTAACCCAGGGACGCAATTGGGATTTAGGAAGACCACCGGCTGCAGGGAACAGTGCACTAAATGTCATTTAGGTGATTTGGTGCCGAATGAATACATACCTATTCCCATGGCCAGATAAGCTGTTGTAATTACCCACAGTGGCTTTGGTACTTGTGCATAACAGCAACAAATATAAATATTACAATCTGATGTACTGTTCCTTACTGTAATCCCTGTTCCTTATTTTAAAGCATCAAAAACAAGTTACTATGGCTTGAAACTATTTCAATTATTATCGACATTTTATACAATGTCTTGTACTTTTTTACAGTACTGGTAATCCCCTACTTAAGAACACTCGACTTACATACTTACTGTACTTTAGCCTTCAGCTACAATGATCAGGTGTAACAGTTATCACAGGTGTCTGTAATGAAGCTTTATTGTTAATCCTGAATCTTATGACAACCCAACATTTTTTAAATCCAATTGTCGCAGAGACCAAAAGAGTTCTGGCTGGGATTACAATGATAAAATATACAGTTCCGACTTGCATACAAATTCAATTTAAGAACAAACCTACAGACCCTATCTTGTATGTAACCCGGGGACTGCCTGTACCACAAATCAATGAATCTGTATTATATTAGATCTATCAACCCATCAAGGATCGCATCCAAAACTATATAAATCTTCTATTATAGTTACATATTACATTATTACTTTTTTCCCACTGATCCAATGATGTCAGTGAACACAAGAAGAGCATGTTCTAAACTGACCATTGAAAAAACTGAAGTGTAAAAAAGCTCATTGAAAGGAATGGGTCATTAAGACATCAGTGACAAATCACTGAAGCTAAGAAGAGAAAACCAACCTGTATGTGTCCTTAAGCCAAAATAGGTTCAGTGAAAAATTACAGATGTGAAAAAAACACCAATGTGAAACCACCCTAACATTACATATCAATAAAGTGGTGCAGAACTTGTATTGGATGTATATTAGTAAATTACCAAATATCCTGGCACCCACACTTACACACACATTACAAAAACATGAGTTAAAGTGGCCAAGCCCTTTAATGAAGTATATTAGAAAAATGTTTACACTAATTTAAATTATCTCAAATGATAGTTATGCTTTAAGCTCTCTTTCCTCAACTCTATAGACTACCACTCCTGTTTGTTCCATTACATCGTAACACCCACTCTTAATGACCTTTTGGGCCACCTCCCTTTCAGTTTATGATACCTTCTGTCTGTGGTAGTAGGCCATGTATAAAATAAAGAAAAATAAATGAGAAAAAAAATCATGGTCTTCCCTTTATTAATTGGGCATCCTAGGCACAGGTCCTTAAAGGGAACCTGTCATCAGATATTGACCAAATATACCACTACTAGAATGTTGTCATTCAGCTAAACAACTTCCAGATCATGTTCTTGGTTCCATATGGTGGCATCATCCAGAAAATCAGCTTTGAAGTGAGATGTAGATTAGTTGTATAAAGTCAAGGATCTAGGCAAATGCCCTGAAGTCTTATGCATAATGTCAATCACATGGAAGATGTGGGGACAGCTTAACTTCATGTTAAAATCTCCGCCTCCTTCACTTTAAACCAGTTTACATCTAACTTTCAAGTTTATTTTCTGGATGATGCTACCACTCTGAGCCATGAAAGAAACATGATCTGGAAAGTGTTAAACTGCTTGACAACATACTAGCAGTGGTTTATTAGGCCCATTTCTGATTTCCTTTAAGTGGCTAATAGCAAATATGGTCGTGAGTACTAGTGCTTTTGCAGGTTGTCTCTGTTCTAAAAAGTGTAGTTAATGTCACCTTTAACCCCTTACCGACATTTGACGTAATAGAACAATGAAATATTTGTAAAGTGCATCTCATGTCGCAAAATATAAGCCCTTATATGTCCAAATTGCCAAAAAAATTAAGATTACATAGCCAATAAAAAGTGACAATACATAATCTGCTCTGAATGGCGCAGCTTCCCTTCAATGTCCTGGCGTGTGCCCATACAGCAGGTTACCACCACATATAAGGTATTGTTATATGCCTCATATATTGATACCCAATAGGGATTGGGTATCAAATTTTGTGGAGCGTTTTGGTACTTTATCCACTGAGAATTTGTACATTTTTTTCAAAATTGCATCTGATTTAGTTTTAACCCCTGTAAAACAATTAAAAGGTTAACAAACTTCATAAAAGTTGTTTTGCGTACGTTGAGGGGTGTAGTTTCTATAATGGGGTTACTTTTATTGAGGCCTCTCAAAGTGACTTGAAACCTGAGCAGGTCCCTCAATAGCAGGATTTTGCGGTTTTTATGAAAATGTGAAAAATCGCACCTAACCTTCAAAAACCCATTACATCCATAACTTGGATATGTTAAAGCGTTTCAAAGTTATAACCATTTATAGTGACACAGGGCAGATTTGAAAAAATGGGCCGTGTCAGGAAGGTGAAAAGTGGCTTTGGCGTTAAGATCTTAATGACCTTTCCTTAAGATAGTAAATCTATATCGGCGATCAGCTGATTCCAGCACACATAGAAAGCTTTGTTCTCTGTACGGTTGCTAGCCCCCGGGACAACACGTCAGCTCCCATTCACCTCCTCTGACTTCATATTGATAATTAATCTATCCTGTGTATAGGTCAAAAATATCTGAAAGGTGGAAACAAAGCACTGCAGTCACATACAGTATGTATGCTCAAAGGAAATACTTCTGGCATACACATGACACTCATGACACTCAGTATATGATTATTGTTACCTTATGCTCTAAGCAAAACCAAAAAGTGCAGTATGATAAAAGACATAAAGCCTGGAGAGATAATGCTAGTTAAGATCATTTCAGATTCATTTGCGTCAATTCATTTTTTCCATATAAGGAAAGTATCCTCTTATCCAGTATTAGTAATCACATAAATGCTCCTCCTTGTAGGACAGCAAGTCACAGCAAGCCTACCACATCCTGCATATTCTGCATGTTGTTCCAGTGTCTAAGTCACATTGTAAACTATAAGAGCGTAGCTACACTACTTGTAGAACCAGACAGACACACATAGGCTGACTCCCACTACATGCACATGCCCTCCCCGGTAGGAGTGACTGTAGGCAGCCAGTGAGCTCTGGAGGGGGCAGTTCTGCTTTGGTAATCATTCAACAGAGGGCGAAGTCCTAAAAGTTTGAAGTTTACATTGTATAGCAGGGACCGAGGCAACAGTACTGCTGAAATCCATCTCTTCTCAAATACCCTTTGTTCCAAGGACGGTTATTCTTCTCCGGTGAGTAATAGTTTAGAGCACCGGAGAGTTTATGCGCTCCGCTGCATATTGAACATTTTATTGACTTGATACTTAAGCATCTGTGTTCATGTGTCTCTTGTATAATGAATGGAAGCAACAGTGTGCTCATGTAATAGAGGTTAACACTATATGCTGCCCAAATATATTTTAGATTTTTTGTTGTGGGACTAAAAAATAACAGATAAGAAAAATGTGCATGGTCAATTGTACTCCCATAATAGTAGATACACAAAATGGTATGTCTAGCCCAATAAGCCAACAAACTATTATGTGATCCAGTCTCAATTGTAAGATCTGACTACATCAGCTAGGATACAGCAGTTCTCCTCTTCTTCAGTTAACCTTTTACTTGTAGGGGCATCATTGGAGTTTGTAGCTTGGTTCTAGGTCATTACTGTCAGTGCAGGGGTTTCTTCAAAGCAGATCTACGAGAAAACCTCAGACCTCAAGACTTGTGAAATACATTTACACAACCAGTAACTGCAGATGTGAGAGCTTGCAGGCCAGTGAGTGTAAGCTGATGGATGAATTATTCACAAGGCTTAATGAGTTATACAATGCAGCGGCAATGCTTGTCATATTGAGCCTGGCTACCTCTGGAGAAGTTGGTCATGTAAGGCTTGATGACTGTGTTACATTAGAATAAGGAACTCGCACATGCTTCAATGCGATAGCAAGACATTAGTCTATCTCGAGCTTCCTATTGCTATAAAGTTGTTTCATGTGCCGCTGCCCCTCTCAAGAGAAAAGAATGGAGGCCTGTTATCAATTAGGACCATTTCCAATGATAGATAATCTTTTTACTCTGTTTCATTTCAATTGCAAAATTTAGGATGAACGTTTAGGAGCTATTACATGGAGCCCCATGTCCGAGGGGTGATTATTTGGCCTATTTACTGGATGCCAAGTACTGAGTGGAAAAGCAGCCACCAAATACGAAATACTCAGGGCACTTAGATACATAGCTAGTGCAAGAAATGTTCTCCTTTAGGCCTCTTGCACACTAGCGTTGCGTTTCACGTCAGGGTGCAATGCGTGAAAAACTGACGTTTTGGCTGCGTTTTTGTTCCATTTTTCCTTGGAGTAATTTGCGTTTTTTTTGCGTTTTCGGCGCATTTTTGACGCGCGATTCAATGGGAGACTCGGGCATTTTTCAAAGGGATCATGGTTTGGGATTAAAATGTGTTATTTAATTGAAAAATAATGTCTTCTGATAATTTGCAAACATCTGCGATCTATTCTTCACTGTTCCGCGCGTATATTATCTCCCGACAATTTAGCAGATGTGAAGAACAGTGAAGAATAGAATAAAAACAGTGAACACAGTGAACACAGTGAACACAGGATCTTTTAAGATAAAAACACAGTGCAGAACACAGTGCAGAATAGATTACAGATGTTCGGCACATCTGCTTACTTGTCGGGAGATACGCGCGGGACGGCGCGAACAAAATAGCATGTGAAGAACAATATATATGTGTGTGAAGAACACATTGCAGATGTTTAAATACATCTGCAATGTGTTCTTCACACATATATATTGTTCTTCACATGCTATTTTGTTCGCGCCGTTCCGCGCGTATCTCCCGACAAGTAAGCAGATGTGCCGAACATCTGTAATCTATTCTGCACTGTGTTCTGCACTGTGTTTTTATCTTAAATGATCCTGTGTTCACTGTGTTCACTGTGTTCACTGTTTTTATTCTATTCTTCACTGTGTTTTTTTAATTAAATGATCGTTCGCGAGCAGGGGAAATAATGTTATTCTGGTCACCTAGCAACCCTTACGTTTAAAACGCATTGCACTCGCATTGCACTTGCAATGATTGCGAGTGCAATGCGTTCTTGATGCATCTCCATAGACTTGAATGGGGCGTGAAAATTGCGCGTGACTCGCAAAAATAGAGCATGCTGCGATTTTGACGCGCGTGCAAACGAACGCAAGCACGCGCGTCAAAAACAACGCTAATGGAGAAAGACCCATTGAATACAATGGGACAGAGTGCAATGCGAGTTCTGAGCGTCAAATGCACGCGCAGAACTCGCGCGTGAAAAACGCCAGTGGAGAAGGGGCCTTACTTTGTGACAATCACTAATCCCTCTGCCAAGAAAATAATGGTCTTAAAGGAAACCTGTAATGTTGAGAATTCTATCTACCAGAAACAAGTAAAAGAGGAAAACTAAGTAGATTAAAGTATGGTAGAGACGTTTGGGTGAAAGATGTAACCTAGCTTAATAATCCAATTGCCTGCTCACATGATAGGCTGCCAGTTACTGATAAGGTCTGCCCACTTGACTTCCATGCTTACATAAGCAAATGTTAAAATCAATAAATTACAAGTTATACAGGATTTTAACAGCAAATATATAAATCTATCTGCTCAGTTCTTCTTGCTCTATGCCACGCTACCTGTATGACTAAGTTTCCACAATAAATGTCCTTTTTAAAGGAATGCATCTGGATGATTGAAAGTGTAAATTTGTAATAGACCCAAGTCTAATGCCCTTGGTAGTCCCGAAGATATAACTATGGATAAACCAACATGGGGAGAGAAAAAGAACTGGACCGCACATCCACACATCACACAATGATCTACTGCCGCTAGGCTACATTATATAACGAACTCGAGGTTGTTAGTTACATTTTGATCAAATCGTATAAGCCCACCAATTTGATCAATATGTAACTAAGAACCTCGAGTTCGTTATATAATGTAGCCTAGCGGCTGTAGATCATTGTGTGATGTGTGGATGTGCGGTCCAGTTCTTTTTCTCTCCCCATGTTGGTTTAGTATATTCTATCCCTTCATGTATTTTGTTTTTCCTAGTACCAGAACTCCGCCCCATTCGACCCAGGTGTTTTTAAAATTAGCAGGAGACTGCATATAGGGGCCGCCTACTTCCTCTCAGCCAGTGTCTGAGACCACATGGAACAGTGAGTATTCTACACCTGTTCACACATGGTTAGCCTTTTTTCCTGTTCACATGGTGCAGTGTTGCATGGATTCCGCCGCTTCTGTGGTGCGGGGCTGGTGGGGGCCCGGAACCATGGGGGCTATGCCTGCCAGTATGGGTACTGGGGGCAACCGGGTCTTGGTCCCTGCCGGCGCTGTGCTGCGGCGGTGGTGGACGCCATGTGATGCTGTACATAATAGCGTAGGGACCCACCATAAAGAGGTCACCGTGAAGTGGTTGGTGGGCTTATACAATTTGATCAAAATGTAACTAAGAACCTCGAGTTCGTTATATAATGTAGCCTAGCGGCAGTAGATCATTGTGTGATGTGTGGATGTGCGGTCCAGTTCTTTTTCTCTCCCCATGTTGGTTAACTATGGATAAACCAACACAACTCTAGCAGACTGAACTTTATTATACTAACTATGTTAAGAGTGTTACTTTTTAATATTTTGCTAACAGGTTGTCATTCATGCATAAAATCCTTCTTAAAAAATGTATATGTTGAATAATTATGAGACCAGATAGGGAGCAAAGACATCACAGCTTACAGAAAACCCCTTAAAATGTGACCCTACAGTGATGATTGGTGAAACTCCACTTCTAAAAGACTGAAACTAAACCTTGCTTCCCTTACTTGACTCTTATCAGCAATTGTTTCTTGGTGGTGGTTTAGTTGCTTGCCGTTTCCACTCATTCTTGTGCTAAGGCTACATTACATTATTGGTCTACATCTACTATTGGAATACTCGTGAAAAGAAGGATCAAGACATACAGGACATTCAGCATAGCACAACGTACCATTCTTTTATTATTATTTTCATGAATTATATTAATAAATTAACAACTAGGTGATGTCAGAGGGGAGTGTCCTTGCTCAATGTGAAAAGCTGAACACTGATTAGAAAGTGTGAAAGGGACACACATCACCTAGGTCTTCAATTTATTCATAAATCTACAGTTGGAACAGGTGCAATTATATAATACCTTATACTGTACCCATTTACTGCCAGTGTATTTACCAGCTCTGTAGGCTGAACCATGTCTTGTAAGAATACAGACTACTTAACCTATATGCTTTGGCCAACTCTTAGGCCTCATGCACTCTTAGGCCTCATGCACAAGAACATGTGGGGGAACCTATTGACGCCATGGTGCAAGGTCACGGTGCAGTTAGCACATGTTGTCTCATTGTACCGTGACCTTGCAAGGAAAACGATTCACAGCGCTCACCCCCCATCCTCTCCTGCGTGTGGTTGTATGCTTGCGCATATGTTCGTGTGCAAGGGGCCTTATTCTACACTGGTTTTATTTTATGAGGCCCTTTCTGTTCTGCTATTTTTCCAAATGCTACGCAGCAGATGTTTTCTCTTTATTTGCACATATCCGTAAAAGGGTGGGGGATTTCACTGTTGGCTGCCTGTCTTCACATTCATCCAACAACGCTGAATACTGATAGATATGACACATGTTATCATTTGACTTGAACACTGAAGCTTCTTAGCTCCAATGTGCTCTTAAAGAGGCCATTCCATCTGGAAACCTCTTCTTTTATAACAAGATTCTGCTGGCAATCACCTGATAGCGGGTATAAAGTTAAAGCAGTGGCGGCCACTGCAGGAGAAGTACAGCATCACATGGCACCCTTTTCAGAGTAATACATGGCCCATATTCTGGATTAACTTCCCTAATCCCTTGTTGTGATAGAGAGTCTTGTTCTTGTACTATTTTGATGAAGAGGACCATCTTGTGCTTGACTTCATTGTCTTGAATCCCTTTGCAGGGTGTCAGTGGGTGTCACCAAACTTGTATAAAGGTCGTTGTGTTTAACTTGGGTCATATAAAATTTTATCTGAACTACATGTTGTGTTGAATTCACCTCCTGTTGTGTCATTTCTCTTGAGTCAAGGTTGCTAGAAAAACTGATTCAGACCAGATGCTGTGGAAAAGTTTACTTGTAATAGAAAGAGCTAAAGTTTGTGATTCATTGGTGCATGCCTAATTTCACAGGGAATTTTACATGATTGTGTTTGCTAGTCACAAGTTTCTGATACATGGATGAGCATAAATGACATTGTGGCTGGAGTGACATCTTTTTTTAGGTTAGAATTTTTGGTTTATTTGTTTGAACAGGTTACAATTGTATATAAATCACTATGGGTTCTTAAAATAGTTATAGTAGAGAGGGGAAAATATACACAGTGTCAGGATTGGTTTGGATCCAAGTGACCTCAAGATGATTCCTCCTGAAGGCCTGTAGACGCTCTTGGGCTTAATGCACAAAAAAGCCTCTCATTTTAATGTATCAATTTCAGCAGAGGTGGAGCTAGTATATAGCAGAGGTGGAGCTAGTGTGGAATGCTATTCAAAAGTTTGAGGCTCTATGGGGCCCGTGGTTAGACCACCCAGGTCTGGCTTCATTGACGCTGGTGAGGGATAGATTATTTCGCAATCTCTTGGGTTGAACTCTTAAGATGGCATATTGCTTGTACTTGTGGCTCTTCCAAAAACCTTGCCCTGGATTTTCATATTGTAAAGCATATTATTGTACCTTCACTTATTCATAACTTGGGTTACAATTGTAGATGTATTGCTATGAGTATCATTATATGCTGATGTGAAATGATGCTCTCTATGGAATGGTACCATATTAATGTGTCAATAGGCGGATATTTAAGGCCATAAATACACATGCTCATCTGGGGAGGGAGTGAATGGGATAGAGATTTGGGATGTTATTGTGTATTCTGCGTTTGTTTAAACAACTGTAAAAACTCAAATAAAAAGTATTTAAAGAGGACCTGTCATCCTCAAAAACGGCATAAGGAGCTGCTTTCTAAAGTAAGCAGCTCCTAGTGCTAAAACAGTACACCAGAAACGCCGGACCACTCTCAAAGCGGTGCGGCATATTCATGAAAGGGCGGTCTGAGGTGCTGCCTCTTCCCCGCTCACTCCATAGGCCAGCGGTGATTGCCGCGTGCCATGCAGCACCGCCCCTACTCTCGGCCCCTCTTCTAGTCAGAAAAGTGTCAGAGAAAGTGTGACCTCACTTCCCCAGACTTTTAACAGATGATCTATTGTTTTCATTATTTTACACTTGTGTCCTGTGTGAGTCAGATGATGGATGGTAAAATGCTGAATAAGTCAAATAATTATGTGTAATTTAATAATAAAATAATAATCTTTATTTTTAATAATAATCTTTATATTGCAACATCATATTCTGTGGCGCTTTAAAGATTATGTTTTTTGCATATGCAAAAAAATAAGACATTAAAAAGTAAGACCATAGTCATATGAAACAATAGCGAGGGCCCTGCTTGCAAGAGCTTACAGTCAATGATGTGTCGTATTTGTTTTATGGCTGAAAACCCATTAAAAGCATAGGAAGAGGTAAGCATCCTCTAGAGATTAGGAGATAAGGATAAGTGTATAACATCAACCCAACAGTTTGTTTCCTGTAGCTGGCAGCTTCCTGTTCTTTACCTTTACATATACATTACATTGGGCTTTTCTAACACTTTTCTCTAGTGTATCAGCATGCAGAAATCTGTTATATAGCGCAAGTACAATGGATGTAAATGTATAAAAATCACTGATATGATCTGCAGAGCTTCTATCCATCAGAAGATTGGCCCGCATTTAAAAGCTAGTGCAGTCTGTACAATGTGCAGTTTGCCTGTGGAGTGTGCAGAGTGCAGTAGATCCATGGTGGCGCATGGTCTTCATTAATCTGACGCACCCTGCACTGCTCTGGAAGTGTGCACCATTTTTTTTGGTGCACTTTGTTCATGTTCATGTCTCAGAATTGTGGGGCAGACAGAATTGGGGCACACATCTGTAATAAATGGGGTGCATACTCCGACTAACCAGTAACAGGCCCCTTTAGGTGCACATTTTCTCCTTCTTGACGGACACAGTGCGGCTTTTTTGTCTCACAAATGTCGCACAAATTTCTCAAGTAACTTCTTTCCTTTTTCTATGTTTTCCTTAGGTATGGGTTTGGTTGGAGTTTTGTGTGCAAATTTTAGACTATTTGAAAAGATAAATGTCATTTGAAACATTTTGCACCTCTGGAATAGAAGATAAATGCGTCTTACTGATGAAAAAGGAATGCCCGGCGGACTTGGGAGCACATTTTAAAAATGTGGGGGTGTTCTAAGGGGTGGAGCAAAAGGTGCGGTTTTGTGAACAAAACTTTACATGTGCTTCATTTTTTGAATGTGGTTACCTTTTTGGCACAATCCCTTAAATAAACCTACAAACCTGGAAGATGGACGCCAGGTACTTTAAAGAAAATCTACCATCAAAATCAAACCTGATAAACCAGGGAAACTTACTCATAGATCTAGGCTGTGGTAATCTTCTTATAATTGTTATCCATGGCCTCCATATTTCTAGAATCACCTTTTATAATTATATGAAGTGCTGAGGGAGCAGAGGGGGAGTTTAAGGTAGTCTTTGTAGCTGCAGCACAGAAGACTCATTTGTATAATTATAAAAGTTGATTTTAGAAAGAAGGAGGTCATATTTAAAAAGCATAAGACGATGACTATAGGTGCCTGGATCTATGAGTAAGTGTCCCTGGTTTATCATGATTGATTTTGATGGTAGATTCCTTTAACACCATGCCAGGGTTATAGGTAATAGTACTAGGTATGACCATAACATTGTTATGGATATGACTTTATTTTGTAGTGAAACTATATAAGTATTTAACTCTGTAATGCAAATAGAGAGAAGAAGAGGCGGCACTCACCAGACCTGCGGAACTACTTCTTTTTATTCAGCAAACGGTGTGGTACAGGGGGAACACAGGAGCCATACGGCGACGGGCCGTTTCGCGCTCACTAGCGCATCTTCAAGCCGTTTGGTCAACGGCTTGAAGATGCGCTAGTGAGCGCGAAACGGCCCGTCGCCGTATGGCTCCAGTGTTCCCCCTGTACCACATCGTTTGCTGAATAAAAAGAAGTAGTTCCACAGGTCTGGTGAGTGCCGCCTCTTCTTCTCTCTATTTGCATTACGGACTTGTTTGAGCTCAGGCTGAGCAACACTGCCACGGAACCTCAGCAGCAGCGGTCTATTACCCACTCACTCCTAGCCATTTGTTTCCATCTAACCGATACACCTGCATTGGACAGACACCAAAGTTTGAGCTGTGCGGAGACCCTTTATCTCTGTAACTGAACTTTCTTTGTCCACTAACATGTAAATTAGATGCATATATCTCATATGATATGTTTTTTATTGTTTATGTCTACAGTGCAACTCCGGATGTATGTCAAAATTAAGATAAGCCAGTCACAACCTAGCATATAACCTAGGAGGGCTACTCCCTCTTATCAAAGTGGTATTCACATCTGTTCATTCACAATTAATTTAAATAATCTGCCATATATATACATTTTCTCAATTAGCCTGTCTGAATATAATGTCCATAAATGTAAGCATGTTGTCTCTTAGAAAAAAGATAGCTGTCCTTGGATACGACCAACCCGACACTCTGGGAGTGGTGGTCACAGATGCTCTATTGAGTCCTGCCACATGAAGAAACTTTGTTTCTTTGTGCAATCCCTCCAGCAGCGGTGGTCATATCCAAGGACAACAGTGTTTTTTATAAAGGACATCACAACTACATTTATGGGAAATTATCTTCACACATACATTTTTTGTAATAACTTTATCTTTATGTATATATCAATGTCAGTGAGTTCAATATACTGTCAATGTCCAGATGAGAATACCCCTTTAATCTTGAAATACATTTGTATTTCAACTAAAGTGGCATAGAAGCCCTGAAATCATAGTAAATGTGATCATCACTTGCAATTATTTCCCCCTTCCCACCACCTCCACCACATCTGAGTGGGCTAGCGTAGAGCGTTCTCGCCCTTCCGCCGGCCACTTGCTGCAGCCAGTGACTTCTCATGTGAGAACTTGCTGGATGCGTTTATTTCTCTGCTAGGCATGTTGTTCATTAATCTGGTGCACCCTACACTGCTCTGGAAGTGTGCAGAAACTTTTTTTTGTGCACCTTTAACATAGAGTGTGCAACACAATTCTGTCGAGTTGCTATAATAAATATGGAGCACAGTCGGAATTGGCACCGGAATGCCCCTTTAGGGGCATGTTCTTTTCAGTGCAAAGTCAGACAGAAAACTGGCACAAACACTTTAATAAATGTGAGCCAATGTCTTCAATGTAAATGGTGACCACAAGAGATATAAATGTAATTTCTCACTATTTAATAATTATTTATCTAAATGTCTATGATAATGCCTTAACATGAAAAAACAGACTATTTTCTGTGAAACTTCAAGTCTGCAAGGCATAAAAACATGATTTTTCCATTTGTAAAACTAAAGATTTATAGGCCACAAGAGAGTCTTCAACCAGAGCATAATCTGAAAACTGGGTCAGATTTTTGACATGTCTGGTTAAAGAACAATGGTAATTGTATGACTGCAGAACTAGGTTTTCAGCTACTAAGGGAAAGTAAAATAATCCATATTAAAGTCACAGGCACCCCCTATTGATGAGCTGGTCACAGGGCTACCTGCTACTTTTTTGTATTCTCAGCCTTTAGAGATTGGGTCATTTCGGTTGGGTACTGTTTCTGTCTATGACTTATGGCCCTCCCTGTTTCTTTTGTGGGACCCTGGTAGCTGGAACATTTCCCCCTCTCTTGTTTTGAGGTTATCTGTCCAAATTAGCGTTGGCTTCAATGTGTTGTGTGTTTCATGTCATAACTGGTGGTTATGGAGTTTCAGACTTCACCTACTTGCCAATTATGTTTAGTCTAGGATTCTCGTTTTTCATCTCAGCATATTATCTTGCTGTTAAAATTCAGCAAAATTAATCAAGTTTTCAATAGAGCTTTGGCCGAACGATAGTCAACTTACAGTTTGAGCTGAATGTATCATGTTGTGTCTTCATTTATCTGTCTTTGATACTTGGAAAGGCTTGCTAGATTGAACCTAAGGGGGTGAGGTTTTCATTTGTTGGCACAAGGTGCCATGTTAAGGAATGATGTTAACCCACTCCCCTGGGACACGCCAGATATATCGAGAGGCTTCGGCCTCCTGATATATGTGTCAGGTGGCTGCTCGGCCAGACAATTGTGCGCCAGGTCCTGCCTGTGCTACAACCTGAGATGGCTCTAACTTGTGCACAGGCACTATATCAGGCGTGGAGCAGGTGGAAAGGTTTTGCATGGAGATGACATAATGGGAACATATTGACAATTCCTGGCATTGGACCAGGAGCATAATTATGTGTGCAGTCTCTGCTATTCACATATATGCTTGGAAGAAAGCAGAAAGTCACTGTCACATCCCTCTAGTAGTGGCTTGTCTCCAAGAAGCAAATACAGAATTAAAGCCAGAATAAAAGGGGTTTTCTGGCCAAATATTATTTATGCCTTAATTGTCCCACACGGTTCATTACACAGTGGATGTAGTCTAAAGCTGTTTAGTAACCATGCTGAACTGGCAGTACCCCAGTATGACCACTATACAGGTGACTCAGTGGTTAGCACTACAGCCTTGCAGTGCTGGGGTCCTGGGTTCAAGTCCCAACCAGGTCAACATCTGCAAAGAGTTTGTATGTTCTCTCCGTGTTTCCATGGTTTTCCTCCGGGTCCTCCGATTTCCTCCCACTCTTCAAAACATACTGGCAGGTTGTTAGGTTGTGAGTCCCATGGGGACAGGGACTGATTTGATTTGGTAAGCTCTGTGCAGCGCTGCTTAATCTGTGTGCACTATATAAATAAAGGAATTATTATTACACAGTAATTTACGCAGACATTTGCTGCTGACTTCATCAACTGTGTAATGGAACAGCAGCAGATCTGGACAGCTGATCAATCTTAGGGGCCAGATGTTGGCCAATCAGTTATTTTGTCATAAGTTATAACCATATTAGTTGTCTGATTTAGATTTAATCTAACATTTGCCAAATTTCAAATTATAAGCATAATGCAGGCTTGCAAGTCTAAAACCGGCAATTCCCATGAAGTTTTCTTGCATTGGAAACAGGGTAGCAGCTTAAAATAGCTCAGGGCATGGAAAAAAGTAATTGAAAGTCCAATGTATTATGAGTCATTGGGTAAGTAATGGCGCTGTGACAATATTCAATCAATTTTCACATAGTTTACCAAATAAACTGTGTACAAACCAATTATTTAAAGTCAATGAAAAACTTAACATTTATATAAAGTTCACTTAACATTTAGGTAAAGTTAAATGGGAAAAAGTCCTAGAGTATTTTAATATGAAGGGGTATTTGATCTGATACTAGCAGGGGAAATTAAGGATTGGCAAGTTGATTTTAATATATCCCATTTTACAGTATAATTCTACAAGTAAGTGCTTTGAGGTCTGGTAGCCACTTAATCACCTACCCATACATGCTAAGCAAATACAATACTTGACTATGAATGGGTTAAAGTTAAGAACAGTTAACATCTTAGTTATTTCATCAGTATTTGGCAACAATAAAAATCTTTCCATTGTACCTTATCTTTGTGAAAAAACTGTTGAATTTACAGTGACCCAAAATCGGCACAGCTCAGAGCTGTCATATGGAGAATATGGGCATTTACTAATATAGACATGTCAGAAGAGGAGACAAGTCCAATGTAGTATGCAGCATGGTTTGTGGGGACTACATTTCCCAGGGCCTAGTATTGATACACAAGTAATTTATTCACCTATGGTTTCATACTACTATTCACAACTGATTTTTTTATAACCCAGCCTATCAATGAATATAACTTTCAATTTCATGCGGAAAATACAGTTCAGAATGTGGAGCTTGAGCTGGGAGATAAAGAGCTTTCTGTCACACAGTGTGATCTGTATATTGTGAGTAAGCCCAAGTGCTAAGAGAAGCCTTTGTTGTCCAAAGAGGCCTCTTCCAGAACTGGAGGCTAAATGTGGGGAGTGTTAAAAATAGGCCTCATGACGTGTTCAGCATTTTTTTTATCATTTTACAATCACTTTCTCTTGGCTGTTCTTTTCTCTCACATTGTAGCCAAACAACATGGTAAATGACTATATCAAGCTGAGGCGATTTGATACATTGGTGGGCCATTACGGTTGATTAGGGTAAGTTAATCTTAACCAGTTACTTTTAAACACCTTGAGCCACCACTAGAGGGAGACATACAGCTTCTTGCATACAGTTTATACTTTGAAATCATTGGTAAATTAAACCCTTTCTTTCTGGATGGTGTTATCCCTAAGATGGTGCAGGTAATAATAATAATTCCTTTATTTCTATAGCGCACACAGATTACGCAGCGCTGCACAGAGCTTGCCAAATCAGACCAGAACTGGGCATGTCTTTTGGTAGATTTAGTTGATGACTTCAAAAGGAAACTACTTCTGTTTGCTTTCCTCTACAATAAGATACATATTATCTTTATATTCAACTTATTTAAGTTCATTGCAGATTTCAATGCTCACAGTCTTTAAAAGACAATGCAAAGCAGGAATGTCTACAAAGGGAGTAATTTCCAAAATTAATCAAATTCTAATCCTCCCTCCTGCAAATGTATACATTCCTGTATATATTCAAGAGGGAGTCAACTATTGGCTAGACCTAAGCCCTTTGTATTTAAAAGAATGATCAAGAGAATCACAGTAGAAACTGATTATAGTAAAATTTTTGTTGTGTTGTTTTCTAGGCACCTAATTAATTGGTGATAGTGTCACATTTGGTAAATCGAGCTGTCTGATTATTGCAATCACAGCACTCATTTATCACTACTTCTACACCTGTTATGTGTTATCTGGTTTAGAAGCAGTGAAATAATTGCAATTAAAATAGCAAATATGCCACCTCCCCGCCTTGTGTGTGTGAAGGGGGCATAGAGGGGCATAGCGATTGGTGGAGGGGCAGGCACATTCCCACCCCATGCCTGCACTCTTTTGAAAAACCAGCGAGCTTTCATTCGCTGGGTTTTACGTAAAACTATGTCAGGTCGGACCAGGCGTAGTATTGCTTGCCCTCTGCCCGCTTGTATGTGGCGCAACAAGGGGAGGGGGCGTAGCAGCGAAGCATACGCTAAAAATCTTTCCCATAGAATTAATACACTGCAGATTCAACTGTCCTCCTTCTTTCTGCACTTCCTATGCTTTGGATAGGATTAATAATAGTATAGTTTCCAGACTACCCCTTTAACAATACTGCCACAACCAAATAATGGAAATGGCCAGAATTGGTTCCTCCTTTCAAATTTTGAACCACTTTACTATACCTTATTTACTCGAGTATAAGTCAACCCGAGTATAAGTCAAGGACCCTAATTTGTCACAAATAGCTGGGTCTGCAGCGATTCACTAATATCGTGTGCCTGAGTTCCTGCATCCGTCGCTTCTGCCCCGAGCTCCACCGGAGTTCACCTGCTTCTTCTTGGTGCATGTGAAAGCTTGATCTTGCAACACAAATCCTTTTTAAAATGCTGCTGTTTGTCCGAATCCGACGGCCCGCCCCCTGGTTTCTGTTGCATGCAAGCCGGCACCAATGCGGCAAAATCCATTCTTGTGTGCCAAAATTCCGGAGCCATTCGGCGCAAAATGGAAATCGTCAGGAAACCTGTCGAAAATGTGTCCGACGGACCCTTAGTAAATGAGCCCCATTGACTTGTGTATACGCTTAGGGTGGGGAATGCATTGGTCACAGTCTTCTCCGGAAATGAAATGCCCCATGCAGCCAGCCAATCCCATACTCGGCTTATACAAAAAACGGCTTATATACAAGTATATACTATACTTAAAAGCTGTTTCCTTGACGGTAGGGTCCTTAAATTTTGTTGAGCCTTGTTGTTAAAAATTTCAATAATAATGACAGTAAAAAGAAAAATAAAAGAAATAAAAGATAAAACAGGATGCATGGAGTTCCTGCTCTTCCCCAAGTCACTGAAGTAGGTTTTAAAGGCATGTATCAAAAGTTTGAGCATCGGGCACTCTAAAAATATATATTAAATTGTAAACTGGCAGAGATTTTTATTTAAACAATGGAATTTACTACAAAGATAATAAATGGGAGGGCTACTTTTGTTGTGCGTTTTTAAAGGGTTCATGTGTCATATAATTCCCTTCATACCTAAGCAGAAGAGCAGCTCAATGTGTCAGGAAACCTGGGTGTTTCCTTTGAATTTCAGAATTTAGCAATTTTTCTTTAACAAAAAGTTCTTATAGTGCAGTTTATCATTTGAGCCCATCAATAATAGATTGCAGATGGATGCCCTTAAATATTTAATAAGCAAAGCACAATGGAATGTTTCCGGATACTTGTGTCGTTCTGTAAGGCATCCATATGCTGTAAAACTGTCAAAATAACTTTGGTCAGAAACACTTTC
The DNA here is from genome assembly GCF_040894005.1 of Engystomops pustulosus. Taxonomy (NCBI): domain Eukaryota; kingdom Metazoa; phylum Chordata; class Amphibia; order Anura; family Leptodactylidae; genus Engystomops; species Engystomops pustulosus. The sequence goes on along the minus strand of NC_092416.1, from coordinate 83,040,935 downwards.
CTTTCTCCTAATATTTATGTTGAAAGCAAATTTATTCATGAAAAAGACATTTTTTTTTTAGCAAAAATACCCATGAAAGTGACACAGATGTATGTGTCAGAGACACAGAGAACATAGATAGACATCTATTCTTATAACCAGACTTATGCCCACCCACCGAGACAGGAAACTGGCAATTACTGATTACCCCAACTTCCGTTCTAACATCAGAAAGTTATAGATTCCTTAGTAAAGGGATCACACTGTGCAGCAAAATGGGTGTCCCTCTACTGCTTCCCAGGAAACCCTGATGATGTATTCATAAGGGTTTATAAAGCCTAACAGAATATGATGGCGCTATATATAATGATTATCATTACTAAGGGTTTCCTATGACATCAGTCCGTTTTTTTTCTAGTGGGATTATCATAAGGATACCTTGTTTTAGCAGGGTTTATCATGCTCTAAATTGGTTTAGGTTAGGATTGTTTCACCTCTACTACCCCCTGAAAACTGCAAAACAGTACCTGGTCAACTGTTGCTCCACATTGCTGCGGTGCAGGAGCAACTCTCAGCTAGCAAGCAGTAAGCTTAGTGTCATTGGCGGTATTACAAGCGCACTGGGCATGTGTAAGAACATCGGCAAACAGGAGAGTGACGTTGGCAATGGATGCAGGTTGGGCAGTGGAAATGGCCGCCAGGAGGCGGGGTAGCTTTACTGGATAGTCAGGCTCCTCTATCTCCTTGCCTTTATCTTGGAGAGGAGGGGGATTTATAAAAGTAGCTTTTAGAGCCATGCTGCAATGTTGGCCAGCTATAAAAACACCTTTTGCAGACAAGGTACAGTTTGTGTTTCTTTTTAGGAGGGGGGTGTTGGGGGAGGTGACAAATTCCCTTTAAGGGTTTTATGATTATTCCTGCAAAGGCTGAACATGGGGACCCAAACAGTTACTCACCTATTTCTTATTCCTGGCTGCATGACGCCACTACACTCCTCTTTCTGGTGTCTACCAACACACAAGCAATTCCTACGTGCTGCCCATTAGAGTGGTGACCCATCACAGTTAGTAAATGGATGTGGATGTCAGGAGACACCAGGAAGTAAAGTACAGTTGGTTGGCCATATGTAATGTTTCCTTATGTTTAGAAACCAATGTCTATCCATAATATGAGTATTTAGATTTCCCTGCAAACTAGAATTATAGTAAATAGGAAATAAACAGGAACAGCATATTCCATACATATCTAATACGTGAATGGGCCAACAGCTAAGTTGCCATTTAATTAAAACACTTAGACTTCATTAGCAGGTTAGGCCGTTGAGGTGATATTTCTTGATATCAAAGCATGGAAGACATACAAATGTTTTTATTGAATATTTTCGGTAATTATTTAATATCTTTGGAGACAAACATTGGTACCTTTCTGGTAGATCTCCAATAAGATGGGTATAGTGCAGGGGTAGGGAACCTATGGCTCGGGAGCCAGATGTGGCTCTTTTGTTGGCAGCATCTGGCTCTCAGACAGATCTTTAATAAATAGTGATGGGTGCTGTGTGTCTCTTAGACTGATCACTGTACACAGGCAGCGATGTTACTGCTGCCTATGTCCTTTGTATGACCCAAGCACCATCGTCTAAGTATTGGTCAAAGAGAAGAGCGTGGGAGCGATGAGGAGCTGGCCGCAGGAAGCGTAGGTAGGTGAATATTCATTTATTTGCTGTGACTACCAATCTTCTGAGAAGCATGTACTGTGGCTACCTATCTACTGGGGGGCATGTGCTGTGGCTACCTATCTACTGGGAAGCTTTGCTGGGGCTACCTATCTACTGGGAGGCATGTGCTGGGGCTACCTATCTACTGGGAGGCATGTGCTGGGGCTACCTATCTACTGGGAGTATGTGCTGGGGTTACCAATCTACTAGGAGGCATATGCATATTGTACGGCTCTTACAGAATAACATTTTAAAATATGTGGCGTTCATGGCTCTCTCAGCCAAAAAGGTTCCTGACCCCTGGTATAGTGGAATGGTATGTTTATGGGATGTATTATGTTTCGGCTTTCATAGCAGCTAGGACAGCTATATATCATATGGCATAATTATGTAATTGTGATGAAACTACAAAAAAGTTTAAATATACCCTTTTAGTGATGTGTTGTCCCACAGTCCACACCAGTTTTCAAACCCCTTACACATTGGTTTACATAAAACCTTCCCTTACCTATTGCTTTTGCTGGCTTAGTATCCTTTAGGTATGGTAAAACTACAGTACATGGAGTTTGGGCAAAAAGTGAACATAAAATCAAAATTTTATGGAAAATTGAATTCATTTTGTAAAATAAAAGGTGTCTCTGGCTGCCTTCAGTAGTAGCTCTTCCAGAATTTTTTTTACTTGTATATTAAGTAGTGTTCCCTGGTTTATCATGCAATATGCTTGAATTCTGGACAGTGTTGAAGAACCTGGAACTCTTCCTTTGTAGTCGTAACTCATGCGAGTTCATCCTAGGTGAATGTACAAGCTGGATAAGGAGCAGTTGAAATAAAGCAGTAAAATCTGTAATAGAAGAAAACGTATCAGCTAAGAGGTATATTTGTATGTGGCTTGGGGAGAAGGGGGATTTTAATCTTTCTGTTGCCAACGGATCTGGGAGACATTACACAGCACATTGCTGCTGACTGTGCAAGTTGTGGAAAGGATTTGTTATCTGCACCATTGGAGATTTTCAAGGCAATGCTAATTTTATATTTAAGTCTATACAATTAGTATACTTCTTTACTTTTACATTTTTATTCCTCTATTTTTTATACATTTTATTATGTTATATACATATATAATGAAGGTTGCATTTTTACAAACCAGAGCTTTTAGGAAGTTGAGACTGGAAAATTTCTTTTGAGAGTGTTGCCTGCCAAATGGAAATAAGAACCAGAGGGTTCAGAAAACACGTGTCCCCCTTTCCAGTTTACCCCTCCTTCCTACAGTATTTCATTTTCCATTGTTCAGAAAAGGCAAGAAGAGGTGGAACTATGCTGATCTATGCACTTGTGAATTCATATATATGATCAATTAAAGAGGAATTTCTAAAGGACATCAATAGTTGATCAGGCTCCCCACTGATAAACTGTACCTGCTTCCTACAGGGATATCGGGACGACTGCTTCTAGCTCTGATCAGTGTGTCAGTATGGTGCTGTACCCTCAGCAATCAAATACTATTTAGAGATGTACCTATGGCAGTAGTAAATCAGTAAAGACTATGTCTGCCATTTGATCCAATTATATTATACCAATAAATACTCTTAGGGATTATTAATATTATTTAAATTTTAGGTTTATGTTTGCCCCTACTGCCCCAACACTTACTATATAGTCCATCTAGGTATGGTGCTGCATATAATCTAATTCTATATGGATCATCCACATTTATCCTGTAGGACACCCCAACAACCAAAGGCTTAGCTCAGAATTTAGCGTGATAGACAAAGAAATAATCGTAATCTGTGTGCGCTATAAATATAGAATTATTCTTATTAATCAAATAGCGTCATCCACAAACTTAGACAAACTGAGGCAGTTTTTGTGGTTTTAATTCTGTGTTAAGTCAACACTGTGTTCTTCTGCAAAGATGTTGTTGTTCATATACTTTATGACTTATTATATACGCAAGTATAAGCCGACCTGAGTGTAAGCTGAGGTACCTAATTTTAACACAAAAAACTGGGAAAGCCTATTGTCTCGAGTATAAGCCGACGGTGGGTAATGCGTTGGTCACAGCTCCCCCAGTATATTGCCTGCCAGTCCCTGTAGTATATAGCCTGCCTGCCTCCCAGTATATAGCCTGTCAGCCCCCGTAGTATATAACCTGTCAGTCCCTGTAGTATATAGCCTGCCAGCCCCTGTAGTATATAGCCTGCCTGCCCCCCAGTATATAACCTGCCAGCCCCTGTAGTATATAGCCTGCCATCCCCCTAGTATATAGCCTACCAGCCTTTGTAGTATATAGCCTGCCAGCCCCCCTGTAGTATATAGCCTGCCAGCCACCCTGTAGTATATAGCCTGCCAGCCACCCTGTAGTAAAAAATAAAGAACACTGTACTCAACTCACCCCCCGTAGGTGCTCTTTTTGCTTTGGGTCATTCGGTCTTATTCAGGTCCTGCAGTTCTCTTAATGTGCACTCGGCCGGCACACACAGCCGCTTTCTGACGTCATTGTTTGTGAGCCGCCGGCATCGTGAGGGGACAAGAAGAGGAGCGGAATGGCCCGAAGAGGACCCAAAGGACCCGAGGAGGCATCAGAAGAAAGAAGAGGACCTACGGTGGGCATCAGAGAGGTGAGTAAAGTTTTAATTTTTTTATAGACTGGAGTATCAGTCGAGTTAGGGTATTTCAGCACAAATTTTGTGCTGAAAAAGCTGGCTTATACTCGCTGGCTTATATACGGTATCTTGCTACATCTACATGAGAACTTGATGCATAGCATACTGTTGTAAGGTCTTAGTAGAATTTGCCTCAGAATTGAAATCGAGCAGGAGGCATTCATCGTAGCTTAACACATAAATGCATCTTTGTCTAATGTTCTGCTGGGAAAAAAAGTGTATGTAGCTTGAAGGCTTATGGATACCAGACAGCAGATCTCATCATCAGATGCTGCAATTGAGACTTTCTAAGAGAAAAGCAGATCTTTGTCAGTCTTTATGACACATAGATGATACACCATGAGATGAAGAAAACTGCTGATAAAAAGCCATAGTATAGAATGACATTATGACGATATCAAACTAATATCCTCTGTAAAAAGTCTTCTGAGCACTTGAATAATCTTACTTTTTATTTGCCATAATTTGCTACTCTTCTATTCCATCTCAACCATCAAATCTCAGCCTACATTTGAAGATGATGGGTTGATAAGGTTGGAAAGTTGTATCTCAGTGTCCTTTGGATTGGATACTTCATATTAAATTTTGGGTGCCCCGTGGTGCTAGTGGCTCAGAAGACAGCTTTGGTGCCTTTCAGACTTAGAATCATGGATAATCTTTCTCCAGGACAAAATAATGTATAGGTCCACAACTATGATCAGTAACGATCCAACACGTGCTCCAATCTATGGTTCTGACTCCCAACACCAGACCCTTGTCACGGCTGCCCCTGCGATCCATATCCTGGGTTGCAGGCACACCCATGTACCTCTGTGTGCCCCAGCATCTGGACTCACCAGTCCCGGCTCCAGCAGTGATCCCCGTAATGGCCACGCTCAGGTGTGCAAGCTCTCCCGTGTCCTAGGACTCACGCACGGTGGCTATGCAAAATTTAAAAGGCCAACGTGCAGCTAATTGGCACTGGCCAGCTGCCTGCCCTAATTACAGCCCCTTTCTATGTTCCCTGCCAGATCTTTGTGCTTCCATGCCTGAGAGAAAGCTATGTTCCAACCCTCTGCGTTTATTCAGTTTTCCCGTTGTGACCTTGATTTGGTTCCTGACTCCGATTCTGTGCTCTCTGTCCTGACCTATTGCTACGTCCACGACTCCGAACCTGTGCTGCCTGTCTTGACCTCCTGCCTGTCCCTGACCACGAGTTTGCTTCACGATTCTGCATTACGCCTTGGCTGCCACCGCGGGCAAAGTCGCGCCGCAACAAGTCCAACATGTTTTGCGGCGGGCTCTGGTGAAAACCGGGTACCACTTAGACTCCGGTCCCAGCTTACGTCATCGCCTGTGGTGGTACAGAGGATCCACTACCTCTGATTGTGACAACCCTATAAAGAGGAAGAAGACAAAACCAAATGGTTCCAATGGAACTTAAGTTCGGCCAGATTGGTCATCGGTTGAGAAAGTCTATTTTATTATTCTGAATGTCTTATTACTAAGGTTTACCAAGATATCTGGATTTTCAACCAGAGCGCTGGGTCCCTGTGATTTACACATTTTTTTGTGAGCATCCTCTGGTACATTATTGGGCAGGTCTAACAATGGCCAGATACATAGGTCAGGTTACACTTTTTTAGTAAACACCTGAAAGATCATGAGCAAGTAATGTATATTATATTAATGTTGGGTGTAGTCACCAATTTTTGTGGAACCGACTAAACATCTAATTTGGGAGCCTCTTGAGAAGCTGGATATGCATTTTCATAGGGGAGCAACAGTTGTGAATTCTAAAAATATTTAGCAAACTGTCACGGGTGTCCCCGCGATCCATGTCTTGGATCGCGGGGGCCCCCGCACCCAGTTCTGCTGCGCCGCCCCCGTTACGGTTACGTCACGGGTGTCCCTGCGATCCATGGTGCGGATCGCGGGTGCACCCGTGCTCTGCTGCCGCTGCCCCGTTCCCCTCGGGTCAGTACTTACCTGTCCCGGCTCCTGTTGGCTCCATCGCGGTCCCGTCCAGGCTGCAGGTCTGTCTCCTGTGTAGGCCGCGCGCTCCCGCTGCTGGTATACTGCATAATATACTGCTGCTTATTGGTGCTGGTATACCTGGCTCTGCTATTTAACCTGGCTACTCCCAGCATCCCCTGCCGGATCTTCATGTCCTCTTATTGAAGAGAAAGCCCTCCGTGTTCCCTAGCGTTTCCAGACGCCACGGTGGATTCTGTGATTCACGTGTTCCCGTGTTTCGTGCTGTTCCTGTGTCCTGTGGCGGTCCTGTTATCCTGTGGCGGTCCTGTTGTCCTGTGGCGGTCCTGTTATCCTGTGGCGGTCCTGTTGTCCTGTGGCAGTCCCGTTATCCTGTGGCGCTCCAGTAATCCAGCAGCCATCCGAGGTCCTGCCAGCCATCCGAGGTCCTGCCTGCCTTCCGAGGTCCTGCCAGCCTTCCGTGGTCCTGCCTGCCTTCTGTTGTTCCCAGTGTCCCTACCTTGGCTTTGTGGCAGGCTCTGGCAAAGACCAGGAATTCACTTAGACTCCGCTCCCGGGTGTGGCTAAGGTTGTTATCTCCCGCGGTGGTCCAGGGAGTCCACTTACCTTTTCCTAAGGGACTAATCCCCATAGACTGTGACAGTAAGATCCGGCCATGGACTCCGCCAAGGTCATGATCTCTGCCAAAGCCATGGACAGTGTCAAGGATCCGTACCAGCTTCTGGGTGACCTTCCCAGCACTATTGCCCAGCAGTCCCAAGAGATGACTGCACAAAAAGAACTCTTGGATAAACTCACTGCCTCCCTGCGGATTATTGCCTCCCAGCAGCAGGCTCCTGTGACTCCTCCTGTTGCTTCTGTCCCCCAGCCATGTTTTTCGGCAGCGAACTGCCAAACAAATTTGATGGCAACCCCAATTTTTGCAGGAGTTTTGTTGTCCAGTGCTCGTTGTATATCAAACAGACGTCCTCCCAGTCCACCCCCGAACGCACTAAGTTGGCATGTGTTTTTTTCTTTGCTCACTGGAGAGGCGCTGGACTGGGCTACTCCTCTATGGGATAGTGGTGACCCAGACATGGTTACCCATACCAAGTTCCTGGCAAAGATCCAGTCCAGGTTTGAACCACCTCACATGCGATCACTTCGCCCCTCCTGCCTGGTGTCCCCAGTGACTCCGCAGCTTCCCAGAGCTGCTCCCGTGACTCCGCAGCTTCCCAGAGCTGCTTCTGTGACTCCGCAGCTTCCCAGAGCTGCTCCCGTGACTCTGCAGCTTCCCAGAGCTGCTCCAGTGGCGCCCCAGAATCCGTAGCTTGCCAGTGCTGCTCCAGTGGTGCCCCAGACTCTGCAGCTTGCCATTGCTGCTCCGGGCTCCCCTGAGGCCTTCCAGAGTCTCCACGACCTCCCCTGAGGCTGCCCCAGAGTGCCAAGAGACGTCCCAGCCTGCGGCTTCCCAGGTCTACTCTGTGCCTGCTCTCTCCCTAAGGTGTCTTATCATCAAGAAGAATTGGAGGAGGTGAAGAAGGAAGACCAGCGAGCTGAAGAAGAAGAGAAGAGGGGCCCTAAGGGGGGGGGGGGAGTACTGTCACAGTTCTCCCTGTGATCCAGGTTGCGGATCGCGGGTGCACCCGTACTCTGCTGCCGCTGCCCCGTTCCTCTCGGGTCAGTACTTACCCGTCCAGGCTGCAGGTCTGTCTCCTGTGTAGGCCGCGCACTCCCGCTGCTAGGGCGCCCGCGCGCCTACTCTCTAAGAATTTAAAGGGCCAGCGTCCTCCTTATTGGTGCTGGCATACCTGGCTCTACTATATAACCTGGCTACTCCCAGCATCCCCTGCCAGATCTTCATGTCCTGTTATTGAAGAGAAAGCCCTCCGTGTTCCCGCCAGCCTTCCGAGGTCCTGCCTGAATTCCGAGGTCCTGTCTGTCTTCCGAGGTCCTGCCTGCCTTCCGTGGTCCTGCCTGCCTTCCGTGGTCCTGCCTGCCATCCGTGGTCCCCGTGTCCCTACCTTGGCTGCTGTTGTCCTGTGGCGGTCCTGTTATCCTGTGATGGTCCTGTTATCCTGTGATGGTCCTGTTATCTGTGGTGGTCCTGTTATCCTGTGGCGGTCCCGTTATCCTGTGGCGGTCCTGGTATCCTGTGGCGGTCCCGGTATCCTGTGGCGCTCTGGTAATCCAGCAGCCATCCGAGGTCCTGCCCGCCATCCGAGCTCCTGCCCGCCATCCGAGGTCCTGCCAGCCATCCGAGGTCCTGCCAGCCACCCGAGGTCCTGCCAGCCACCCGAGGTCCTGCCAGCCATCCAAGGTCCTGCCAGCCTTCCGAGGTACTGCCTGCCTTCCGAGGTCCTGTCTTCCTTCCGAGGTCCTGCCTGCCTTCCGTGGTCATGCCTGCCTTCCGTAGTCCTGCCTGCCATCCGTGGTCCCCGTGTCCCCACCTTGGCTGCTGCCACGGGCCTAGTCGCACCCGCGGAGCGACCTGGTGACTCCCGCCGCCGCAAGACCATCCCGCTTTGCGGCGGGCTCTGGCGAAGACCAGGAGTTCACTTAGACTCCGCTCCAGGGTGCGGCTAAGGTTGTTATCTCAGGCGGTGGTCCAGAGAGTCCACCTACTTAGTCCTAAGGGACTAATTCCCATAGACTGTGACACCAACATCTATCTAATTTGTATGGTCATCCTAAAGACTATGCACAATGCAATTGACCATCGGTAATTTATGACTCCATATATATGTTTACCTTTGTAGATGACTACACAGCAAGCACTTCTCTGTGACTACAGCTCTGAGACCACATCTGTAGATAAGTTGTATGATGGCACACAACAATGCATGAATGCCAGTGCTTTTATATCACAAACAAACGTTTTTCACATTAAAGGGTTGTTCCTATTTCAGCAAATAAATGTTATAGTTTGAATAATGAAAAGTTATACAATTTTCCAATTTACTTTCTGTATCTATTTCTCGCAGTTTTATAGATCTCTGCTTGCTATCATTCTATAGGAAGCTTCTATATTTACTTTTTGTAAATCTGACCATGGTCACACAGGTGCAAGGCTCATTATAATACACCTCTGATTACTCTCTGTGATTCTAACAAGTCGTGCGTCTGTGTGACCATTGTCAGATTTCTGTCCACTGGAAATGAAGATAGAATATTTCTATAGAATGGCAACAAGCAGAGATGTACATAGAAAACTGTGAGGAATGAATACAGAAAGTATATTGGAAAATGTTATAACTTCTCATTATTCAAGCAATAACATTCATTTTCTGAAATGGGAACAACCCTTTAAGCCTTCACCATATGTTTTTTTAGAATATTCTCTATCTGAAAAACAGTTTGTTCATAGAGCACTGGCATTCATACATTAGTGTGTAAAGTCGACACATGTTGGATTCAGAATCCTGGGCTGAAGACCACTGTGTTTCGAAAAGAATGTACAGTACCTCTGTTTATGCTCCTGAGACCACATCTGTGTCAGAGCAGATACATTCTTTTAATTGAGATAAGAGAGAGAAAAAAGATTATATGAATTGAAATTTGCCTTATGTTTCCTGCTTAGCGATAAAAGGACTTTTTAGGCTGTTTTTGTCATTGTAGTTAAAATCTGTCCTGCATGTATGTAGTCATGTGACTTCCTGTCATACGTTGCATATCCTGGATCAGTATTTACCTACTTATTGCCAGGCTACAGTTGAAGTTACTTGGTTTATAAGACTGATGTCTTCTTATTCATAAAATACCCATTTCTCCTATTTCTGTTATTGACTTAAAGTGTTTTTTTGATTTATGCACCTAATAATAAGGTCAAATAACAACATAGTTCATTGAAAGCTGCTTTGTACAGGCAAATATAATAATCCCATTGCAAATCCATTCTGTTTTCTCATATCTTTTCATATGTTATCATTCCCTCAGCAGCCAAATACTAGCACATATCTAACAATAATAAGCAAAAGGAAAACTGAATATCTGCCAAACAAAACGTGGAAGACCACAGGGGAGATTTACTGAGAGCAAGATAATCTTTTGTACATAGCACTGCAAATACACATTCAATATAGTTATTGTAAGTTCTTCCATTATTCAGCAGCCCTGTTCAAGATTTCCTTACATTACATATCTCTTTTTTCTTGGAGGATTTTGAAGCGTTAAGATCTGAACAGCAGATGTCAGTTTTATCACAAGGCTATATCAAGACATACACCCTGTTGTTTTAGATGTAGTATCAGCTTATTTCTGCTCAGATTTATTCATACACACTTGCTGTTATATGGTACCCCATAGAAAACTATATTATATTAGTTCAGTTTAGCTCTGTATATAGAGTATCTGAAGGACTCATAGGGGGTCATTTATCCTTAGGGCATTTGTGTCTTTTTTTGGTTATCTTAGAGGTTGATATATCAGGCAGCTGAGTCGCACAAAAGTTGCAAACTCTTCTGCAACCTCTTCTAAAGTTTTTCCTAAACATGATCTGAACTGGAGTTTATTTACGATTTTTTACCACATTATGCGCCAAAATTGCTCCATTTTTATATAACCACATCTAGATTTCAAAGATTCATGCGCTTCTAACTTGCTAGGCGAGTGGAAACATCACAAATATAAGAAAAAAAAAGAGAAAAACCTAGGATAAATGACACCCATATATCCATATACAGTAGTATGAATGAAACATTAATCTGACATATGTAAGTCTATAGATATATTGTTGTATTGTGATGCAGTTATAGGGAAATCCTTTTAACTTAAAAAGACACAAATGTTTTGTGGGCATTATTTAGTATACACTATTTCCATTCTGCCTGATGGTCAAGCGACTGGGACAACATTTACAATGGCAGCATAACATCCAATGTGCCAGTCATGTGATTTGCCATTATACCTATCCGCCTTCAGCTCAGCCAGCTGGTCTTAAGGGCAAAATGCATGCTGATTTAGAGAGTGTTAGTCTCAATGCTGTTCCGCCCCAAATCAGATTGTCTTTCTGTCTTCAACCACTGTGAACCGTCTGGATACAAAGTTGTTGAGCAGAATAAGGACTAATAGCCAAATGTAAAAATTTAAGTTCAACGTCTCCCTATCTTTTAGATGCTGCTTGCTATAAACAATGCTTTTAGTTGATACCTAGGTAAGTCTTTTTCCAAATTGCTATCAAACAAATCAGAGAAGATTTCAGAGCAGAGAAGGAAGATGGGAAGGAAGAGTAAACGGGGAAAGAACAACTTCCTTCTGATAATATATTTAAAAATGCTTTTATTTGCCTGTATTATTGATTTATGCTAGGTCCTAATGGTCATACTGTACAAGACGCTGTTTTTGTCTTAAACACCTTGGGACCGTTCTGTGTTACCGAATATGCAGAATAATTTGTTGTGATTGTCAAATGATGTTTGTCATGGATAATGATAGTTCAATGACCTCTAGACTGAGAGCTATAAATGAACTTCGAAATTATCACCTCCCGACATAAGCAGACTTTATTGCTAGGAAACTGAATCCATATACATATTTATACAGGCAATATTATTTTGCTGATTGCTGTATTTTTGAAAGGCTTTTTTGTGAATTCATTTGCTATAAAAGGTCATGCACTTACAGCACCACATAATCTATTGTTAGGCAACAAAGACCCCCGCAGAGGTCACATAAACCTTATAAAATAAAAGTTGTCATCCATTTTCTGCATAATTTCTCACCCTTACACACTCAAGTACCTGTATTTTAGACTTGGAATTAAACTTGATATAAATGGCATTTTGTCCAGTCCTCTTGTGGTCCCTGCTATGTTTTATATCTGACAGGGCTTCCTGTGACAAGATACAAATGAAGAGCACTCCGTTTCCTTCTAATGGCGGGCTGTAAAGATGATATGAATAGCTTTCTTTGGTCTCTTCTTAAGACATGGTTTCCTTCTGTGACCACATATCATGTAGTCAAATGGTGGTCATTCAGACAGTGGAACATGTCAGTAGGTCATATGTAAAGGCAGGAGATGACATCATTTAAACCATCATCATCATCATGTGTGGTGTCAGATAAATGTCATGAATATGGGAAATTGATTGTTATAGATGCTAGAACATAATGGTATGAAATCCAAATCCACATTTTGACTAAATATTGGCAATAATATTAAAGGGGTTTTCCCAGGAAACAAGTTAGACCCTATCAACAGGATAGGGCCTAACTTGCTGATCAGTGGGGCACAAAGGACAAGGCTCATAGAAAATGGTTTATTAAGGAATTGCAATTTATTGAAGGGGTATTCCCAGAAAACAACTTGCTGATTGGCGGGGGTCTCTGTGATCACTAGAATGGGGGGGGAGGGTCCGATGTCCGAGACGCCCCGATCTCATGGTCTTTGTGGCGGGTCTCAAAAATCAGCAAGTTGTTTCCTGGGAAAACCCCTCCAATAAATTGCCGTTCCTTAATAAATCACGTTCTATGAGCCTTTTCCTTTATGTCTTTACACATCAGTAGGGAAGTTGCCTTGTATAGACATCATGAACCATACTAGTATGATAAGTAATCTCTTATAGGTAAGATGTAAGGTAATTTTCTGCAATATATTCTGTTAATGTTTAGCCTTATTATCTACAATGACACCTCAACACATGACAAAGCTTTGTATATGGTTTGCATATATAAAATTAAAGATGCCTCTAACACATGTCCACATGCCATGTTTATCCCAATTCTTTAAAAACTGCCTCGATCTCCATGCTGGTGTAGGATTAAGTTACATGTCTGGTAGATGTTGGTTAGTACAAGGTGGTACAAGAGGCATGATTTTCCTTATCCAATCCTGGAAAACTTTGCATATTTTCACTGAATCCCCCTAGTGGAGGATCAATGGCTTTAAGACTGCAAACACCTACACGGCGGCCTTAATGGGCTCTGCAAGGAGAACTTTTATTTCCCGACCCTAGATGTTGGTTAGTTGAGGCATGTCAATGACATTTTGATATACATTTCCATTTTACACACATAAGTCTTGGTTTTGGAAACTGCTTACTAACAGTATTTCCGCTAAAGGAATCTGCACCGTTGCGTTTACAATCACCAAATTTTGCACCATTTTCTTGTGGTCCCGGTTATTACAACTTTGATAGTGCTCTCCAAATAACACCTTTACTTTATTTAAATTTGCTATCTTCTGGTGCTAATAACATTTTTCATACTAGAGCTTACAGATGTGTGTACAGTCTCATTTTTTGCAGGATGAGATGACGTTTTCATTGCTATTATTTTAAGGACTGTAAACCTTTTGGTAAATTTTTTTAAACTGGCGTTTCAAACATTTGGGCGATATGCAGCAAACAACCAACCAATACAGAGAGGGCTCTACCGGTGAGCCTTCTCTATCCTCCCACTCCCGACACAAACTGTACTACGAAGGGGTTAAGGAATATTCTGAAATTTGTCACGTACCTGCAGCACAAAACTTAAGAGAAGTACCTGGTTACTTCCCTTTGCATCTGGTTCCAGTTCCCATTAGTTTACTTCGCTTCTGTGTATTTCATATTTAGTCATACAGGAAAACCATTACGACATAACTGGCTTCATAGCTGGAAGATTGTTGTTATAACCAATAACATTATCAAAAGAATTTATGTCTCATTTTGTAAGATACATATAAATGAAATGTTATCGGTTGTCACAATTGGCGACTCCAATTAATCTGTGCCTTCCATGTATAAAGACCATTGTGCAATATGTGAAATACTGTTTATTTGCAGACTGTGGGAACGAGCATTTGGATGTAATGTGTATATTCATTTAATTTGTAGCTAAGATCTCTGGCCCATTAAGGCATTTCCTAGGTTGTGAACAATATAGGTTATGTAGGTTTGTATTTAAATTAAATTTGTATGTAAATTGGAACAGGTATTATTTGTTTATTGTTTCTGTTCAATTGGATTTTCCAAATTTTGAGTCTTCATGGGAACTAGGATCAACAAGAAAGCATCAATGCAAACACTTTTAATAACTCGAAGGCCCTATGATAATGCTACACAGAGCTTGCTAAATGGCTCGTTCACATGGTTGTAAATGTGCCCACAGTAGCTGTCACAGTAGAAGTGTATTGCATCTGGCCACATGATTTTCAGTTTAGAGGGGAGGGGTGAGGAGCGCTTATTCCCCCTCCCTTCCGCACCAGGCTTTGTGCTATTTCCGGATTCTGGACTGAGCAAGCACACAGCCATGTGAATGAGGCCTATATCAATGCAGCCTTCGGCTAAAGTTCAGTAAATTACCAGCATCCAGAAGCTTCACCAGAAGTCACAGTGTGCAGACTAGTCTGTATGTAACTAGGAGTTGTCTGTAAGTTGGAGTTACTGTATAAGCATCAATTCTGCTATAGTGACTAAACAAACAATAACAATACCTACTCTGCATGATATGTGAGGGGGTGGGAGAATGGGGTATAACAAAAAAACAAAAATTATCCGCTGTCACTCCCGTTATCCCGAGCCGTCATCCGTCAGTGCTGTGCCCCTGTTTGTTTACATAGGCAGGAACGCCCATCTGTCCACTGCAACTGATACAGATTTGAATCTAAGAGAGAAAAACAGGTTTCACCTTAGTCTTTTCCCTTATACTATAAAAGGTCCATAAACATGAGTGTGGCTCCATTCTCTGCTTCAAGACCTAGAGTTGAAACAAGCAAGTCCCCCTGTTTCCACCTGCTGACATAGATCACTTTCCATTTTCCTGTTGCATATAACTCTCATCATTTCCTACTATCATAAAAACAAGTCGCTCATTGTCTGAGTTCACAATAGGTAATGCATGTTTTTTTTTATCATTCCTTTATGTGATTGAATGTATAAATGGTGATCCAAAATTCTAGCAATTTTCTATCAAGGTGAAATTAAAGGAAACGTTAGGCAACAACCAATTTAATGTATCTTAACATCTCACTTAGAATTTGTATCCCAACTTGAAGTAATCCTTTCAATTGGCATTTCTAAGATTGTGAACCATTTAATAGTGTACAAATACATGTCCCAAAAAGTGCTTCCTTAAATAGGACCTGTCACTAAAGTAAGCAGCTCCTAGCGCTATGTCAGATGTAGCAGTGTCACACTGCTAGCGTTATCGGAACCCTTCGATAAAGCTAGCTGACACTGCAGCACCATAGTCTCAGAAGGGCTATGGGGCCCTGCAGTCAACGCCGGCCTATGGCGTGGGAGGGGCGGTCCGGGTAAGAAGCAGCGCCCCCTCATGAATACGCCGTATCGCTGTAAACTCGGAGGGTTTCCGATAAAGCTATCAGTTTAATACTGCTAAAAATTACTTTAGTAAGCAGCTCTTAGTCCTTTTTTTAGGGGTGACAGGTCCTCTTTAAAGTTGCCTCAGGACAATTTTATACACTGAAAGGTGTCAATAAACTCACCATATGGTCCTCAACTGATACCCACATAAAGTAACTGATCTGTAAATGGAGTAATATAATAACAGAGCTGACAAGTCAATTAATACTTCCTGTGTGACCTCATGGGTCATACCCACAGGTCTTTGTATGGGATTTTTTTTTATTTTATGGAAATATAAAATAATTTATGGGGAAACACAGAAATAAGTTTATACTATAGCTATAAATTACTTCTTGCATAACTTTATCCCAAACTGTCTATCTGTGGCAGTTATCCTGGCACAAGGCACCAGTCACCTCTAAATTCAATATCTATCTCTGTCCTTTTTAAAGGGTACATCAGGTTGTCCTCCAATTCCAACCATGGCTGGAGTAAATGTATGTACAAGCTCTTCATTATTAGAATTAGCAGGTCCTTCCACCAGGTTATAAGATAAGAATATTAATTTAGTCATTGTATAATGAAAACTTGCACAAATTAATGCAACAAAATACATTAATACCTAAATTTGGAGCTGAAAACCTGTCAATGGCTTTCTGACAAAATGGTCTTCCTACACAAATTGTGTGCTACAGACAAAAGCTGCAAAAAAATATCCATACCTAGACCACCTACCTGATACACTGTAACATGTATAAAAGAATTAAAAAATCTCAAACAGGACCTCTGCCTACTAAGGCCTCATTCACACTTCCGCATGGGGGACGTTTATAAGGCTGACGTATATACGGCCAATATACGTCCCCCATAGACGGCAATGGGCGCACGGCGTCTTACGGGATCGCTACAGTGCAGCACATGTGCGGCATCATACCACTCTGTACCCCGTGAAAAAATAGGACATGTCCTATCTTTTCACGGCATACGGCGCCGTGCACCATACATCCCTATGGAGATGGGCAGGAATAAGCAGCCCTCTCCCCCTACTCCTCTCCGCGCGCACTGCCGTGTGCCCGCCGTGCTACGGTACGGCGGGCAACGGTAGTGTGAATCCAGCCTTAGGCTGAGAAAAACAATTCTACCTTTGCACAACTATAGTTCTATAATCACCAAAATGTGGATATTTAAGCCCTGCCCATGAGAAACTCATGACCTGCCAGTGCTACCCACTTTCTCTGCCAGTGTTGGAACTGAGACTAACTAAATTCACCAGGATTTCTCAACAGTTCAGGATAATCCTGACAATGCTACAGATGTTTGACCTAGCCTTGGTTAAGTTTTTTTGAACTTTCTAATGTAAACAGTAAAATATCTAATTCACTGACTTTCCAAATATAAATTGGGGTCAGGGCTCTTCTTCATCAGTGAGACTGGAGACCAAGAGAAAGCAGAGATACTTAATGGGTTTGTTAGCTCCATTTATACGATAGAAGAAAGAACTTCTGACGTGGGTGGTGCCAGTGCGGGTCATGCATCCTGTAATATACTAGTCTAGCTGAATGTAGACATGTTCCAATCTAAGCTCAATAAAATCAATGTGTACAAGGCCCCTTGACCAGATGGATTACACCCCAGAGTTCTTAAAGAACTCAGTTCTGTTATTGCTGTACCGCTGCCTAAAATCTTCAGGGATTCCATAATGTCTGGTGTGGTGCCAAGTGACTGGCGCAAGGCAAATGTAGTGCCAATAGATTAAAGGGCTCTAGAACTTAGCCAGGCAATTACAGGCCTGTAAGCTTAACTTCAATTGTGAGAAAATATTGGAAGGGTTATATATAAGACTATAAACTGGAGTATAGAGCCACAAAAATGATAAGGGGTATGGATGGTCTTAGTTATGAGGAAAGATTAAAACAACTATTTCAACATCCAAAGGAGTAAGGAAAAAACGGCACTCACCGATCGCAAGCAGAGAAGACTTTATTCAGGAAGGAATCAGGACAGGGGTGATGCACGCCACGGAAGGCGACGGGACGTTTCGCGCTGGAAGCGCTTTCTCAAGCCTCGATCCGAGGCTTGAGAAAGCGCTTCCAGCGCGAAACGGCCCGTCGCCTTCCATGGCGTGCATCACCCCTGTCCTGATTCCTTCCTGAATAAAGTCTTCTCTGCTTGCGAATCGGTGAGTGACGTTTTTTCCTTACTCCTTTGGATGTTGAAATAGTGTCTTCTGTGAAGCCTGGACGTGCACCCCGCAGCAGTATTCCCATTGCCGGTCCCAAGGTGTGGCTGTGTCTGTTGGACGTGGACTTTGGTTCTGTGCCTGTGTTTAGGTGGTGCCAGTCATTCTTTCTCTCATTGGCTATCGTGAGATTAAAACAACTAGATTTATTTATTCTGGAAAAGAGATAACTACGAGGGGACATGATTCATTTATATAAATATATGAATGGTCCATACAAAAAATATGGTCGTGAGGTGTTTCAGATTAAATCAAATCAAAAGACTGTCAATCTGTGGAATAGCCTGCCTCAGGCGCTGGTCACAGCAGGGACAGCAGAGAGCTTCAAGACGGGTCTAGATGCCTTTTTACACCTAAATAACATTGATGGTTATGTTATATAGAATAGTTTCCCGTAAATCCCTTCCTCATGCAATCCCTTGCCTTCCTTGGTTGAACTTGATGGACATGTGTCTTTTTTCAACCGTGTAAACTATGATACTATGGCTGCAAGCAGAGCATCTTTCTTTATTTGTATAACTATCTCTTTCACTCTTAGATTTTTAGATCTAGTCAGCAGTTTTGCTCATTCTCCTGACATATGTGACCCTTTCTTCACCCTTTCAAGGGGATTACACATTTAAAGGAAAATACAATTTAGATGAATAATTGACTCTATGTATAACAATCTGTATTTCCATATTGCCTGTTGGATCAGTCTTTCATTCATTAGTCCATTCATTGTTCACTTCTGCATTTACATTACATACCACCTAAATTATTCATGTTGGTGATCATGCAGTATTTGGACTGGTGCATGTTAAGCTTGGGGCTATTATTCCATGCTTTAAAGCCTGGGATACTCTCCAGAGTACTTTCAACTCAATATACAGCAGATTAAAAGTTAACTAGTTGTGAGTAGCCATTAAGTCCATTACGTTGAACAGAGAGTGATTGCAATCACCCCCCAACCTTCTCGTCCAATAATAACACATAATAACCTAATGATCTCAAGGTAATTGCACTGCAGAACTGTAAGGAAATCTCTGGATGTATGTCATGTCCTACTTGAATTACAATGAAAGTGCCAAAACTAATATTTTAATAACCTTCTAAATGCATCAAGTACCTTTATTAAAGAGACATCTTGTAGGTTATTTAATAAAGTTATCAATGATGATGTGAACGGGCCAGCAGTGGTGGAGCTATGTGACCAGTGAGGCCCAGATCAGCTTTCATAAACAAAAATCTTACATAACATTTTAGGGTAGGTATGCAACAAACTTCTGGCCACCAATTAGAAGAGAGTCATGTTAATTTAATACTGAGTTTAATGGAAGCTCCCCCTCGAAAATTTGTTAAATTAAAGGGAACCTGTCACCAGGAGACCCATTTTTAACACTCCCCCAGTCCCCACAGAGCATAGTATATACACTCCCAAGGAGTTTTTGTATAAAAATTTGGTTTTACAGAAAAAAAGATATGTTATATTGTACCTTTCATTAGCATCTGCTGTGTGACTAGGCAGTTGCCTTTTGGGAGGAGCTGGAAAGGAGCAGTTCCCCCCCCCCCACCCTTGGGAAACATGTGACCTTTTCATGAATATGAATAACTCCCCACATTCGGGATTGGCTGTAGAGGAGCAGGGGGCGTCGCTAAGCCAAGTGATGGGTGTTTTCATATATTTGAAAAGGTCACATGGAGAAGCAGTTCCCCAAGGGTGGGGGGGACTGCTCCTTTCCAGCTCCTCCCATTTGGCAGCTGCCTAGTCAAACAGCAGATGCTAATAAAAAGGTACAATATAACATATCTTTTTTTCTGTAAAACCAATTTTTAATGCAAAAACACTTTGGCAGTGTATGTACTATGCTCTGTGGGGACTGGGGGAGTGCTAAAAATGGGTCTCCTGGTGACAGGTTCCCTTTAAGGGTATAGAATACAGGCAAAAAACTGGGGCTCCATAGGTGTAAATGGCTAGTAGACTATGCTGGAAACTGGACACTTGAATGTTGTACTTTTTAATATCAGTTGAAAGAGAATGTTCTTGTTTGCAGGGGTTCATTTACTTTTCCAAGACATTATTGGACAGAATAAGGTGTCCTCTGTTTGAATCTCTGTTACTATTAAGTGTAATGAATGTGGGCAACTTTTGTTGTCATGTCTTGATCTACAAACAGTAAAGGTAGCCATGCAATTTCAGTAAATGTTAGCAAATAGCTAATACTCTGGGCCCCCCCATACACATGCACGATGACTGGGTAGAGGGTATGTCGGCCCTGTCAGGCATCTCTGGCCAATGAAAATTTGGGAGATAACTGTTTTTACCCAACCTGCTAGGCATATGTGTCACTGAGCCTTGACCAGAATTTAACATTTTGTTGTGAATGACATAGTAATGCGCAACATGTTGTAATTTTTCCCCTTTTAATACCTATGAATTGGAAGTTTCTACCTCTACTAATGTGATCATAGATGGTAAATAATGCTTAGTAGGTGGTGATATTCTAATGACCTTTAAACTTTAGAAAGGTCGTTTGTGGAGGAGTGGCTTCAATTTAGCTTTTTTTTTATATGAAACCCCTTGAAGTCATTTAAGCAAAATTAAAATATTTCTAAAAGCGCATTAAAGAAAGACAGTGAAAGGATTAACCCTTTAGATAGATAAATGTCAAAAATGGCCTCTATTATGTTTTGCTTATGGGACCCAGAAGCTTTTGTCCTTAATAAAGTGGATTGCAAAATTTGCTATTATGATTTGCCCCATTCTGCAAAAAAGGGTTTTGTTACACCTTAAGGTTTTCTGCTGTTCATGTTGGTTCAGTAAGTAGAGTCTGCAGCTGGTGACTTTAACCTCTTAACGCTCAGCGTCCGATATATCGGACGCTGAGCGCAGTGACTTAGCGCTCAGCGTCCGATATATCGGACGCTGAGCTGATGCCGGTTCAGCTCAAGATCTGAGCCGAACCGGCATCGGGAAAGACGGGGTGCCGGCTGTGACTGATAGCCGGCACCCCAGTGTAACACCCGCGATCGGAGTTGTCTCCGATCGCGGGTGCTTAACCCGTTAAATGCCGCGGTCAGCGCGACCGCGGCATCTAACATGTATCTGGGGGATCTTTCCCCCACGATCGGCCCCCCCGAACCGTTTTCGGGGTGCGCCGATCGTTGCTATAGTAACTCTGGGGTCCGATCTGGACCCCAGAGTTACCTGCAAGAATTGCCAGTAAGATGGCGTCTGTGACGTCATCTTACTGGCACAGTGCCAGCCTATGCAAGTGCATAGGCTGACACTGATAATACTCTGCAATACATCAGTATTGCAGAATATTAGCATGAAGAAGCAATCAGATGATTGCTTCTTCATGTCCCATGGTGGAAAAAGTGAAAAAGTAAAAAAAAAAGTTATTCAATAAAAAAATAAAGTCATAAATCACTAAAAATGCCCCAAACCCCCAAAACATATAAAGAGACATATAACTCAAAAAAAAAGTCTAAATCATAAGACAAACCCCACATATATAGTATCACCGCGTCCGTAACAACCCGTAGAATAAAAGTAAATCATTATTGAACCCGCACGATAAACGCTGTAAAAAAAAACTGTTATAAACCCTCCAAAAATTATGATTTTTACCTTTTCAATCCCACAAAAAATGCTATAAAATGTGATCAAAAAACCATATGTACTGCGACATGATACTGGTGCAAAGTACAACATGTCCCGCAAAAAACAAGCCATCAACCAGCTCCGTAGCCAAAAAAGTAACAAAGTTATGCCACTTGGAAGACGGCAATACATAAATGATAGATTTTTCCCCACATTAGGGTTTTGTTTGACAAATTTAGTAAAACGTAAGAAAATATATTCATGTCTGGTATCCCCGTAATCGTATCAACCCATAGAATAAAGATAACAGGATTATTAGTCTATACGGTGAACACCAAAAAAAAAAGAAGTAAAAAATCCAGTACAGAATTGATGCTTTTCTACTCCTGTCCTCAAAAAAAGTTCCTAAATTTTCAACAATAGGTGATACAAACCCCAAAATGGTGACATTGGAAAAAGCATCTCATCCCGCAAAAAAAATGGCATCACATGGCCCCAATAACGAAAAAGCAAAAATTTTATAGCCTTCAAAAGGGGCCAATGAGGAAACTAAAATCCTGGCAGCTGCAGCGCCCTCCTTCCCTTCTGCGCCTCGCTGTGCCCCCATAAAACAAGTCACAGCCACATGTGGGGGGTCTTTGTACTCAGGAGAAATTGCAGAACAAATTATATGGTGGGTTTTCTCGTTTTATCTTTTGGAAATGTGTAAATTTTAGGGCTAAATGAACGTATAAGGGAACAATATGACCATTCTAAATTTCACCTCCATTTTGATTCAATTACTATGAAGATCTCAAGGGGTTAACAATCTTCGTAAAAGCTGTTTCTGATAGCTTGAGGGGTGCAGATTTGAAAATGGGTTGGTTATATAGGGGGTTTTGATGCTAAATATGTAAAATTTCATTCCAAACTGTATTTATCCCCAAAATAGTCAATTCTGAAAATCCGGAAAAGCGATATTCTTTTTGTAAGCCGCGTGACATCAAAATAAATTATCCAAACATTTCAGAAATTATGAAAATGTAAAGTAGACAAATGGGAAATGTTATTCAGCAACTTATTTAGGTGGTAAATCGATCTGCCTGAAAACGCAATGATTTTGAATTTCGAAAATGGCAAATTTTTCCAAAAATTTATCATATTTTCTTTTTTTTTGTAAATAAACGCAAAACTTAACTGCCAAAATTTACCACTAAAATGAAGTACAACATGTGGGGAAAAAACAATCTCAGAATCGCTTTGATAAGTAACAGTGTTCAAAAGTTATAACCGTATAAAGCGACGCAGGTCAGAATCCAAAAAATCGGGCTGAGCCTTAAGCTACAAAATGGCTGCGTCCTTAAGGGGTTAATGAGTGGTTCTGCAGCTGGATATTTTATTGAGTTGAGGCTGCTGCCGGACATTTTATTGAGAGAAGGCTGCTGCCGGACATGTTATTGAGAGAAGGCTGCTGCCAGACATGTTATTGAGAGGAGGCTGCTGCCGGACACTTTATTGAGAGAAGGCTGCTGCCGGACATGTTATTGAGAGGAGGCTGCTGCCGGACATTTTATTGAGAGGAGGCTGCTGCCGGACATGTTATTGAGAGGAGGCTGCTGCCGGACATTTTATTGAGAGAAGGCTGCTGCCGGACATGTTATTGAGAGGAGGCTGCTGCCAGACACTTTATTGAGAGAAGGCTGCTGCCGGACATGTTATTGAGAGGAGGCTGTTGCCGGACATGTTATTGAGAGGAGGCTGCTGCCGGACATGTTATTGAGAGGAGGCTGCTGCCGGACATTTTATTGAGAGAAGGCTGCTGCCTGACATTTTATTGAGAGAAGGCTGCTGCCGGACATGTTATTGAGAGGAGGCTGCTGCCGGACATGTTATTAAGAGGAGGCTGCTGCCAGAAATTTTATTGAGAGGAGGCGCGGTTAGTCATTTTATTAGTAGGAGACTTCTGCTGGTCATTTTAGTGAGTGAAGGCTGCTGCTGGACATTTTAGTGAAAGGAGGCTGCTGCTTGACACTATGGGGCAGATTTATCAAGCAGTCTGAAAGTCAGAATATTTCCAGTTGCCCATGGCAACCAATCACAGCTCAGTTTTTATTTAACCAGTGCTCATGAATATTTTAAAGGGGAGCTGTGATTGGTTGCCATGGGCAACTGGAAATATTCTGACTTTCAGACACTTGATAAATCTGCCCCTATGTGTAAGGTGTAGGAGTATGGGGCTGTGTGTACATGTCAATGTAATGTGCATGACAGGGATGACAGAGCAATTTTTGAGAGAAGGCTGCTGCCAGACATGTTATTGAGAGGAGGCTGCTGCCGGACACTTTATTGAGAGAAGGCTGCTGCCGGACATGTTATTGAGAGGAGGCTGCTGCCGGACATTTTATTGAGAGGAGGCTGCTGCCGGACATGTTATTGAGAGGAGGCTGCTGCCGGACATTTTATTGAGAGAAGGCTGCTGCCGGACATGTTATTGAGAGGAGGCTGCTGCCAGACACTTTATTGAGAGAAGGCTGCTGCCGGACATGTTATTGAGAGGAGGCTGTTGCCGGACATGTTATTGAGAGGAGGCTGCTGCCGGACATGTTATTGAGAGGAGGCTGCTGCCGGACATTTTATTGAGAGAAGGCTGCTGCCTGACATTTTATTGAGAGAAGGCTGCTGCCGGACATGTTATTGAGAGGAGGCTGCTGCCGGACATGTTATTAAGAGGAGGCTGCTGCCAGAAATTTTATTGAGAGGAGGCGCGGTTAGTCATTTTATTAGTAGGAGACTTCTGCTGGTCATTTTAGTGAGTGAAGGCTGCTGCTGGACATTTTAGTGAAAGGAGGCTGCTGCTTGACACTATGGGGCAGATTTATCAAGCAGTCTGAAAGTCAGAATATTTCCAGTTGCCCATGGCAACCAATCACAGCTCAGTTTTTATTTAACCAGTGCTCATGAATATTTTAAAGGGGAGCTGTGATTGGTTGCCATGGGCAACTGGAAATATTCTGACTTTCAGACACTTGATAAATCTGCCCCTATGTGTAAGGTGTAGGAGTATGGGGCTGTGTGTACATGTCAATGTAATGTGCATGACAGGGATGACAGAGCAATTTTAGATATATGGGGGCCCTGATCCAAAATTAGCGTCAGAGCCCACTGGCGTCTTGTTATACCACTGGGGTTTTGTGAGTGGGGAAGGGGAGGCTTATGTGTTGTGAATGGGGGAGGGAAGTATGTGAATTGTAATTGGGGTAGGTTACCAGGTGCTGGTTACTGATCGCATGCGTTCAGGTCGAGCTGGGGCCACTATGAGTTTTTTTCCAGGGCCATTTTAAATTTCCAAATTTTGCACATCATTGGAGTTCTCAGAGCTAGGACACTACTTTATATCTAAAGTGCTTAATGGTGTTTTGGAAAGTTTCTCATAAAGTGATCTGGACAACCACAAAAGATTCCACTGGAGGAACATCAAGGCAATAACATGTCAACAGTGGTTAGAAAGACTCATTTACTAATAGACTGTATTATTCCAAAGATTTCTCCGTATTCAGATAACTTGTACGAGTGTGGTCATGAATTATCATTATTGGGAAGATTACAGTAATATTTTGGTTCCACATTATTGTAAGATTTTAATATATAATTTAATATATAATATATATATATATATATATATATATAATTATATAATATATATATATATATATATATATATATATATATATATATATATAATTTAATATATAATTGTGGCCATATATAATGGCGACATGTATACAATTTTGTTTTGTACCTCTACAGGACATACGAGAAGATGGCTATGAAAGGCTGCCTGAGCGTGACAAAATATTTCCTGTTTGTATTCAACCTTTTCTTTTTTGTAAGTAACATATTAATTTATTTATATACATATTATATTGTTAGTTCATGGTCTGCTGTAATGTAATTGATAATAACATGATAATAACATGATTTCTGTATTGTAGTATGTCATACTGTACATTGTAACATATTCACACTGCTGTTGCCCGCCCGTTCCGTACCGTAGCGGGCAACGGCAGTGTACGGGGAGAGGAGGAGGAGGTGAGCGCAGCTCACCCCCGCCCCTCTCCATAGCAACCTATGGCGCACGGCGCCGTATTACGGGAAAAGATAGGACATGTCCTATCTTTTTCCCGGGTACGGAACGGTACGGTGCCGCACGTGTGCAGCACCGTACCGCTCCCGTAGGGTGCCGTGCGCCCATAGAAGTGTATGGGGGACGTATATCGACCGTATATACGGCGGCCGTATATACGTCCCCCATACGTTCGTGTGAATATAGCCTAACTGTATGAGTTCTTCCATGCTCAACAACATTTCATACTTATTTGTTAGTATCTGTGATAGTATCAGCCATATTTAGTTCAACACTATACGGGTGACTTCACAGAGTTCACAGTGATATATGATGCATGCAATCCCTCCTTGACATTTAAATGTTGAAACAAGGATTCTTTGTATCATATATATTGATACAATGCAAGGAATCCCATTCCTGCAGTGTGGTCAGCCCATGACACGTGAGTCTGTGCTGTCCATGATCATGGGCTGATCACACTGAGTGTGAAACCGCCCTTAAACACTGCAGGACCTTTTTAATTTACAGGCATGAGGCATTATTATCTGTGGGGCAAATTCTACCTTCTAGTGGTGCCATTTAATATTCCATGCAATGCCCTGGAAAGCTGGAAAAAAAATCCAAATGAGGTTAATTTTCAAAGACTGCAATTGCAGCATTTTCTTGTGGGCTATGTTTTTTAGATTTTTACTGTGTTGTCCAAATGACACCTCCCCTTTATTCTTGAGGTCAGTACAATCACGGAGATACTAAATTTATATAGGTTTTCAATTTTTTTTGTAGATTTAATTTTGTTCAAATCTTTTGTACAAAAAACCATTTGCCTTTGTGCAATTTTCCCATAACTTTTTCTTTTTGTTATTTTTTTATTCAAATATTTAAGGAGAAATGGCAAAAAGCTGTGATTCGGACATTTGGATGCTATTTTACATTACAGCATTTTATTTTGTACCATTATGTTAGGCTCCTTGATTATTTTAGTCAACTGCCTGTAATTGGGGACATTTAAAACAAAATAACTTTATTGATATTTCATTAAAATTAAACACACAACGAAAGTAGCAGGGTTATCTCTATTACAAAGAATAGTCCGACTGCAATAGGCTGGGTAAGGAGTATTACTGTAAGCCACAAGAGCGGTAACCTGTACCCTGAACGTGTTGCCGCATTAATTGGGTACAGTATGTTGTTTTCTAACACTCTTGTGATATCTGTCAGAAATTTCCATTAAACCCAATAATGCACACCGGTGATCTCACACTATACATTCATTGGAGAGTGTATTCACCAGTAAGTGTCAATTTGTCACATATCTGCCTGACGCGTTTCCCCACTGATATAAACACAGCGGTTCATCAGAGGTTGATTTTTGACAATGGGTGAAAGAGGTGAAACATCAGGACTACAAGAGTCTGCAATTTGATCGGAATTCCCCTCCTTTTAATTGGTGTACACTAGATGATATGGGAGGTCTCTCCTCTATCAGCTGGCATTTAGCAAACTGGCCGTTGTCCACATTGCGTTATAGCTCGGACTCACACTGCCTAAGATTGACTAAGGTATACAGTCAGCTGTTATAGAGGGTCAGCTTCTACTGTCACAGAGCTTTCACTCCCTACTTATTCTTATACGGTTATAAGGTTAGATGGTTCAGTTTCCTAGCTAATAGACAGCAGAGGACGTGCCTCCTCTCATACTGCACACACACGCCGGCATTGATAACAGCCGCGTGTGTCGCTCGCGTTCAAGACTCTTTAAAGTTTAAGCACCGCCCCTAAGGTGTGTGCAAAGAGAGGGCGGAGTTTCCGAGCTGTCCGGGCCAATCAAGTCTCTCTATGCGCTGATAGTTCCGGCGCGTCATCGCGCCAGGATCCAATCAGATCGAGAGGGCTTGGCCGGAATGTCAGCACCGTATTATGTGTCATCTCCGCCTCCCATAGTGTGTTACTGAATCGTAACTATAGTAACCAGGGGTAATCATCGCGGCCGTCGGCAAGGAGTGTAAGGTATACTGTTTATAGGTGATTGGACATTAAAATGTTCTCTTATGTGTACATCCATCAGCTATTCAAAGCTAGCCTAGTGGTTAGATGATGTTGTGATCAAGAAATATCGGGTGACTGTAGACAAATAGAGAGGGATATTGCATAAATGGGTAACCATTGACAGATAGAGAAGGACTGGTATATATGACCATGGTGCGATGTAGCCGTGCCTCTGTTTCTTTATTTCTTTACAAGGGGAGAACAGGGGAGTCATAGGAAGCACGAATAGACTATATGTTCATTAAGTCCATTTGGTTGTAGGCTTCCCAAATTGAAGATCCACCTGGATTCCCGTTGGGACATTTTTCTTTCAAAGTCCCCCCCTCTAGGTGAGGGCTCCACCACTTCAATAATTTGGAACTGTAGGACACTATGGTCCCCTTGATGTTCTTGCCACACATGTCTAGAGACTGCTGTGTCCTCCCTATTTTTCACGTTGTTGATGTGTTCTCTGAAACGCCTTCTTGCTTGTCTCGTGGTTTGTCCCACGTATTGTATCAAGCACATACAAGTGATTAAATAAATCACCCCCACTGTCTTGCAATTGGAAAAGTGCTTGATAGTGAAAGTTCTTCCCGTGCTTGTACTTCTAAACATCTTTCCAGTTTTAATGTATTTGCAAGACTTGCATCCACCACAACTAAAGGTCCCAGTGGGTTTCTCTGACAACCAGGTTCTTTTCCCAGTCAATGGTGTCAAATGACTGTGGACCAGGCTGTCTCCGACATTCTGGCCTCTTCTGTAGGTGATGGAGGGAAAAGGGTCAATGGCCTCAGCAATATCTTTGTCCATTTTTAAGATGTTCCAATTCTCTCGAAGTATCCTTTGTACCTCGAGATGACAACTGTCATAGGTCCCAATAATTCTCATTTTTCCTTCTTGTGTGGCCCTGTTTTTGGGATTTAATAGCTCCTGTCTTTTCTGATTCAGCGCATGCTGGTGGGCCTCCTTCAGGATATGAGGTGGATATCCCTTCTCCAAAAAACGGCCTTGGAGATCCTTGGAAGCCTCCAAGTAATTACCCAATGAGGAACAGTTTCTGCGAACCCTCAGGTATTGCCCCTTGGGAATTCCCCTTTTGAGGGGTGTCGGATGCCAGCTCTGCC
Organism: Engystomops pustulosus; assembly: GCF_040894005.1. Taxonomy (NCBI): domain Eukaryota; kingdom Metazoa; phylum Chordata; class Amphibia; order Anura; family Leptodactylidae; genus Engystomops; species Engystomops pustulosus. Next base: position 83,012,261 of record NC_092416.1, on the reverse strand, counting down.
ATCTTAAAAGACTATTCGAGGCTGTAGGTTTTCTAAAAAGTCGTGTCTCCAGGTTCCCTGTGTCCGTGAGTAAGATCTTGATATCCAAAAATGTGATCTCCCTGGAGTTAATTTCTGAAGTAAAAAAGAGACCCAACTCATTGATATTTAAGAGGGTTACGAACTCCCTAAAGAGATCCACAGATCCAGTCCACAGGATGAGCACGTCATCAATGAACCTCAGCCATAGAGCTATGGCCGAGGTCCACTTCTCAAGTTCCTCCTGGAAAACCACTTCTCTCTCCCACCAGCCCAGATAAAGGTTTGCGAATGTGGGAGCACAGGGGCTCCCCATCGCAACCCCTCTGAGCTGGTGGAAGAAATTGCCCTCAAAAAGGAAATAGTTCCTAGTCAAAACAAAATCCAAGAGGTTCATTAGGAACTCATTATGTGCTCCACACTGCACCCCTCTGGTTTTTAAGAAGTCTTTTACCGCATTACAGCCCTTTTGATGGGGAATTGAGCTGTAAAGAGCCTCCACATCTAGGCTTGCCAATAGGGTGCCTTGTGGAAGTGTCAGGTCTTCGATCCTTTTTAAGACATCCATGGTATCCCTTACATAAGATGGAAGGGATACCACAAAGGGGCGCAGGATAGTATCCAAGTATATGCTGGCATTCTGCGTCAGGCTGTTGATGCCTGAAACAATGGGTCTCCCCTTGAGGGGAAATGTCCCCTTATGGACTTTGGGGAGGGAATAAAAAGTGGCCATGCTGGACTTGTAGGGGCATATGAACCTGTGCTCATTAACTGAAATTAATTTATCCTCTAGTGCTTGATCCAACATAAGTACCAACTCCTTCTTAAATTTCTCAGTAGGATTAGATGGAAGTTTCCTGTAGCACTGTTGGTCACTTAGGATTTTGAGACACATATCCACATATTGGTCCCTGTCCAGCACGACCACATTCCCCCCCTTGTCCGAGGGTTTGATGATTATTGTAGAATCGTTTTTCAGACCCATTAATGCCTCATGTTCGTCCCTTGAAAGATTGTATTTGGGAGTGGTAGATGTATTCAATTGTTTCAATTGATTTGTGACTACTTCCAGGAAAATATCAATGGGGGAACAATCCCCAATAGGGGCTGACTTGACAGACTTGGGCTTTAGATCGGTGAACGGGCCCACACCTGGGGGCCTTTCATTCTCTTCTAAAAGGGTCGTGAGATTATAGAAGTCTGGCATATCTGCTTCATCCAGACCCAATTCCCCACATCTTTTTCTGTCATTTAGTTTGAAGAATTTCTTCCACTTCAAGCGACGACAAAAGAGGTTCAAGTCCTTCACCCAATCAAATGGGTCAAATCGAGGGACTGGAACAAATGATAATCCTTTTAGCATCACCATCTTTTCATATGTTGACAAAACTTTTTTGGATAGATTGATGATCTGCATATCTGAGTTTAGGTGGGGGGGAGTAGGACCTGTGATGTACTGGGGTCCAGGGACTAGGTTTTTTGTTGTTGGTCTCTTTTGCCTCTTAGAAGATACTCGGTAATCTGTGGGCCCTGGGATAAAAAACCTTCCCTATCAGAGGTAGTACCTGGTGTGTTTTTGTTATTACCCCTGCCTCCTCTTCCTCCTCTTGATCCCCTACCTCGGGACGGCCTAGGACTTTTGGATTGTTGTCTCTTTCTTTCTTTTTCTTTGGGATCACGCCCCTGTGATCCCTCTGAGTCTGAGAGGTCGTATTCTGAGGACGAAAGACCTCCTTCAGCACCCCCCTGGGATGATCCCAAGAATTCCAAAATTCTGCCCTCCTTAAAATCAAGGGTATCCCTCCGGAATTGAAAATGTTTCCTCTCCTTGATATGCGCTATGAATTTCTCAATCACTTGTTGTAATGTCAGTTCCTTCTTCCCAAAGTCAGTATGGCTGGAGAATTTCTTAATGTTCTCTATCCCCTCATTCAATAATTTAGTATTTTCAGTCAAGAGACTTCTCTCCTCCTCCAACAGAAGCCCCATAAATCTAAGAGATGATTCTATTGATTCCTTTTCCCACTTTCCCATAAGAATGGGTGATCTAATCCTCGGTGCCGGAAGTAATCCAATTCTCAGACCTCGTGGTACTATTTTGTGCTGCAAATATGTCTCCAGGGTCTGTACTTCCCAAAATGAACGAATCTGATTTTTATATATCTTGGTTAAATTCCTAAAAGCTGCTGAAATGCTGATGGTTAAGCTTTGTGTTGGTAATTCACCCTCAGAGAACACCTCTTTAACATCCTCTAACCAACGATCAGTACTCACTTTATTTGCCAGAAAGCCTGCCATACCCTTCTTGACAAACCAAATGTAATATTTCAAGGAAAAATAATAGATATTGCTAGCGTTTATGTCCAATAAATCGTGTAGTCAACTGCCTGTAATTGGGGACATTTAAAACAAAATAACTTTATTGATATTTCATTAAAATTAAACACACAACGAAAGTAGCAGGGTTATCTCTATTACAAAGAATAGTCCGACTGCAATAGGCTGGGTAAGGAGTATTACTGTAAGCCACAAGAGCGGTAACCTGTACCCTGAACGTGTTGCCGCATTAATTGGGTACAGTATGTTGTTTTCTAACACTCTTGTGATATCTGTCAGAAATTTCCATTAAACCCAATAATGCACACCGGTGATCTCACACTATACATTCATTGGAGAGTGTATTCACCAGTAAGTGTCAATTTGTCACATATCTGCCTGACGCGTTTCCCCACTGATATAAACACAGCGGTTCATCAGAGGTTGATTTTTGACAATGGGTGAAAGAGGTGAAACATCAGGACTACAAGAGTCTGCAATTTGATCGGAATTCCCCTCCTTTTAATTGGTGTACACTAGATGATATGGGAGGTCTCTCCTCTATCAGCTGGCATTTAGCAAACTGGCCGTTGTCCACATTGCGTTATAGCTCGGACTCACACTGCCTAAGATTGACTAAGGTATACAGTCAGCTGTTATAGAGGGTCAGCTTCTACTGTCACAGTAGATTATTTTAACCATAGGGGATCTGATTGCTCATAAAATATGCTGCAATGCTGCTGGCACGCCATTGCAGATCAGTCCTCATGATACTCCTAGAAGTTTCTATAAGACTCCAGGCTGCCATAACAACCAATCTGCACCCTCTGATGACGTCAAAGGAGGGTGGCCCAGATCAGCATTTAAAGATGGCAGCTCTGTTAGGTACCATGGACGGTTTCAAATGTGGCACTTAACAGGGGGAACAGTCGGTGTCCGGACCGATCATGGCAATTGCAGGCAGTTGCCACCTGCCCCTGAGCTTTTTCCATACAGCCCTTACTGTACCACAACTATCTGTGATGTGTGAAAGGGTTAAACAGTGTCAATCCTTAGGTTAAGACTTTGAACTTGCTATTTGTTGGATAACTACTAAATAATTTTAAAAATACTAAAAAATACTAAAAAATAACAGAACAGAATCATAAATCTGTCCCAATGTCCCACTGAGGCACATAGAGTACCTTTTAGTTTATGACATGACTCCCTCAGTGACTGTATAGGTTGTGTGTGGGTTGAGTTACCTTCCAGACATTACTCCTCTAGCCCAAAGTGGCCACATTGTACAATATCTGTCACATGTAGAGGGTTTAGATTATTCTTTTCTCACATGATGTTCTTGGTTTCCAGGCCTTTCATTGCTCGGTTTTATTTCTCATTGGATCTGCTATAAAATTCTTACACAGTTTTACATTGAATCTCAGACCTATCCAGGACATATCAGGCACCAGGCCTGTAATAACCTAGATGTGATATGGATCCCTGCATCTTTCCTAATAATGGTCTGCTGTTAAAACATTATAAATGGAAAACATACTGCAATCATCTGAACTTCTGGCGCATGTTTCCTTTCAAGTTTTCCTTCAGGACAGTACAATGAGTTTGCCAACTGATTAAAAACATGCTTTAGCCTTGAATGGTGTTGAAGCCATTAGGCATTTTCTCAGAAACAATATTAAGTAACCTAGATATTTTCAGGGTGTGGTATGCCAGTATTAAACTGTGTCTGGGTAATTAGATGCTTTTTGGATACTCCATTCAAATATTAATATTTAACCTATATTTTTATTTTTCATTATATAGTATATATAAATATATAGTTCTCTACATTTCCAAACAATTTTAACAATTATTATTCAAACTAGTCTCATAATATGCCTCTATAATGTGCATAATGAGAGGGAGAGAGAATTTTTTAAGGCATTTTGAGTCTGCCTGAGGCGAAACGTGAAAATACTGCCCATCGCGCCTGATGATGCTACCTTACAAACTAGTAGTCAATCATTAGACACAGACATTAGTGACATCTAGTACTTTACAGGTGATGATCTGCTCCATCAGGAAGAGGACTTCTTTACAATTTTTCCCGGTCACGGTTTATCTTACAGTATAATGGAGCATGTTCCTAATGTGTATTATCTTCACAACATGACTGAACACACTACTCCCCAAATAAAACATCCTTTATATAAACACCAGAATAAATTATATTATATACAGTAACCACAATATATTAGGTGCCCTAATTTAGCCTCTCCCCAGTAGTACACAGCCTCCCCCTCTATATACACAGCCTCCCTGCTGTATACACAGCCTCCCCATTTACATTCATTACAATGTTTGAATCTAATCAAAATCTAATAACTTTAACAACAAAAACTCCAAATAAAAGCCAAGCTTCATTTTGCTACATTTGTACTTTGATAACATCCTAAGGCCTAATGCACTAGTGAACATACACTCAATGCACTGTAGTTTGGTCATCACATAAAATACCACATTGGGTACAATATTGGGGCATATTTTTCAGGGCCTCTGCGCCACGTCAGTGTCTTAGAAGCCCTAAAATAATAGCAGATGCTAGCACTTGCGATTATTTAACCCTCTCCGCCACCGTCACGCTAGTGGGTCATCACTGTCCCCATGCCTGTGCACTGGCTTCAGACGGCGACTTTTAAGATGTGATAAGTCGCGGTCTGCGTTTATTTCTACGCCAGGTACAAGCCTCTTGATGTATCGCGCTGCGAAAATGAGGCGGCGGGGCACGAACGCCGGTGTGTATGATAAATATCCTCCATTGAAGCTATGTTATACCACACTGTTATATGTAATTTGTTGTGCATGCCATAATTCATCTTACTGTGAGAAAAGTACTTTCATATAAATAGCAATAATGTCTGGGTGTACTGTGCTACAGATTCACACACGAAAGATCCTTACAGAGGGTTTCCATTAAATGTTTATGTAATTCTAAAATATCTTATGCAAATAACATGTAATCTCAGTTAACACATATGGAAAATTATTTTTGCAGCCATATGTGACTGTATAATCTGTGCTTCATTTCTGGCATCAGATATATCATGGTAGTCAGAACATAATTGGTTCTTATAAAGTTGCCTTAACATAGCACTGTGTTTTGTTACGGACAGGTCCTGGGAGGTGTGCTGCTATGTTTTGGACTCTGGATCCTATTTGACAGAAGTAGTTTTGCCTCTATGATAGGTGAGTGAGATCATATTTGGAGAGGCTCAGTTGCTTACATACCATGTCATTTTATTTACATCCACTAAGTGTAAGTGAACTTTTTGGCTCCACTGAGCTGTCATTAGAATTGTGGTCTTTTTTATATCCATATTATTAACCCATTCTCTCTTGCAGAAGTTTATGAATTGCTTGGGCTAGGCTGCACTTAATAAGAGTAGCACACACAATGACCCTTTTACAAACCATATATTAGCATATTAGACAAGGGTGGGATTCAAATTTTTAACAACAGGCAAGCAAGAAGTCAGTTGTGTAGCTTGTCGCACGGAAAAACTATACCTACTGTAATAAAGAATTACAATATCCTTAGATCGATATAATATGTAAATACACTTTTTTGTATCTAAAAGCCCCCAGTAGTAATGTCCCCAGTAAAATTCCCCCAATAGCCAGCAGTTACGCCCCCCAGTATCCAGCACTATTGCCCCCAGTAGCCATTAATAATACCCTCTGTAGTAATGCCCCCAGTGGCCAACAGTCATGCCCACAGTAGCCAGTAATAAAGCCCAAGGAGCCCGCAGTAACGACCCCAGTAGCCACTAGTAATGTCCTCAAAAAACATCAGTTCTGCCGACAGGAGCCATCAGTTATGGTCCCCAATAGCATATAGTCATGCCCAGAGTAGCCATTAGTAATGTCCCCAGTAGTAAGTAATGTCCCCAGTAGTAATGCCCCAAGTAGCCAGTGATAATGTCCCCAGTAGAAATGCCCCCCGTAGAAAGCAGTCACGCCCCCAGTAGCCAGCACTATTTCCCCCAGTAGCCATTAATAATGCCCTCAGTAGTAAGCAGTCATGCACACAGTAGCCAGTAATAATGCCCCAGGAGCCAGCAGTAACGACCCCAGTAGCCACTAGTAATGTCCCCAATAGCCATCAGTTAGGATCCTCAATAGCATATAGTCATGCCCAGAGTAGCCAGTAGTAATGTCCCCAGTAGCAAGTAATGTCCCCAGTAGCAAGCAGACATGCTCCAGTAGCCAGTAGTCATGCCCTCAGTAACCAGTAATAATACACCCAGTATCCAGCAGTTATGCAATAGCCATTAATAATGACCCCAGTAGTAATGCCCCCAGTAGCCAATAGTCACGTCCCCTGTAGCCAGCAATCATGCCCCCAGTAGCCAGCAGTAATGCCCTCAGAATGACCCTATTAATAATACCCCAGGTAGTAATGTCCCAGTAGCCAGTAATAATTCCCTCAGTAGTCTTGTCCCCAATAGCCAGCAGTTATGCCCATAGTAGCCTTTACTCATGCTCCCAGTAACCAGCACTTATTTCCCCAGTAGCCATTAATAAAGCCTGCAGTAACCAGCAGTTATGCCCACAGTAGCCATAAGTCATGCCCCTGTTAGCCAGCAGTCATAATGCCATTATTCAGTAGTCATGCCCCCAGTAGCCAGTAGTAATGCCCTCAGTATCCAGTAATACCCCCAGTAGTAATGTCTCAAGTAGTAATGCCCTGAGTAGCAAGTGATAATGCCCCCAGTAGCCATTAGTCATACAGCCAGTAGTTATGCCCCCAGTAGCCAGTAATAATGCCTCCAGTAGCAAGCAGTAATGCCCCTAGCAGCCAGCAGTAATGCCCCCAGTTACCATTAATAATACCTTTAATAGTAATTTCCCCAATAGCCAACAGTTATGCCCCCAGTATCCAGCAGTTATGACTCAGTAGCCAATAGTCATGCCACCAATAGCCAATAGTAATGCCCCCAGTAGTCGTGCCCCCAGTATCCAGCAGTCATACCCTGAGTAGACAGCAGTTATGCCCCAGTAGCCAATAGTCATGCCACCAATAGCCAATAGTAATCCCACTAGTAATCAATAGTCATGCCCCCAGTAGCCATTAATAATGCCTCAAATGAATAGTGTCCAAAAGCAAAACTGACCACACAAGTTTTCTGAATAAAATCTTCCTTTTACTTTATAATTTCTTGTAAAACATTCACATTTTTTGATAAATTGACCATATATATATTCACTATGATAAAGTTCAAAGAGCTTGCATTCTCAGAACACGAGGTAACGTGAGTATGTTAACATATTTGTAAACTTATTTGTGCTCACAGCACTTTCGGGAGGCGTCTGCTTGAGTCAGGGTCTCCGTCCATGCACCAGGATACGTGAGTTGTTTTAAAGGACATTCACAAGGATACGTGAGTTGTTTTAAAGGACATTCAAAGGATGGACTGTGCTTATGCTTATGCGAGTTTACAAATAAGTTTACAAATATGTTAACATACTCACACTACCTTGTGGTTTGAAAATGCAAGCTCTTTGAACTTTATCATAGTGAATATATGGTCAGCACCAGGATATGTGAGTTGTTTAAAAGGACATTCAAAGGATGGACTGTGATTATGCTTATGCAAGTTTACAAATAAGTTTACAAATATGTTAACATACTCACGTTACCTCGTGGTCTGAGAATGCAAGCTCTTTGAACTTTATCATAGTGAATATATGGTCAATTTATCAAAAAATGTGAATGTTTTACGAGAAATTATGAAGTAAAAGGAAGATTTTATTCAGAAAACTTGTGTGGTCAGTTTTGCTTTTGGACACTATTCATTTGATGCGTTTGGGGAGTGAAGGAGAGCTCCCAGTCCTAGACCACATTACAGATTAATATTAGCTCCACCGTTTACATATTTGTTGGGCCATTAATAATGCCCTCAGTAGTCATGCCCCCAGTAGTCATGCCCCCAGTAGCCAGCAGTTATGCCCCTTGTAGCCAACACTCATTTCCCCAATTGCTAATAGCCATGCCCACAGTAGCCAGTAATACCCTTAGTAGTAATGTCACAAGTAGTAATGCCCCCAATTAGCCAGTGATAATGCCCCCAGTAGTCAGCAGTTATACCGTCAGTAGCCAGTAATCATGACCCCAGTAGCCAGTAATAATTACTCCAGTAGCCATCATTAATTCCTCCAGTAGCAATGCCCTCAGTAGTAATTTCTCTAGTAGCCAGCTGTCAGACCCCCCCCCCCCCAGTAGCCAATAGTAATGCCCCCAATAGAAAATAGTCATGCCACCAGTAGCCAATAGTAATGCCCCCAGTAACCAATAGTCATGACTCCGGTAGCCAGTAATTATGTCCACAGTAGTAATGCCCCAATAGCCAGCAGTCATGCCCCCAGTAGCCAGTAGTCATGCCTACAGTAGCCAGTATTGTGCCCCCAGTAGCCAGAAGTCATACCCCCAGTAGGCACTAGTTATGCCCCCAGTAGCCAATAGTTATGCCCCCAGTAGCCACTAGTCATTCCCTGAGTAACAAGCAGAAATGCAACCATTAGCCAGCAGTAATGCACCAATTAGCCGGCAATAATACCCTGAGTAGTAAGGCCCCAGGAGCCAGCAGTCATGCCCCCAGTTGCCTGTGGTCATGCCCGCAGTAGCCAGTATTAATGCCCCCAGTAGCCTTCAGTCATACTCCAGTAGCCAGTAGAAATGCTCCTCTCCTTGCTGGCGACACCTGCACTCCTTTCAGCATGGCACAACAATTATATCATTGTGTGGTCAAAGGACTGAATAGGCCTATGGCCTGTGAGGCAAGGACTGGGTGCAAACCAACGTGACTAAATTGTGTCGCCTGCACTCGGGGAAGGCCCGCAGCTTCCCATCTCATGGAGGATGGAGGCGGATGGCAGAGCGGCTCCTCCCCGGCTCGCCTCGACTGCTAGAATTTTAATAACATATTACAGATTGCCTTACCATACTACTGTTTGTAACTACAGAGTATTATTATTGTGCAGGCCTAAATGAGCCTCTTAATGACTATGACTGTTCATAAAATAGTTTTATTTTCGGGCCACACTTTTAGTTTTGCCCAGGGCCCCACTTTGTCTAAAACCGGTCCTGCACGTCCCTTTATGTGCACATGAAGTGTGTCTTGTCGGACACAGAGCAGCCACGACACAAAACTGGTCAGACCCTACTTAACTACGTGTGCAAATTCGAGAGATCTGGTCTAATGTGTCCTACTGTTGGGAGCCCTGTTGAGGAGCTGTATGGAGATGGCCTGGTGCAGGTGTCCAGCTTCTCAGCAGCATCACATGTGCAGGGAAAGGTTTTATAGACAGTTCCTATTCACGCCCTCTCAATGCCCACAAATATTTTTATTGGGGTAGCAACTTGAGGTCCTATATCCCGGTTATATCCAATGTATATATGGGAAGTCCTGCTTATGTAATTTTCTTATTTATAAGTTGATTCAATAAAGATGAGACTGGCATATAATAACAAGCTTTATACATATTGTTCTCTCATGATATCCCATACAGAAAGCGGCCGAGGTAAGAGTAAGACAACTCAATAATGAAGATCAGACATGAGAAAATAGAGACATAATGATGAATAAAGGGAATAATAGGCCTTGCTCCAACTTGCAGGGATCTTTGTAGTTTGATCCCCCAGGCTAGGGCTGAAATCTTCAGAAAGCAGAATGATTCAGCAGATGATATTTATTTAACCTGTTCCTCCTCTCTCACTCCCTTCTTTCCTTCCCTCAGGGTCTTCAACACCCACCTTGAAGATTTGGTCCTATGTCTTATCAGGAGTTGGGATCCTTACCATGTTGCTAGGGTTTCTGGGCTGCCTTGGCTCATTAAAAGAGATCAAATGTCTCCTTGGATTTGTAAGCAATTTTTTGTTTGTTTAATCATAACATATAATACCTGAACTTTCTGCAATTGTTTTTTTATGTAATGACTTCATACCCTTGGAGTCGGCACACAACCTAAACACCTGGTATGAGAGGACAGAGTTCACAGGAGACCTAAGGAGAAGAGCTCATACACAATTAAAGAGGACCTGACTCTAGAACAATGGCAGTTTTGTTAAACAGATGCGTCTAGTATTGCAGAACTGCTTCATGTGAATAGCTGTGAGCTGCAATACTAAACTCAGCCTTTGGACAAGAAAGCAGCCATCCTAATCTCATACCACTGTTGGGCATAAAGACACTATGACATCAGCTACATCTAAGGCTGATATTAAAAATGCCTTTCAGTACTTTATAATAGTTTATTTTACATTACCTGGCTATCTCCCAGCAGTGTGTGGTGAGACCTAGTTATTGGAGCCTGTCAACAGCTAAAAATGTCATTCCTGGTGACATTTTCACTTTAAAAAAAATACCTAATCCTAATTCTAGGATGTAAACTAGGTTTACATAGAAAATTGGAAAATTAACAATATTTATCACTTTCTGATGTTGGATGATCAATTTGATGCAGCTTTTAGGTTTATACCGCCTATCAGTTGACCCGTTTTGCACCAGAATCCTGTATCAGCATTTTGGTGCAATTTGCAAACCTGTTGCCAGGAATTCACATTTGGATCTAATGACAGGTTCCCATATGCTTTTTAATACTAATTACCAATCTCCATTTTCAATTGACATTCTTCGTCTAATTCAGTTTTAAAAGTATGGAAAATTTTTTAGCAAAGTGGATCGAGTCTTGTAGATATCTGTTATAATTCTCTGTCATAGCTTCCCCAAGTCTCCCTCCTCCCCCTTCTTCATGCAGATGTAAGCTGAGCCTGTGCTGCAAGCTCAGGGGGTAGAGCCAGAACTGTGATGAAACAGGATTATCACAGATACTTGTATGATCCGATCTTCGTTGTGGTCAGGGAGCCAGGTATACTTTTAAAACTGAATGGGGCTAAGAATGTTAATTATAAAAGTAGCCTGGTAATTAATATTTAAAAGCCTATGGGAACCTATCATGAGGTTGAAATGTGAAATTCTGATGCCAGGTTTCCTTTAAACCAGGAACCTTTTTCAACAAGCCATGTTCATAATAGACCCCACCCTCTTATAAGATTTGAAAAAAATAACACATAATGAATATTTCTGTATAGCGTATACGCCAGGTCTTTTTGGTTCATAGTAAACATGAATACTGCCCCCTTAACATTGTATATAGAAAGTACCGTATATTTTATGTTCATGAAATCTATACAAACTACATACTCAAACATATCCCATAAAGTTTTATGCTCCTGATAATTGTTGGTATTACAGTACATACAAATCACTGCCTGAATCCCACTTACTCTACATGTATGGAATTCATTACTAATGTTGTAGAGACTGATAAAAATTATTCAGGCAGCACGTATTCCATGAACAGAACAGGAATAATGAAATCATGGACACTTGGTGGTGGTAAAAGTTTTCCAACATCTGCTGTCAATACAGTCCCATGTATGTCGTAGATGTGACTGCAGCACAAAAATATGGAGACCATCTGTTCAGGTCAGTCAGCATGTATGTAGACTTGATTTCCATGCAGTTGCTTCAGGAAAGAAAGGACTAAAGCCAAAGAACTTGTGTTAGGTCATCTGGAAGTCATTAAGGATTGTAACTTTTAGGTCATTAAGGATTGTAAGGATTCACGGTGTCCTGGGATTTTCTTTGTAACCATTTAAATCAAGACTGTGTAAATCAAGACCGTGTAAAACTAAGTAAATTTTCAACTTTGTGTTTGTTAAAGGGGAATTCTGGGAATATGAATGTCTGATACAAAAACCCATAATGCTATAAATAAATAATTATAACTCAATATATAAATATAAACTCAATGTCATTAGTCACAAAATGGAGCTTGAATAGTTTGATTTTATGATTCACAAAAGACCCATTTAAGGATCCATTTGTATATGAATTATGTTTTTTTCCTGGAATACCCCTTTAATATACATCTGATGGAATTACTTTATATTTACTGTTATATTATAAGCAATCACTGTTGGACTCCATGGAGGGTATTTATTATTCTTGCACTCTGGAATATTATGCTTATTTGTGCAAAAGTGTTGCTTTATTTTCCCTTTTTGTATCATTTTGTACTAAAGGAAGCCTATCATGAGGACTCTACCATTAGAAACAGATCTGATAGTAGATTCCTTCTGCCTGCCATAATCTGTAATTTAATAATCCTGGAACCTGACCAATTTTGTTAAAAGCTTTATTTTTTGTAATTTCAATGCAGAGGCTAGTACTAGCCTGGCCGGGTACTGGGAGCTAAGGCTACTCCACGCCCCAGTAGTCTCTGCAGTTAATTTACAAGTATTATAATTTGAATCCCCGTGAGGGCTCACTATTAACTGGCACAAATCGGATTTGATGGCTGTGGATCGATTGGACTTTTGCTTTGGCGGGGTCGGTGAACCCCATACCAGTGGTCTCTAGATTTAAATACTTGGGGATCGAGGTCTCTCCATGTGTATGGAACTTTAAAGAACTTACCTTGACGCCACTCCTTACTAAGATTAGAGTAAAAATAGCAGCTCGGTGCAAGCTTCCCTTGACTGTAATAGGCCGCCTTAATCTTGTAAAGATAGTGGTGATGCCCCAGCTACTTTATACTCTACATAATGGCCCGACATGGTTGCTCCTAAACAGTTTCTATAGGATCATGCTCTCTTCAGAGACTTGGTTTCGGGGCAGAAACATCCTTGCATCAAGCTGGAAACATTGCAACACTTAAAGACAAACGTGGGATTAGCCCTCCCCAATCCATGGCTCTATTAACTTGCAGCACAGGGGTGGGGGGCTGACACAATGGTAGGGGTGTCAGGAGGAATGGTTAGCTACTATTTAGGTACCACAAAGCTACAGGTGACCTTGGATTGGGGGGGGGGGTTCCACTGGGAATCTGACTGGCTCCTGACAATGAAACTTATTCACACCCTATAGGGCAGTGACGGCAAACCTTTTAGAGACCAATTGCCCAAGCAACAACCCAAATCCACTTATTTACCATGTAGTGCCAACATGGCATTTCAAGCAGTAACTTATTGCTTCCTGTTCTTCAACATCATTCAATTCTATTGGATCCTAAGGCCCCCAATACAGTATAAAGAAGGTGGGCAAATTCAGACCATCATTGTAGCTTCTCTCTAGGAAGAATGGTGGGTCCAGCAGGATGACCTCCAAAGACAATGCAGTTCAGTCAACACCTTCTCACTTTTCTTGCAGTTTCGAACAGCCAGCAATGTGTCGCTTTAAAATAGAACTGAGAGCAGCATCCCTTAAGTTTTTTGGGACTGCAGGAAGATTTGGTGGATTTGGTTCTGTTTCGTGAAATTGGGGCGATGGCCTGAGTGCCCACAGAAAGGGCTCAGAGTGCCACCTCTGGCACCCATGCAATAGGTTCGCCACCACTGCTATAGGGGAAAGTGAAGCAGCTCAGGGGGATTGTTGGATTTACAGAATAGACCCCTCTATGGAACAACTTGGACCTTGAGAATGGGTGTAATGGGTGGGAAGGGTTGTTCCCCCTAAATGGGTTATTGTTTGTATTATTCTTTTAAAAAATGGAAAATCAATAGAGATCAATCTGATTTTTAAAAAATTTATATATATTATGAAAATAAGTTTTTAACAAGTTAGGTTAGGTTCCAGGATTTTTAAAGCAGTTTGCCCACAAAAGAAAATCCTCAAAATGATTACACATTTTTAACCCCTTATTTTACAATTTTACTCGATTAACCGATTAAAGACTAAGCCATTATACCTCTTAATGACCAGGGAAAATTTTGTTTTAGGTGAAAATTACTCAGCAGTTAATTGCCATGTGTCTCTTATATTAATGTTATTTTTAGTTAACAAATAGGGCTGTATTTTGGCAGTAGCTGTTCATTTCAATAATTTTCAGTTTTTTTTCTAAAGTATGAAAAATGGACAAAAATGCAAAAAATGAATCAGAGGATCGCTTGTTCAAGCCAACCTGTAAAAGTAAAAAAATATATAAATATTAATATAAACATTTATTAATAAAAATAATTACCGTAATTAAATAAAGTTAAAGTCCCCTAAACACAAACATTCCCTATACATATCTAATAAAGTAAAAAAAACACAAAATCACCTGAAAAAAACCACATATTTGGTGTCGCCGCGTCCATAACAATCTGTACAATAAATCAGTAACATTATTGGACCCGCTTGGTGAGCAACGTAAAAAGAAAAACCCCGAAAAACTCGCCAAAAATGTACATTTTTCATTAAATCCCTTCACAAAAAATTTCTAAAAAGTGATTTTAAAAAGTTATGTGCGCCAAAATGGTATCAATGAAAAGGGCAACTCAACACACAAAAATTAAGCCCTAAACCAGCTCTGTCAACCAAAAAATATTAGCGTTATATCTCCGTAAAGATGGCGATACAAAAATAAATGAGATATGCTCTGTATTACTTTTTCTTCAGCAAAGTTGTAAAAATATATTAAAAACTATATAAATGAGGTATCACCATAACCGTAGTGATCCATAGAATAAAGATAATTAATATGTAAGTAAAGGCACATTAATATGTAAGTAAAGGCACAGGCATAATCCAAAATCTGCACCTGACACATCTGTCATCAGCATGATATATGGTCACTATATATACATAACTGGATGTAAGAGAAGTAATGCGTCCTAGCAAGGGGGTACTATTGGCCAAAAAATAGAAAAACTGAATGAACCTTGCAAGGCAGATAAGTCATGCAAAGTAAATAAACAACCACAGAAGAGTAGGGAAGACAAGAGTCACGAGACCTGTACACCAGGACCTACTGTGACTAGACCCTCAACACTGTGGCAATACTATTCGATCACAAGTCTGAAATTAAGAGAGGTAGCCTCTGGACTGAAAGGACATTTAATCATAGAGATTCTCAGTGCACATTTTAATCTAGATGTATTAGGCCATTTGGCACAGAATCGCTCTCTTGTACTTAGGCATGTTTAATAAACTAGATGTTGTTTTAATATTGATGACCTGTTCTTAGGATAACAAACACCCACAATGAGGCAGCATCCACATTGCAGACAGCAGAACTCCAGGCAGACATGTTCCTGCTTCCAGAGTGTAGTATTCCCTCAAACAGTGAGCCTGCAACGTTGAGATCTATGTTATAAGCAGCACGACCAACTCACTGGTTATTTATCCTAGGAACTCTTGTACAAATCAGGCTCATCCCCTGAAAACCAGGGGACACAGCAGCTTGTGACACATATTTCCATGGAGATAATAATCATTGTCCCCCAGAGAAACTTGTGTCCTAATTATTATTCTAATTTTATTATCAATCCCATTGAGTGCAGTGTCACCCTCTAAAAATCAACTCAAACAGGGATTAGTCAGGGTGCTGGGAGTTCAACCTAGTTTCTAATATATTTTATGCCATGATTTTGCCACAGCAAGGGGGCACTGATCTTTAAATTTCCATAGCAATCAAATGCAGAAATGTTTTTTTTCTGTAGTGTCAGCATTTTTATAAATCCCATGAACTGAAATGCTACTGTATTATGCTGCAGATTTACTTCCCAGAATCTCTTTTTAGCAAATCCGTAGGTTATACACTATATGTGCAGATAGCCTTATTATGGTGTGGTAATCTATCTAAGAATGTCTCGGCTAGGAAATGTACTTCAGGTCTACCAGTAAGCCCAGCTACTCTATTTTCTAGTTTTGCATAGCTGATGTAAATAAATTGATACTTCTACTGCACATATAGCACATATAGTACGTAACATACAGGTTACATACAAGATAGGTTCTGTAGATTTGTTCTTAAATTGAATTTGTATGTAAGTCGGAACTGTATATTTTATAATTGTAACACCAGCCAGAACTCTTTTTGGTCTCTGTGAGAATTGAATTTAAAAATTTTGGGCTGTCATAAGAACCAGAATTAACAATAAAACTTATTTGCAGACGCTTAATAAAGTCCTATAGCTGACTATTGTAGTCCAAGGCTAAAGTACAGCGAACATCCAGAGGTCCATTTGTAACAAGGAGTCATCTTTAAGTCGGGTGTTCTTAAGCAGGGGACTGCCAATACTCCAGTACCCCAGCCATTGTAAAATTGGCTACTAAATAGTGTCACTGCCAGAACTCCCTAAATTGCTCGAGATGGGATCAGAATTCAGGCTTCTGTGGTTGAAATCCACTCCCAGATCTACCTGTGATTGACAGCTCCCTTCTAGGATCTTTCCTTGGGGAAAACGGGGTGTGAGCTTGTTCTGTCTGTAGCTGTGGTTTAAGTGATTTATGGTTGAACCAGTCAGTGTCCATTACTCCCTTTTTATTCTGCCCAGTTTCAGCTATTCTGTGCTACATGTAATCGACCATTCTATAGCTTTTTGATTCTGCACCTTTGCTGCCATCTTGTTTTAACCCCATTCTGTTTGACTCTGCTTGTCTGTCTGTATCTGTTGTTTGTACCTCAGTGCCGTGTATCTCCCGGTGTGACACTGCTTTCCCTGTCCCTTGTTTGTTATTGGCTTGACACTTTTCTGTGTACTATTGTGAACACTAGTCTGTCTCTGAGGTCCTTTTACCTATCTACCCCACCATCCAGCAGCTCCCATATGAAGTAAGTCACCTTGTAGGGTCCGTTAAAGGTGAATCTGTTATCTGGAACCTATCAGGATGGTCTTATCTGCTGAAGGCAGGGCCTTAGACCACATGGACGTTGCAGAGTTAGGGTCCATTCACACGCGGTATGCCCGCCGTGTGGGCATACCGCCGTGTGCTGGAGAGGAGGAGGAGGTGACCCCTCCTCCCTCCATAGAGAATAGCGGCGCACGGCCACATACACGCCAAAAGATAGAGCATGCTCTATCTTTTTGCGGTGTGCGCCCCGGATTGGTGCCAAACATGTGTGGCACCGTATCTGCGGTGCGCCGCTATTGCCGTCTATGGGGACGTACATGCGGCCGCAAATTTGCGGCCGCGTGTACGTCCCCGCAGACGGCCATGTGAATGAGCCCTTAGTGCAGCACCACTTAGCCAGTCTCACAGCTTGTGCCATGTCTGTTTGTGGTTGCAAAGTTTCCTGGACAGGTTTGTGACACATTTTCTTCCCTATTAACAAATTCTTTTTACAACCATACATGTAGTGCTTGTCCATCCACTTATAGTCTGTGTAGCCTTTAGGTATAATGATAATGATCCTGATAGCGCTAGTACTGAGTACATATCTAGCATTTATTGCCAGACTCTTGTTTGTGTCAATGTTGGTTGTATAAACAAGTAAGTCTTCATTTTTCTGGAGATTACAAGATCTTTTAAATGATATGCTTGGGTATATTAACTTGTTATAATTGAAAACAATAAGCTTAGCAAACTACAGGCTAATTTTATAAATTATAACCACTTTGCGCTGTAGCTTTATGGACATTTGTTGAAGTGCGTTCCGTGATTCCCTGATAATGTTTTTGACATTATTAGTAAAGTTATTAGTAAATTGAAGGCGGCACACCAGGAAAAACGTATATAATATGTTATGTCTAATACAAGGCTGAAGGGAATGATGTTTTGCCCCTTAACCCCTTAATGACCGCCCTATCGGGAATCTACGTCGGTCATTAAGGGTACTTCTTCTGATGCGACGCCTTTCTACGGCGCCGCATCAGAAGAAGATTTCGGGACATCGGGTTATTATAGTGCCGGTGTCGGGCTGTGATATCACAGCCCAGACCCGGCACTAACACCCGGGATCGGAAAAACTCAGATCCCGGGTGTTTAACCCCTTACACGCCGCGGTCAAGCATGACCGCGGCGTGCAAGTGTGTCCCCCGTGGATCGGACCCCCCCGGTGTGCTTACCGGGGGATCCGATCCCTCCTGCCGCTGCCCCGGGTCCCGACGAGTGACCCGGGGCTGTCGGCTCCTCTTCTCGCCGGGTTCTGCCTTCCTGGCAGGACCCGGCTGTAAGTAACTGAGCATGCGCGGCATGCTCAGTTACTTACACTATACACTGCAATACAAGTGTATTGCAGTGTAGAGGCTTGAATAAGCGATCGGATGATCGCTTATTCAAGCCAAAAGGTTGAAAATAAGTGAAAGTAAAAAAAAAAAAGATTAAATTGTTTTATAATAATAATTAAATAAATAAATAAAATAAAGTCCCATAATCTCCCCAGTTACACATATAATGCAAATAAAGTATATAAAACACAAAAACACACAAAAAATGTACATATTTGGTATCACCGCGTCCGTATTAATCTGTACAATAAATCTAAATCAATATTGAACCCGCTCGGGGAACGATGAAAAAAATAACCACGAAAAACTTCCCGTAATATACAATTTTTCATCAAACACTATCACAAAAAATGTTCTAAAAAATGATCAAAAAAAGCTACATTCCCTAATATGATACGACTGAAAAGAACAACTGTTTTCGCAAAAAATAAGCCCTCAACCAGATCTGACAACAGAAAAATACAGAAGTTATGGCCCTAAAAAGTTGTCAATAGTAAAAACAATGCGATATTCTCCAATATTGGTTTTGCTCAGGAAAATTTAGCAAAAATAAGAAAAACTATATAAATGAGGTAACACCGCAATCGTAGTGAACCAGAGAATAAAGATAAAATATTATTTTTACATTACGGTGAACGGGGGGAAAAAAATGCTAAAAATCCAAAATAAAAATTGATGAATTTGTTTGTGTCCCCCTTAGTTAATAAAATCTCATGAATAAGCTTTAGACTCCCAAAATAAATTATCTATACATTGTATCTCATCCCATAAAAATTAAGCCCTCATATGTTTGCATTACCAAAAAAAAATAAAAATGTATAGGTAGTACAATGTGACAATACAAATCTGCTGTGAATGGCGCCTCCATTCATTCTATACTTGGCCGTGCGCCTGTACAGAAGTTTACCACCACATATGTGGTATCAGTACACTCGGGAGGAATTGGGCATCAAACGTTGCAGTGCGTTTCATCATTTAATTTATTCTGAAAAAAAATGAATGTATGTTCCAAAAAAATTCTATAGTTTCTAAATCGCAGGTCCATATTGTTTTAACCCATGTGAAACACTTAAAGGGTTAATGGACTTAATAGAAGTTGTTTTACATACGTTGAGGGGTGAAGTTTCTATAGTGGGGTAATTTATGGGGTTTTACTATTACTTAGGCCTTACAAAGTCACTTGGAAGCTGAGTTTTCCCTCAAAATGTGAGTTTTGGCAATTTTCATGAAAATGAGAAAAATCGCACCTAAAGTTCTGCGCCTCATAACATCCTAGAAAAGTGAGAGGACGCATAAAATATCATCCCAACATAAAGCAGACATTCCGTAAATGTAATTTATCAAGCTTTTTGGGTAATTTTACTTCCTGTCTGGGAACCAGAACATTTCAAACTAGGAAAATGAAGAATTTTTACAAACTTTTGCCAAATTTTCACTTTTTTTCAGAACAAATCGCAAAACGTATCACTTAAATTTTATAACTAACATGAAGTACAATGTGTCATGAGAAAACATTCTCAAAATCACCAGGATATGTTAAAGCGTTCCGAAGTTATAACCAATTATCGTGAGACATGTCAGATTTGAAAAATCAAGTCTGGTCATTGAGCTGAAAACTAGTGTCGGTGATAAGGGGTTAAACTCTGCACATGGTATAACAGTAGCTTCACTGAAATGTTCCTTAAATACCAGTTACTTCTTGCAGCAGCCATTAATATCCCCTTTCAGGAAAAATTACCAAATTTGAGGCCAAACACAAGTGGCTTACTTTAAAAGTAACTTTATGTTAAAAAGTAGAATGGAACAGTGTCACCATACACTATTCTTTTTATAATTTATCAGATTATTGTCCTCAGGTCTTGCGCTCATTTTATATTAATGTGTATTATTCACTGATCTCCTTCTTGAGCTTTCATGTCCAGGACCTTGTGTGAACATATCTGCTGGATTTGTGGCCTGTACTGTAGTGTGTGTAGGTTTTGTCATCACTGAATGATTTCCTAATTTGTATCTACTAAAATGTAAACATGAGAAAGTTGAATATTTCTCATCCACAATATATATTCTTAAAATTGCAAACTATGTGAGGTTTGTCTGCTTCTTATATTCTAAAATTTGAAAAATCTTTATTGAAATTGCAGATTTTGTTTCTCTTCTGCTTTGAATTTCACCTTAAGAAATCACCTCTGTCTTTCAACCCTTTTTACTAAAATGTTTGGGAGACGGAGGGACCAAAAAAACTATTGTTGCATTTTCTGGTATTATGTTTACACTGTACAGGACTAATAAATACAGCTGTAGATCCTTACACATAAGATGATAACTCTTATTGTTATTTTTTTATTTTGTTTTTTATAGTCAGCCATTACTAAGGGGCTAAAGAGGCTATTAAAAAGTGTGCTTGGCGGTCATAAGACAGCTGAGCAACATGGCACAACATGGCAGCTTAGCCTAAAAACACTGCTTGTATGTGTCGGTGGCCACTAGGGGCATCTATGCAATATATAGTGTGTGTATATGTATATAAATATATATATATATTTACCTTGATTGGTAATTTAAAACAAAACTTAAAAAACAGGACCCATCCGCTGTGTTACTATTACTTAGCTTCTTGATTGGCAGAACTGAAAGTATTAGTCATAATTTCCTTTAAGGGAAATGACTGTGTTTCTGCTTGGTTACTTCTTGCACCTGGTGTCCTACACATTGCAGATATATAAACATTTAATGAGCTATAAACACTGTAGCCGGTCATACATGGAATAAAATAATCGCTCTGTGAACATGTACAAAAGTAAACCCGCTCGATGTTCACTGATCCGATGAAAAATTGCCCACTTCTGAGCACAAGCTGATTAAAATTAGTAGTTTTATGTTTTCTTTCTGTTTCAAAGTTTCAATAATAAAGGCTAATATGCATTTTGGACATGAGTCCTTAATCAGTTTATCTGGGAACATGTACAGATATTTTCCACACCTACAGAATACTCAGTTGTGATGTGCAAAGTAGATTTCTATTTATAGTAGAGTATATTTAGGCATTTAGGGCCTCTAATAATAAGAGGTCCATAGCCCACTTATTAGATACAGCATTGGTTACAGTTCAAGTAAATAAAAATGAACAGTACAAGACATAAACATAAAAGCTATGGGGGAGATCAGAAATGTCTGAGGTAAAACCATTCTAGTTTCCCATTGAAACTAATGAAAGCTCAGCTTTAGTTTTGCAAACACCTGTGAGAAAATAAAAGCTAAGCTCTGATTGGTTTTCATGGGCATCTACAACAGTTTTGCTCTTAAATACTTGTGATAAATGTGTTCAACCACTCCCAGTATAACCAGCATAATTGTGGTGCTCAATATGTTGCCCATGGACAGTATTGCTAGATGGCCCAGACCACTCCTAGGCTTGTGTAACACTCTGTGCCTGTTGTCCAGGGATTGCCATCTGTTCTTATCTGTGATCATCAGTAGTCAGAAGTAACTAGTCATGGGACAGGGCAGGGCCGGATTAACACAGCTACATACAGCCGCCTCGCCCCCAGTAACACAGCTACATACAGCCGCCTCATCCCCAGTAACACAGCTACATACAACCGCCTCCCCCCAGTAACACAGCTACATACAGCCGCCTCGCCCCCAGTAACACAGCTACATACAGCCGCCTCATCCCCAGTAACACAGCTACATACAGCCGTCAACGTGTGTGTGCATTTTCCGGCGGGGGAGTTGTGGGGGCGGTGCTTTTTTGGGCAGGGGCGGCAGGAGTACGAGTGGGATTACTTGTTCAGTGGGGGGTGGTGTTCAGCCGGGTGCTTTTTCCGGCAGGATGGGGGAGTTGCGCAGGGCGGGTGCTGATGGCTCGGCCATGCTGGGTGTGGGCGGCCGTGGAGGCGGTCAACTTTGCCGGGGGGCGTGTGGCTCGGCCTTGCATGGGAATAGGCGGAGGGCGGGCGCAGGGTGATAGGCTCCAGATGGGCGGGTGGGGAGGCTGTCACCTGTGCCGGGGGGCGGGCAGGTGGCAGTCTCGCGTGCCGGGGGGCGGCCGGGCTTCAGCGAGATGTCGGCTCAAGAGGGGAGCCGCGGGGGGTGCGATCTGGTGGGGGCCCCCTGGGGGTGCAATCTGGTGGGGGCCCCGGGGCTCAATAGTCAAGAGCTTTCCTTGCATTTCCTATTATCCAAAACATAAGGACAATTTGATTCTAAGCTAAGAAAATTATAAAGCTAAAATGTCCATATTTCTTATTTCTAATTGAAAAGTGTTAATGGCATTTTCTTTTTTTTTCAGTATTTTGCATTTCTTCTCTTGCTGTTTGCTGCCCAGATTACTGTCGGAGTGCTGGTTTACACCCAGAGATCCTCTGTAAGTAGTCACATGTCCTCTATATATACTACATATATTGCATCCTCTTTTAGATATACTGTAATTGGCACTCTGTTATTGGATTGGATGCACACAAGCACCAGATGAGACATAATGGGGCTTATTCACTAAAGTCCTGCGGCCGCATTTCCGTCTTTTTCTGGGTTTTTAGACGTTTTCAGAGATAGCACTGGGGAATGTGCCGAACACAATCAGATTGTGTCGCAATCGCGCCGGCTTTCACGCAACAGAAATCTGTGGGTTGACCGACAGACCATCCCACGGTTTCGGACAACGTGCGGGATTTAACAAATCAATTTGTGTCGCATGGAATGCACTTACATACACCGGGAGGAACATGGTAAACTCCGGTGGACCAGATCGGGGAAGCGACACATGCAGGAAATCGGGCGCATGATCTTCATGAATCGCAGCAGATGGGCATTCTGGCAGAAAACGCACCTCGGGGATTGTGCAGGGACCAGGTAAGTAAATGTGCCCCAATGTGTCTTTCCGATACGGTCTAATATTGTTTACATCTTAAGTTTGATTTCCCAACATTGACTACAGGTATAGTGTGTGTGATAGTCACAGCAGCCTCAGAAGGGATGGCAAGACAACTTATAAACCACATTTTAAAGTTCCTAAAACCCTCTTTTTCTTTTCTTTTTCCAGCTGAATGCTGCAGTGGGAAAATATGTGGAAAATATCATTAAAAACTATGGGATTGTAACAAACCAAACTGAACTTCAGGAAGGCTTAGATTTTGCACAGGAGCAGGTATTAACTGATAAGTATTTGACACTATTGTTGGTTTACTCGATCATAATATCCTCTTTATCTCCATATCTTATAAGCTGTAATAATAATACCCATTCATGGACTTTTCCTAATGCCATTGACTACCTGTGGTAAGACTTGAGTCTGCTGAACCCCAAAGGCCCCCATATGCTTGATAGAGCTGTCGTCTCAATGTTCTGTCTTCCAGCAGCTATCTCTAATACACTTGCACAATCGACTTAGCTAAAACATTTTATATTGTAAATGAGGAGAACAAAATCAAACTGTTGAATTTCAACTTGCTCTATCCATATTTCTCCCGTATATGCCATAGGAGAAAAGTCATCGGAGCCCTGAGAGGCCCCATACACCATTGATGGATCCAGGCAATTTACATGTAATGTGTATGGGGTAAACTCTGTAGCAAAGTACTTTATTTAAAAAAGTTTTTTGGGTTCTCCCTGAAGCATTTATACCTACAAATATTACCTTATACTTCTGCACCCTTATATGTCTGCCTCGGCCTCTTTTATACATAGTATTCGTTTTGTGCTTTTGTTTATTGCTTGCTGTTTCCTCTTACTGCTTCTAGTAGACACCAAATTTTCCAAGAAATACAAAGTTGGCAAAGTTCCAAATGAACCAGGTCCAGGCAACTTAGTTATTGTTGGAAAAGCAACTGGAAAAAAATGTATTAAAAAATTGTACTTATGTACTATATTTGTGAAATTATGCAAAATAGCTGGACCCAAAATTAACTTCTATGTATTGTTCTTCATTGTCTTAAAACAGTTTTTGGACATAATTTTACAATTTCTTGATCATATTTGATATTACACCATCCTAGAATCCTACATGTTTAACCATTTCTGTGCAACATACATTTTTTCTATAATTTGATATCAGCCTGTTTATTCCTTGCTGTCAAAAATAATTGAAAAATATTTAACAAAAAGTAAAGAGGAAATCAGCATCTAAAAATTGGTCACCAGTTCTTAGGATGTTGGACCCCTGCTGTTGAGCTTCCCAAAGTAGCCACGGCTCTCCGATGAACACTGCTTCCACTTCACAGTGCTGTCATGGCCATTCGAGCTGCAGTACCAAGTACAGCCACTAAACTGTGTACTGTGGTGTTCTTAGTATGGAGTATAGTATAAGGTGTTCTTAGTATAGAACAAATGTGGTCCTATGTAATTAGCATCTCAAGCATCTGTTCTCTTCAGCAGAGTAGAAAAGAAAGATGCAATGAGGTGTTCAGGAGTCACTAGTTAACCAGACGAAACTACTTGAGGTCAGGGATTGTTCTGGGCTAGTGATACCCTAGCCATAAGACCAATTTAACATGCTTTGTGCAGCTCTGCGTAATCTGTGTGACCTATATAAATAAAGAATTATCATTATTAACCCCTTCACGCTCCGTGACGGATATATCTGCCATGGAGCTGTGAAGGTTGTATGAAGAAGGCTCACGGGCTGAGCCTTCTTCATACAGAGATGGGCTTTGCTGCATATCGCAGCAAAGACCCATCGCTATCACCCGCGGTCGGTGCTTGCACCGATCGCGGGTGTTAACCTTTTCTTTGCCGCCGGCAACTTTGACACTTTGACACTTTAAATTTGGCGGCGCATGGGCACCGCCATCTTACCTCCGATGGCCGCTTCCCCGAATGTCATCGGGGGGCGGCGATCGGTTGCCATGGTAGCTCATTGTAATGTATAGTGAGCAGAAATGCCATATACTGCGATACAGTAGTATTGCAGTATATGGCAGGAGCGATCAGACCATCTAGGTTTAATGTACCCTAGCGGGTCTAAGAAATAGTGGGAAAAAAAAGAAAAAAAAAGTTTAAAAAATGTAAAAAAATAATAACATATTAAAAGTTCGAATCACCCCCCTTTCCCTAGAACTGATATAAAATATAATAAATAGTAAAAATCACAGACACATTAGGTATCGCCGCGTCCCAAAATGCCCGATCTATCAAAATATAAAAACGGTTACGGCCGGCGGTGACCTCCGGAATGGCAAATGGCACCCAAATGTCCAAAACGCGACTTTTACACCTTTTTAGATGACATAAAAAATGTAATAAAAATGATCAAAATGTCGCACAGTCCTCAAAACGGTAACAATGAGAACGTCGGCTCATTTCGCAAAAAATGACACCTCACACAGCTCCGTGGGCCAAAGTATGAAAAAGTTATTTGCGTCAGAAGATGGCAAAAATCTTTTTTTCTTTTTTGTACACATTCGTTTAATTTTTGAAAATGTATTAAAACGCAATAAAACCTGTATAAATTTGGTATCACCGCGATCATACCGAACCAAAGAATAAAGTAGAGGTGTTATTTGGAGCGCAGAGTGAAAGTCGTAAAAACTGAGCCCACAAGAACATGACGCACATGCAGTTTTTTTCAATTTTTCCACATTTGGAATTTTTTTGCGGCTTCCCACTACATGGCATGGAATAATAAATAACATCATGGGAAAGTAAAATTGGTTACGCACAAAATAAGCCCTCACACAGGTCTGTACACGGAAAAATGAAAAAGTTATGGATTTTTGAAGATGGAGAGCGAGAAATTAGCGAAAATACCCTGCATCCTTAAGGGGTTAATACTGAGCACCTGAATTTAAGGGTCAGGTTATTTTCCTTAATTTCAATAAAAATTTATTCAACATTTGTTCTTTATTAAAAAAAAAAAAAATATCTGTATGTCTGATGTATGAACATAGCAATAATTTTATCGTAGGCTTGGTTCACTAGCTATTGCTCAACCTCTTGTATTACAGATGAGCTGCTGTGGTTGGATCGCTCCTGAGGACTGGAGGAGAAATCAGAAAATCTCTGAAAACTCATCAGTCAACTTATATCCTTGTTCCTGCAGAAATCTATCTTCCTACCATTCTAACCCAAACATTAATGGCACTGGTAATGATACTGACACGTCTGAGCCCTTACCTGAGCAGCGGAGTGGATTCTGCACAACCACTTCACGAGACAATTGGCCTGTGTACAAGACAGTAAGTGTGATCCACCTAAAGACTTGTAGTTGTGGTATTTCTGGTCCTCACCAATTAGCACATGGGAAGGGATTTGCCCGGTCATTGCTGCGCGCCACATCGATCAGCATAATGCATTTAAGCACATGTGCGTAGGAACTACTTAGTAGGTCCTCCAGAAATCATTGTGCTGATCTGTTTGGTTTCCACGTGTTCAGCTTCCATATTGATGACTTATGTTATCCTATGCAAAACTTATTTTTGATTAATTTTCTTGCTGCCTATTTCAGGGCTGCATGAACAGTATCCAGACGTTTATAATGAACAATTTCATCTGTATCATTGGAGTATGCATAGGAATTGCCTTGTTGGAGGTGAGTATCATTACATTCCTTGGCAGATCACTCTGTAGATTATTCACTAGGACCTGGTGTTCCCACTTTAACCTATTATCATCATGTAGTGTTCATCTATTTTGGACTTAATCAATTCAAACTGATACAGACAACAGATGGAGGTCAACAAATCTATATAAACTTTTAGACCTACTTAAAGCTGATTTATGATTTTTTTCTATGTGCCACATCTCCAGATCTTCTGTGTGCTCCTATGAAGCAAAATACCCATTATGAACATAATGGGGCAGATTTATCAAGTGTCTAAAAGTCAGAATATTTCCAGTTGCCCATGGCAACCAATCACAGCTTGCCTCTAACATATTCATGAACACTGGTAAAATGAAAGCTGAGCTGTGATTGGTTGCCATGGGCAACTGAAAATATTCTGACTTTCAGACACTTGATAAATCTGCCCCAATGTCTTCTATAAAGTCTCATATAGCTCCAGAACCACAATTTATGTTATTTGTAAATTAAAATTAATGTTATAACTGTATTTCCTGTAAACTGTAAGCTGTATTTCCTAAAAGAGCACTACAACAGCAAGTGTACTGTACTAAAACTCTCTATTAAAACAAAGACTCTCTATGGGTCTTTGTTTACATGTCTGAACACTAATGAATAGGAGGGGATGCAGCAGGAGAGTAATGACTCATCCCGGTCTCCCCCTCCCCTCTCCCTGTGTCTGTTAGTGAGACAGACTGTGAGAGAAAGAGGCACAGTGGGTGACACCATTAGGACAGACTGAAGTCAGAAACAGGAAATTCTGTATATATGAAGATGGCAGCAGTGTGAGAACAAAGGAAAGGCTAAAACTCTCAAAGGAGCCAAAGGTACAGGTAGTCCAGAATGGAACAGATTTGTTTAAAAATGGCCAACCCCTTTAATTTTTAGCCTTCTATCCATCTCCTGATTATGGAATTGAGGAGGCTATAGGAATCACTGCTCACTACAGAGGATAAAAGGAGCAAATTAGGGACAGAGAATCTTTATTACGTGATACATTGTATAGTAAAAGTTTACAAAGTTTACTGTTATCACCTGCACTGTGAAAAAATTTGCTTCAAAAGTCATTATCTTTCTGATATTCCCACTCTTTATAAAGTCATACATCAACACTCCATCCATCCTTTAATAGTATTAGTATCCTAGTATTAGTATTAGTATAGTATTAGTATCCTTTAATAGTAATAGTATTAGCTGCTTCTTTCCATCCTACTCATTGGAAGCCATTATAGCCTTTGGGGGATGGTTGCAACACTATTGCATTCACCCCGGCCTCTGCTGAGCGTTCACCCCGGCCTCTGGAAGGTCAAATGCTGTAACTGTCCATATAACGAATGTTACATCAATGGGGAAACACCCAACCACAGGCATTTGCTAATGTTCACTGAACCTCCTACTTTCAAGGGGGAGAGGGAGAAACCTAAGGGCATATCCCACTGTATGGGATACACCCTAGCCTTCCGTTGTAAGGATACCTATTAAATATAAACTTACAGTGGAAGAATACAACATCTGAATGTAGTACAAGCAGTCCCCTATTTAAGAACACCTGACTTACAGACAACCCCTAGTTACAAACGGACATCTGGATATTGGTAATTTATTGTACTTTAGTCCTAGGCTACAATGATCAGCTGTAACAGTCATCACAAGTGTCTGTAATGAAGCTTTATAGTTAAAGGGGTTGTCCGAGTTTTGAAAAAAAAAATATATGTGGCTGGGAGCGGGCTGCCTAAAACAATAAAGCTGTACTTACCTTCCGGTGCCCTCCCGTATCCAGCGCTGCTGTCGCTCCGGTCCAGAGCTGCATTCAGCTTCCGGCCGGACACGACAACCTTCCGGCCCCCATACACAATGCTGTGTATAGGGACGGATAGGCGTACCAGGCCACGGCCGGCCGGAAGCTGAATGGATACCGGAGGGCACCGGAAGGTAAGTACAGCTTTATTATTTTAGGCAGCCCGCTCCCGGCCACATATATATATATATATTTTTTTAAACTCGGACAACCCCTTTAATCCTGGTTCTTATGACAACTCAACATTTTTAAAAATCAAATGTCACAGAGACCAAAAAAATTTGTCTGGAGTTACAATTATAAAATATGCAGTTCTGACTTACATACAAATTCAACTTAAGAACAAACGTATAAAACCTTTCCTGTACGTAACCTGGGGACTGCCTATATTGCTGACTGGCTTAGTAGTCAAGGTCTTGCAACCACTAGCAAAACTAAAGAAAAACATAAATTTAGTTGCTCAGAAAAGTAGATGTCTGGAAAATGATTTTCCATAAGGTTAAAAAATCATTTTAAAAGACAGCCTGTAGAGACAGATGGTTTGTATATTGTATGTGCTGGGCAGTGGACATGTAGAGAAGACATCTACTTGTATTTCAAGTACAAATGTTAAGATATTATAATCATTACAAAAATGTATACAAGTCTAACAAGACTAAAAAAAAAAATAACTATGGGATACTTCTAATTTCCCCAAACCTCGAGTCCTTTGTGGACCTTGTGTATGTCATATTTCATACATATTGCTTATACATTATCATACATTATTGTATTGAGGAAATGTCATGCAGTGCACGGAATATTTACTGCAGAGGAAGCTTTCTGGTTTAGCTACTTACTGTTATTTTTTACTAACGTGCAGGAAATGAGATCACACCTGCTGTTGTGGGGATTCACCATAGTCTTTACATGTCCACATACAGATAGTTCTAATATAGAATATTTACATTATGCTGCGGGGCCCCCACATCCTTCATCCGGACCAGAAGTTACCAAATACTTACCAGCCTCCTTTGTACTTTGTCTATTAGTTTCTCCAGTTCATGGGCCACATACTGGCTTTGGTTCTAGAGAAAAGATTAATGAGAAGCTCTTCAGATGACATCCTCTTCTTTCCAGTCAGGTTATGCTTTGTGTGACCTTTGCTTTGTTTGCTGTGTAGAGGTCATTTGCAGTCACTTTTTAACCACTTTAACCTCTTTCAGTCTGTAAAAGTGCATCTTTCAACCAAATCAAGTACAAAAGCAGTATATATGCATGCACTGTATGTTCTCTTCATAAGTACAATAACTAATGTTTTAATATTTTTTCTAAATTGGTCCATACCTTGTTGTTTTTATACCTAAAATTTTTGTACAAAACTTCAAATAATACAATTCTAAAATGTTCTCTTCCTATTTCTACCAATAGTGTATGTAGGCATATAAGCGCCCTCTATTGGCAGCAGAATTCAGTTAGAATGTTGATATTGACTTTTTTTTTTTAATAAAATCTAAAAAAAATTGCAAATGATAGCGCTAAATCAAATTTCTCCATAATGCAGCACTTTGCAGACTCCTGTAAGTCATATTGCAGCTACAGTAAATTGTGAGATTTGGATCTTTCCTCGCTGATAAATGCAGCAAGAATGTAATACAACTTACCTCATTTGGCCGTCAACCATATTATGAGGCCAATTTGAAAATAAATATCATGGTATAACCATATGTGTGACGTCACTGGTCTTTGATGCTGCTGGGCTACACTGTACTAGTCTATAACCATTTGAGATGTAGTGAATTTCAGTAAACTTCCAATTTGAGCAAGGTCTCTATTAGTAGATACTTTATGCACAGGCTTATTTTAGCTATTTGTTTTTCTTCACTTTTGCTCCAGAACAGTATGGCTTTCCCCTTGTATAAACACACCTGCCCAAAAATATTATCTTCTCTTTCATGATCATGCAGTCTGTTTTCTGTTCCTCTTTTGTCTCTTGTACTTCTGACTCCTTATCTGCTCAATGCATGTTGTGAACCTCAACAACACATGATGGCGGGTGGGAGAGACCTTTCCTCTCTTCCTCTTCCCTGTTCTGTGACCTGTGCACAATACATTGTGATTTCTATGGAAGCCCTACAAACCAAATGGAAAAAAGTAGTCAGTCCTAGACAAAAAAATAAAAAGCCTAATGTGCCTTACTGTTCAGTATTGATTAAAGGTTAAACTCTGTTTTACAGTCTCCTATATAAAGGAATTGCTTTGAAAGCAGTTTATAATGTAAAATTATTATCTAAACCACTCAGTTAAAGGAAAACTCAAGCATGTTAAACCATGGACACTTAGGGTGCATTCAAGCGGGCGTCTGGGGGATGTATATACCTCCCCATAGATGGCAATGGCGGCCCGGCGGTGGTACGGTGTCACATACGTGTAGCACTGTTCTGCACTGTACACAGGGAAAAGATAGAGCATGCTCTATCTTTCCCCATGTGTGCGGTCGTGTCTGTGCTCTTCTCCATCGCACAGCGGTATGCCCGCCCAGCTGCTGCCAGGCAGGCATACGGCTGTGTGAATGTACCCTTACTCATAGATCCAGGCACAGTGCCTGTAGTAATCTTCTTTTATCTGTTATCCATGCCTTCCTTCATTCTAAAAGCTACTTTTAAAATTATGCTAATGAGTCAGAAGGGCTCTTTGGGTGTTACCAGATCCCCTATGTGCTCTAGCTTCACAGGCTGTTATGCTGTGCAGGATCACTCCCCCTCCCATTGTATGAGATTACAGCAAGCAGAGGAAGGGGGGAGGGTGAGATGTGTTCCTCCACAGTGTAACTGCCTGTGAAGCTCCAGCATGGAGGTCACTCGGGTAACTCTGCTAAACAATGACATATTCTACACTGCCAAGTTACCCTTCTCTAGGTAAACAATCTTTGGTCTGCTGGCTCTTCTGTGTGTTTTGTAGTGATTCTTGTGTTCTTAGTGTCAATAAAACTGTAAATAACTTGGCTAATATCTGCAGTTTTCTGTGTCCTTGTTCTACAGAGACTTTTATTCGGAGTACTGGCAAGGTAACATAAATGCAAAACAAAATGGAAAAATCCCTCTGATACAAAGACTGTGTTACGTTTTAAAGTAAATTCTTCCACCATTTAACATCAATCTGAGGGCAGCCATATGAAATGTCAATTCTTAATGTGGCAGATTATGTCGCTAGTATTGGGTGGAAAAAAAAAACCTGACATGTTCCCTTTGCTAAAAATATTGGGCAATTGGCCATGCCTGTGATTGGCCAATGGGACACCCTTTGTCAATCAAAGCCATAGCTAGTTGCAATATGTCTAGGTCATGCGAGATGCACCTGAACCACAAACCCAAAAGGGGATTTCAGATCTCTACTTACAAGTACAAAATTTTTAGAAAAGAAGGACATAAATTTGTGGTTCATTGCGTAATGTGGTTCATTTGGTGCCACTGCCAACATTAAATTCTGTGGATACTTTTGTGCAATAGAGATCAATAAACACAATTGGGCAGATTTACTAATTGGGATTCACTAAGGTAGTTCCACCAACGTCCACCAGGTGGTGCTGCTGAGCTGAAGTTCCCCGAGGCCTGCCGAAATGCACTGAAGTTCACCGGCCTATTCCTAGTGAAGGTAAGCGCGAGTCCCGCAGCACTTTTTTTTTTCAAATGCGGCGGTTTTTCCGAATCCGTCGGGTTTTCGTTCGGCCTTGCCCCCGATTTCCGTGCATGTCAGCGCCGATGCGCCACAATCCGATCACGTGCGCCAAAATCCCGGGGCAATACTGGGAAAATCTTAGCAAATCGGAAATATTTGGGTAACACGTCGGGAAAATGCGAATCGGGCCCTTAGTAAATGACCCCCAATGGGTGTGTCAAACAGGCAGAAGGCTGATGGAGGGCGGCAGCTGAGGGAGTTGACAACTTGAATTTTACTCAGATAAATTGCAATCACACATGCAGGGGAGCCTTGAATCACATAGCCATACATGGAAACTCCAGTATTTGTGGATTCATTCTCCCCACTACTACACTATTTTCACCTCCAACGACAGCTCCCTCTTACTTAGGCTACTTTCACACTTAACGTGTGCTGGTCTGACTACGGCAGCTCGCTGGAGTAGAGGAGGTGACTTCTCCATAGTGACGCATGGCCATAGCCGTCTGTGGGGGCGTAGATCCGGCCGAGCTACATCCCCACACGGCCAGTGTGAAAGGGGCCTTAGTCTGCTGATTTCTTTGTGCTTTAGAGGCTTCAGCTTTGACCTTGGCACAAATGCCACAAGACTGTACATGAAACACTGTAATAAAATCTAAAAGAAATTTATTACCATACACTTTTCTTTCTGATTTTTTTGCTCTGTTACTAGTTTTTCACTAAAATGATATTCCTTTCTTGCCTCTTCCCCCAGCTCTTTGTCATGACGTTGTCGATGTGTCTGTGTAGAAATTTGGATCAAAACTACAACAAACTTGCACGCTATTCCTAGAAGACCCTTCAGCTCCAAAAAATAGGAAGATGGAAACTCTGTGCATCCAACCACAGCCAAGAAACTGCATGTTCCCGTTCAGCTTTTTCATAGCACAAGCCCTTCCCTGTTAGCATCCCCTCATCCGATTCCCATGGATGGCCTACTTGCAAAAAAGTTTGGAGCTTCTGGACTTCATTCAAAACCCAAGATCATCTCTGTGTGGACAGCAGGATCTGCTCTACCACAGACTCCTTTTTATATTTGGAATATTTAACAAAAACCTTGCCACTCACAGTATTTAGCCCTATGGATGAACTTCCATGAACTGCGCAGTTTACGCTACTCATGGGGCTTTTACTATTGTCGGGTCTCTAAGGCAATAGTGACATCTAGAGGTCATTTTGTGTATTACAACTTTTTTCTTTTTTTTTTGCTTTTAAAGTTACAAGGATTAAAATTACAGAAATCACCATCTGTAAAGAAAAGAAGTTACTTTATGGAATGAATTACTGTTGTAAATAGATTTACATGTGATGTAGTAGTTAGATTCACATAATTATATGTTTGTTGTTCGGTGTTTGGCTCAGTGGTTGTGATTTTTTGTTCTTTTTTCCTTTTTTTTAACAAATATACTTCATAATCACAATGTGGAATCTAAATTTTAGAATTCATACTGAATTCCAATGTTCTTATGAAATGTTATATGGTTATTTGAGTCACTTTGTTTTACACATTTCTATTTGCACCATTGAATTGCTTACCCAGGCAACCCAACATGTAAGTAAGCAGTAAGGTATTCAGATGCACATTAACCCCTGCTTGATGTTTGATGGTGGCATTGTGTTTTTACCACAAATTTTGCAAAAACTAGCAACGAAACCGACTTGTCTGAATACAGACTTGTAAGCACAGCAATTATATGATATAATGTTATGGTTGACACCATATGCTTTAACAGTCCCCATCAATATTTTGAGATCACTTGCACAATCTAATAATACCATAAATGAATGGTATATAATATGAGGGAATTGTTATTTATGCAATGTCATTATAATTCTAAGTGCCTCCAAAATGTTTATGCAGTGTGTAACATTCCACTTGTTATAGTTTTTGTTGTTATACAAGTTAATATGGAGAAATCTGAAAAGTATGTGATCTATTCTTATGTAATGCATGTGAATAAAATAATAATTACACATCTAACTTGTATATTTAATAGGAGGCTTACTTTTAAAGGTCCCCTGTCATCATGCTGTTTAGAGAGCACATAGCATGCCGGCCTGCAGGCTGGTATAGACCTGAATATATAGACTGTGAATAAGAACATGCAGTTGACAAAGAAGATCCTGAAAAGTTCTCTCGGAATCACAGATTAAGCATCCTAAATCAAGTTGACTGTATAATTCTGCTCTATAAGTGCTGCTTATAGAAGAGAGAGGGGATACATTTATTTAGACCCACTTTTACAGGAGGAAGTCATCAAGAAGTCTGCAGCACAATTGTGTCACACGCGACCCTTTTGTAGCGCAGCTGCACTAGGCATCATGCCTAGGGGGCGTTCCGGTGCTCAAACGGACCTAGCGTCAGATTTATCATGTAATGTCTTTCCTTAGCTTTTTGTAACCCTTTTTTCAATACTTGTTCCCTCTGACATTTCTCATTATTACACATAGCTTAATGGAGAGTGGATGGGTCGGTACTGACATCTGGTTAGAATTTCATGCCAATAGCCCCTTTAAGCCCTAAATGCATTATCATTTGCATGTACACCATAATTTGTTAAGGATGTATGAAGAGGCTCTCTCGAGCTGAGCCCTCTTTATACATGGTGGGTGTTGGCTGTAATATAAAATGCTGTAACTATAAAGTACAGTTTGTTACACAGAAAACCAGCCCCCCTACAGCTCTGTAAATAGAGAAATAAAAAGGTTATGGGTTTTTAAAGACGGGAAGTGAAAAATGGAAACAGAAAAGTACATACCTTGTAAGACATTATTTTCCATTTTGTTTCTTTGTATTATATTACAATTATATTGTAGGTCAACTGTACTAAATTGCAGATTTGAGTGTGAAATGTTTCTGATAGTATGCGGAATGGCATGAAATGACAGCCTAGAGCGCTAATTTAGAATTAGTAATTTGGAGGATTTACCATATCTAACATGCCAAAGATCTATCTTCTATACACCATTTTCTATGGTCCATTTACCTGGTCATCAGAAATTGACCTAATAAACCACTCCATGATGTTGTCAAATAGCTTCCAGATCATGTTTCTTTTATGGTGGTATTATTGAGGAAATCTACTTTGAAGTGAGATGTTAATTGGTTGTATAAAGTCAAAGAGGCAGAGATTTTAACAAAGGGAAAATATATTAAAGAGAACCCGTCAGGCAAAATAACCCCCCTAAACTAAATATATATTCATAAACTGCCATTAGAGAGCATTGCCTCTATCATTTCATTGTCCCTCTATATGCCTGTAAACCTATGCAATGAGGTCCTAAAGCTGTATGCAAATGACCTGTGAAATGTCCAATGAAGCATTAGCATATTCAAGCTGTCCACCTTATTCATGAGTGGGAGGCACAGCCACATCCCCCAGTGCTTGACTGAC
Organism: Engystomops pustulosus; assembly: GCF_040894005.1. Classification (NCBI taxonomy): domain Eukaryota; kingdom Metazoa; phylum Chordata; class Amphibia; order Anura; family Leptodactylidae; genus Engystomops; species Engystomops pustulosus. The sequence goes on along the minus strand of NC_092416.1, from coordinate 82,976,448 downwards.
AGCATGTATAATGATGTGAGGCTGATGAGCTTCCTGGTGCTGGTGGCCACGCCCCCAGCAGCCCGTATGTGTATGTGTATGTGAAAGATACAACATCTCCCGGCAGTCATGTTATAGCAGAACCTGTCAGGTGTAGCTAATGTCTGGGTCTCACACATGTGTATTAGGAGGATGCAGTATGTCAGCAGATAAAGCACACACACTAGCAATGCTTTACTATACATTACACACAGACATGAGCAGGGGGAGGAGAGGGGAGGGGTAACAGGGGTGACTGCCTCTAACCATGTGACCAGTTGCATTTACATAATAAAGAACAGATGATTTTGCAATGATTAATGTATGAATTGACTAGATAAAGGCTGGGATTGGATCCTAGTGAGCTACCTCACTAGGTAGTGGTGACAGGACATGTGACACAGATGATGACAGGTGTCCTTTAAAGTCATTTCAGCTCACCTACTCAGCTGACCCAATGACCTAGTGCTCGGGGTAGCTGAGTCGGAGTCAGCTCAAATGATATAGAGGATGAAGATATCCAGCACATAGCCAAATCCTTGTATAAAAATCATGGTTAAAAACACAGTTTAATTCATAAGATTAAAAAGTTATGACACCATAGCATGTGGAAGAAAAACTGACGTGTTTAGAATCAGGAGAGATTCTTAGTTGTAGTCTGAATTGTGTGCATGGCAAACCCCGCACTAAATAGTTTGGTTTGTATTGGTTCCACCCCAGAACCTGCGTTAGGGCGGGTTGCGTTTTCATTGCGTTTTGAAACGCATTACAACAGCTGAGATGAGTTGATTTGCCTGATTACATTACTATTAACATTTGCGTTTCAGCTGTTGTAATGCGTTTCAAAACGCAATGAAAACACAACCAAATCGCACTGTGTGACCGCTCCCTCAGGCGAACCCGGGGAAAGAACCTGGGATTCATTAAAGGTAAGTTTTCTCATGATATGTTCAAAATTTATTGTATGTAAGTCACAATTTCTTACACAAGGGTTTATCTCATATTCTGATATAAATCCAACATATTACAAAAAGGATGTCGTTTTGTTACTAAAAATGCACAAATCTTTAGGATCCATGTTATCACTGATAGGAAACCAACTTGGTTAAGTTCTGGGGTGGAACCAATACAAACCAAACTCTATGGGTATTTAATAAATATATATCAGATCATTACAGTAATTTACGGCAGATTTAGGGCAGTGGTGCCGTTAACCTGCACAGCCGATATTTGTTCCGCTATACAGATTTTCACTTTTTATACAGTACAGCCTACATATTGTACATTACAATGAGAAGATCTGATTATATAGACAACAGTATTACAGTTAGGATATTTTTATATATTATAAGGCTGATTATTCGTAGAGACAAATTTGGTGGTTACCTGCATGTATTTACATAAGCTACATCTAGTGCCCCCGCACCTGTAACGGCTGGTTCTACTTAACCAAGTTGGTTTCCTATCAGTGATAACATGGATCCCAAAGATTGTGCATTTTTAGTTACAAAACGACATCCTAATATGTTGGTTAGATCATTATCTTGGTAGAAAATTAGATGTTTCTTAATAATTCCTAATATTTCATTGTACTGCCTATTGTAAGTAGTGCTGAAGGTAATCTCTAACAGTGAAGTCAAGCGCTCTCTTCCTCAGAACCCCCCCCCCCCCCTCTTCCCTGTAATTGTTGGTCCTGCATCCAGAGACATCAGTAACCAGATATCCTGAAGTCCAATGTATGTTCAGAGTGGATTTCTGTGTTAAACTCTCATCCTCTTTGACTTTACACAATCAATTTACATCTCACTTCAAAGTTGATTTTCTGGATGATGCCGCCACACTGGACCATGAAAGAACCAATGACTAGAAGGTGTTACACTGCTTCTGGTAGTGGTTTATTAGACCAATTGCTGTTGAAAAGTTTCTTTTAAAGGCTGCAGCCAGATATACATTATTTTCTCTAATTGTGTACATGGAAGTAAGCATGGATATTTTCCGAAACTAGACTAGACACCCTATTCCATAATTTAGAATCTAAATTTAAATGGATAAAAATGTTCATGGGAAAATAAAACAAAGCAAAATCCCTTTTATTTTGTGTTTAGAGCTACTTTGCAGATCTGTCCCCATGAGTTTCAGTCTGCAAAAAAAAAACCCTATAGTCTGTTTTTTCCAATCAGATTTCTTTCCATCTTGTCAATACAGTATATAAGGTGTGAGAAAAATAGTACTATATACATAGTTGCTTCATTTTTTTAATTTTGCATGTATTGCAGCAACAAAAGGACAAAACTTGAACAACAATATTTTAATTGCCAAGATATACAAAGACAAAAATCTGACAATCCCCTATTTGGCCGATGATTAAATTGCCCATTTTTTTTGTTCTAAAGCAGCATCAGTTTTGCTCGTCACACTATAGTTCATGGTTTGTGAATAGGTATATATTAGCTATAGAGCAGTCTAGAATAAAACTGCATTGTTATTTGTTTGCTTTGCATTTATAGTTCTTCATTTATAAAAGTGTTAGCATGAAATTTTATAAATCATCTGTATGTAAACTGAGGGTGAGGCCCACTGTCAACACTGTGTCACCATTGAGACAAATCTTAATCCTGGTCATCCCCTTTAGGGCTGTTTCCCCCACTAATAGACAGGTGATAAATGTTTACTAGGAGCTGCTGGATCCTTTACAATTATTAGAGCAGAGGTCACTTACCCTCTGTTCAGCCTCACTACATATTTGAGTGGGGCATTATGCCATCCATCCAAACATAATGCCTAATGGAGAGTACTGACACCTGCTGTTGAAAAATGAAGATATTGTACAGTTCCGGACAACTTTTCTATTATATGAATGTGGCCAACTCTCATGGGTGGCCATGGGGGCTCATAGACAGTAACTGAAGTTTTAAAGGACATCTACAACCAAATGAGTCTGAGGGGCTCCAGGCTTCATTAACACCCATGGAGCCTCGAGCCCTTCAGGCTCATTTGTATACATTCTTTAATCCTGGGGGTAGATGCCCTTTAAACTCCACATTGCAAGAGAAAATCAAAATGGAAAACTACAAGACACTAGAAAAGAAGAGCGCACAGCCTGGAGCTCAATACCAAACATGTAAAAGAGCCTTATGTGATAAATAAAACAAATGCAGGAAGACACAAATGTATTCTTTTTTTGCATGACATGTTACACCCAGAGATAGACGTCACAGTGGAAAGTTTTTTTTTTACACAAATATATAGCCCTTTAGTTTATTCTTATATATTTAAATAGCTAAACAGACAGAAATAATTACATACAAGTGAAAAATAGAGTTTACAGCATAATAAAGGACATTTCTTGAGATATGCAATACTGTATATACAGGACGAATCAAAGCCAGAACCACCTTAGTATCTGTAATGTTATTCCGGTTTTAGGAAGACCATCTACTAAATATGTAACCCTGTCTATACATTACATATAATTGAGACCATACCCTGCAGCTTCAATTATTTCATTCTACAGTACCCGTATGGGCAATTTGCCCTTAGCCACCCATTTATAAAATACAAAATTTAAAACTTTTGCAAAAATATTAATATTTTAAAATAGAGGATTTCCCCCTGTGCTGCAAAAAATAGACTAAAGATCAGTAACATTAATAAACTAGTAACATTAGAAGCCAATCATCAGATCACAAACCCTAAAGGAACAAGTACGAAACACTGTATACCTGATCATAACCAAGCTGCGGGAGAGGATAAGAGGGCATAAGTGGTCACTAACATCTTGTGCTTTACAAAAAAATCTTCATATTCAGAATGTGGAAAAATGGCATAGTGCAGTATCTTTCCATGTCACCCGAGTCCAAAGGCTCATTCTTCAGTAGCTCCACAGAAATAGCTTCCCCAGCACATGTGACTGAGGGCGTCTTTGGTATATAGATATATTTCAGTTCATATACTATATATATATATATATATATATTTATATATTGCATGGAAGACATTAAATAGCATCTGTTTAAAGTCCGTGTATCCCAATGATTCCATTCAAAGACTGGCATTCTCAAGTTCACTGTCCACTTTTTTCTTTTGCCTTTCCATCACCGCTTCTAGTTCTGAGATCTTTTTTGAATCCTAAAATAAAATCAAATTAAAGTTTATTTTTGTAAAGTTTGCTTAGTGATTGTTCCTATCTACCTAAAATGAAAATGAAGCAGCTTCTTGATGTCTTGATGTCATGCTATATGCCCAATTTGTATATAAAGCTCCAGAGCAAGATTATATGGAAAGCTCCAGAGCCGCACATATGCCTCCATGCTGTGTGCTTGTACCTATACATATAACACAGCATATAGCTGCGCTGCATGCAGACACCCAGGTCTTTCCCCTTTTCTGAATATCTAACATTGGTTGAGTAAGCTAGCTGCCAGCCAAGTCCTAGCCAATCAGTGTTAGGTATGTTATCCAACTGATCACCCCCCACCTCTGCTGAGTGATCTCTGATAGTGAGGAGCTGACACATGGGAATATTAATTTGGTAAGTAGGTAGTGCCAGCAAGTACAAACAGTGGCCCACATTTACTAAAAATTGAACAAACTGCACTATGTGCAGAGGGCGCCAGATTCTGGTGCAGACGTGTGTGACACAAATGTGGCTTGGACACTTTTATTACCTGTGAAAACACTTTGCACTGAAAAGAATGTGTAAAGTCCAGCAGAAAAAACTGTTGCAAAGACCTTAGTAAATGTTGGCCAGTATGTTTTGGGTGACATCAATGTGTTTATTGACCCGTGTGCTGTCAAATCAGGTGTGTGTATTGACCCCCTGTGCTGTAACATCAGTGTGTGTGTGTATTAACCCCCTGTGTGCTGTGACATGAGTGTGTGTGTATTAACCCCCTGTGCTGTAACATCACTGTGTGGGTGACTAAAACATAAAACCACTGTGCTGTGCCATCAATTTGTGTGTATTAACCCCCTGTGTGCTGTGACATGAGTGTGTGTGTATTAACCCTCTGTGCTGTAACATCACTGTGTGGGTGACTAAAACATAAAACCACTGTGTTGTGCCATCAATTTGTGTGTATTGACCCCCTGTGCTGTGACATCAGGGTGTGTGTAATGACCCCCTGTGCTGTGACATCAATGTGGGTGTATTGACCCCCTGTGCTGTGACATCAATGTGGGTGTATTGACCCCCTGTGCTGTGCCATCAATGTGTGTGTATTGACCCCCTGTGCTGTCACATCAGGGTGTGTGTATTGACCCCCTGTGCTGTCACATCAGTGTGTACATTACTCCCTGTGCTGTCACATCAGTGTGTATATTTACCCCTTGTGCTGTCATACTACAAACATTATGAGGAGTATGAACCATGTAATCCCATACCTCAAGAAGAGCCTTCTGCACCATGACCTGGCTGTATACCCGGGCGCCTTCCTCAGGGCTCACAGTTTTAAACTCATCTTTTCTGAGAGAAAACAACTGTGCTCCATTTAGCACACCGAGAGATTTTACTGTCCTAAAATAGCAACAGAAATGATCATTATTATTATTATAAAACATTATACAGTAGGTTAACCTCTATATAACACAAATACACTTTTATTTATGCTTAAAGGAAATCTACCATCAAAATCCAGCATAGCAAACCATGGACACTGACTCATAGATCCAGACACCGCGACTGTAGTAATCTTAAATTTGTTATGCATGGCCTCCTTCCTTCTAAAATCAACCTGTAAAATTATGCTTATGAGCCTGAAGGGCTCTGCCTTGGCATTTCCAGAGCCACTCTTTTTTCTAACTTCATGGGCTGTTACAATGAACAGTGCAGGTCTCCCCTCCTTTCCTGCTGTTGCTAGATGACACAGGCAGTGGGAGGAGCGAAAGAGCAGGGGGTTAAGTGAGACATGTTTTGCTCATTGTAACAGCCTGTGGATCTGCAGTACTATGGGGCTCTGGTAACGCCCCTAGAGCCCAACATGCTCATTAGCATAATTTAAAAAGTATCTTTTAAGAGGGAAACAGGCCATGGATAACAAATATAAAAATATTAGCACAGTCACTGTACCTGGATCTGTGCCCTTGGTTGATCCATGCTTGATTTTGATGGTAGATTTTCTTTCATCTTAATCTGTCCACTTCAGTAAGTAAGCCACATCTGAGCATCTGGACTGTTGATTACCCTCATCATTAGTGTGGTGGCATTCGTGTGGTTCTGTTGTTTAGTCTTTTTCTTTTTGGAGTCACCCACTTACACATGAATACTTAACTCTTTTTAGCGTGGATCTTTTTTAAGTAAGTAAATTCCTGCCAGGCTCATTTGTTAGCAGCTTATGCTAGTTTGTGAGTAAAGGGTGATGCATGTTGAAATCCCATTACCTAAACCTTCTCTCTCCTGTGATCATCTGTAGTTGTAAGAATCAGAAGGCATCCATACACATTAAATTGACAGCTGATCCTTTCGAGGTCAACTTGTTTTTTATTAAATAGTCACAAACATCTCATCAATCTTTGTATAAGAAGCGTTGTAAAGTGCCTCATTCTTCACTTACTTGGCATCTCTCTGGTAAAATTGACATCCTCCCTGAAATTCTGTCTTGTCAGCAAGAGCCATACTATCACTGCTGTACTAGATTACACAGAAGCTCTATGTAGAAGGGAGGGGGAGGAGTGACTTGCTACTGCTAGGTCTCCACCCCGAAGAGCTAAGACAACTACAGATTATATAGATGCTATAGAACAGTGATGGCAAACCTTTTCGACGCGGACGGCCCAAACTACAACCAAAACCCACATATTTTTCGCAGAGTGCCAATGTGTCAATTTAAGCTGTAACGTAATACTCCCTGCTCTGTCACAGGTTTAAAGTATATAGGCACCTGAGGACACCAATACAGTAGAAAGAAGAAGTGTGGATTATCAGTGTAGCTGCCTTCTAGGGTCCTGGGCTGCCTGGAACTGCAAGAGGCCTTGAATCCTATCTGGTGAAGTCTGCTTTGAGTGCCACCTCTGGCACCCGTGCCATAGGTTCATCACTGCTATAGAATATAGATAACAAGTAACAATGCTTAGAAACAGTGTTAATCCTCACATTCATCAACTGGGTTACCGATTTATTTGTTGAAAGGGGCAAGACTGCCTCACAAGAGACTTTATTGCAGATGCTTTGTGGAGGCTTCTCCCAGGTGCTTTTTTTCATATCCATGGTCTCATTTTAAATTGCAGTAGCCTAATCCAGCTCAAAGTAGAAACTTCAAGGAGAAGAAAAAGGCACCAGGGGGGCAAAAAAAAAAACCTGACATGTTCTACCACCTCAGAACATGAGGGGACCCAGGTCACCCAGCCTGGTGGCTCGTCCCCTGTCGCTCTATTAGAGCTCTTTGACCTGAAGTTGTGCAGCATTAGAACCTCGATCATGTCCCTAGAGGGAGAGGTTAGTGTGCCACAGCCCTAACAGCAACCTGGCAGGAAAGGGAAGAAGCTACAGCTGGAGGACTGAGTTTGTTGGGTTCCATATTATAAACAGTAAGTAGAGGCTGAACATGTAATCACCTAGAACCCAAACTGAGCAACACCGTGTAAGTTCAAGGGAGGGAATGGTTAAAGGGCTTTGCTTTGTATCTATGACCATTGTACCATTATGTACTGTATACACTGATTTGGCGAGCTCTGTGTAGCACCGTGTAACCTGTGTGTACTATAAAAATAAGGGAATTATTATAATACAGTTCACACTGTATGCAGAATTGAATAGCCCCTGTTCGGCCAGATTACATTTACAGATGGAGAACTTTAATGTTTTTGCAAAATGCATAATGTGGTTGCCATACTTTTTAAATGGGAAGCAGTAATGTTATGTGAAGTGCATAGCACAGAAAAATGTTACATTTTTTAACATGATGAATTAACTTGCTAATTTCTACTTCTGCATATATACTTCTCTTTATTAAGGATACTGGAGCAGGACATGCATGCATTGCAGGACCTCATGGCCCACATTTATTAAAACTAGTGCAGTCTGTGAGTGAGTGAGTACACCAGATTAATCAAAACATTTACTAAGGATCGCGGACCGCAATTCTGTGGGGTTTCCCGCCTATTTCTGTTCTGCGCTGAATCGCACAGGGGATTGTGTCACACGCGATAGGATTGTGGCGCATCGGCGCCTGCTTGCATGCAACGCAAATCGGGGGGCAGGCCGTCTGACAACCCGACTCATTTAGAATTTAAAATTCAAATTGTGTCGCAAGATCAGCACTCACATACACCGGGAAGAAGAAGGTGAACTCTGGCGGACCTGAGCGGGGAAGCGACACATTCAAGAAATCGGGCACACGATGTAAGTGAATCGCGGCAGCTCCGAATCCTCGGCGGACATTCCTGATCGGTGGACGCAACGGGACGGGTAAGTAAATGTGCCCCACAATCTTCATGAATCTGGCACCCCTTGCACTGTTTGGGAAGTGTGCATTATTTTTTTTTTGATGCACTTTGTTCTTGCTGCAGAATTGTGGCACAGACAGAATTGTAGCACATGTCAGTAATAAATATGGCGTATACACTGACTAATCAGTAACACACCCCTTTAGGTGAACATTTTTCTGTCTTGTCCCACACAGCGCAGCCTCAACACAAAACTGGTGCAAACATTTTGCACTGAAAAGAACGTGCAAACTGCTTACATATGTATAAAGTGTATGAAGTTAGAAGGAAAACTGCCGCTAACACAACTTATTTTCTTTGTACAGGCAGTCCCCGGGTTACATACAAGATAGGGACTGTAGGTTTGTTCTTAAGTTGAATTTGTATGTAAGTCGAAACTGTATATTTTATCATTGTAGTTCCCGACAATTTTTTTTTTTGCCCCAGTGACAATTGGAGTTTCAAATTTTTTTGCTGTAATAGGACCAAGCATTATCAATAAAGCTTCATTGCAGACAATTTTAAGCTGATTATTGCAGTCTGGGACTATTTTAAAGCATCCAGAGAGCTTCACCAGAGGTCACAGTGGGCAGAGGGGTCTGTCTGTAACTATGGGTTGTCTGTAAGTCGGGTGTCCTTAAGTAGGGGACCGCCTGTATTACGTTCTAGTGCATTAGCTTAAATCTTACATTATAGTGGGTTTTTTAGTATGAACTGAAACTGCTATCTGGTGTCAGCTTAACATATTGGCAAAAAGAAAAATGAAGCCTTACAGTGTGTTAAATCCTTTTCCTCTGAGCCAAGCGGCGACCTCTGAGGGGCTAGATTCTTCGTTAAGTGGAATGGAGGTATCTGACGATTTCTGTATATTTAGATTTTTCTGTGGTGCTGTTCGCCCGTTTGCCAGCCTGAGCAGCAATTCTTCATTCATACTGTCAAATTTTTCTAAAACAGATTAGATTTATTAGGTTTTTACAAAATGTGTGGAATTTTCCAATATAACTGCCACTACCCAACTTTATTGTTGAAAGTTTTTCTTTAAGATTTCATAAATCTTCCTCACAGTCTTAGCCAACCGGCTCAAACTGATTTGATGAATATAAAAGTTCCAATTCTTACCTTGTTTGACAGTAGTCTGTGCCTGTTGCTGACCATCTACAGTATCCCACTGTCCTGGGTTGGTAATATTTGATTTTGGTGGCTTTTTGGGAGGTGCTGGTGGTTGAGACTTATGGAATAAAGAGTAAAAGGGTTATTTAATATTATTCTATATGTCTTATGATGCTGTATTTGCATCACATTCTATGACCAAGGTTAAGTTTATATCAACAGTTTTTGTTTCATTTTTTCTATCATAGCAACAGTAAAACATAATGGGGTTGATCTGTGACATGAACGATGTACAACAGATACCACATATTCTGGTGCCATCATTTGATTGAAAAAGGGGAGCTTTCTGATTTTTTTCAGACAGGGTTTTCCACGCAATCTATGCCATAGACTACTGTTACAGGTGTACCAAGCCCAAAATGGATACTTGATGTCCATAATTTGGGGAGATTGAATGTAGTGTTTTTTTTTCACTACTTAATTTAGTTGTTGTTTTTGAGATCTTTTTGAAAAATGAAACAATGAACAATTTCATTTTTTGCTTGATGAAAAGTTAAGAACATTTTTAAGAACACTAGCCAAAGCCTACCAAGCTCTTTCATTTAAAAACAATTATTGGAATTACCTTTCCAGGAAAAATGTAAAAAAAGATTAAATCATTTAGAGGCCTCACGCAAATTACTGTACAGTTCGTCCTACACACCATATTGCTAATCAAAAATATGCCCGGGCGCATCTAATATATGTCGGAGGTAGTAGGCACACTAATGCACATCTGGTGGACATGTACACATATCCAACTTTTAAGGGTCCAAAAGTACCTTTACTATCGCTAACAGTAGAGTACCTCACCAATAGTGATATAACTATAATGAAGCAATTGCTTCAAAATGGAAAAGCCAATCTTTACCATCCATTACAGAAATAAAATAAAGCTCAGATTTAACTATTCAATGGAAAAACTCATCGCCCGAAATTTAGGGCAACATAAAGATGGGAAGTTAGTTGGTCCAAATGGGAGAAGTTCTATCCCTTGTCATCATTTAATCATTACAAGAAAAGTCCCTTCATCAAAAAGTAAAATTCGCTACCTAAACAATTTAATGCATGGTGTAAGCCGAGTTTTGTTGTATTATGTGAATACAATTACTTGTTCTGTATGTTGTTCTACGTCATTTTTATTGCTGTGAGGAAAGGGTTATATTGACTTCACATTAATAAGAAAAAATGCCACCTCTAGGTTGTGTAACACAAGTAAGCAAATGTATTTAAGTTTTCCTTTCGAAGTGCCCTGCGTGGCAAGGTACTACTGTATTGAACCTAGTATATGAAAAACAACACTGTATAACCTGTACTTGTTCTAACAAATAACAAAATTAATAAAAATGTACGTTAAAAAAAAGAAAAGTTATACAATTTACAATGTATTTTCTATGGAGTATCAATGTGAAAAATATGTTTTCATTTTTATTCAAATCCACATAAAAACATACCACACGGCAACGTGCACAGGAATACATGGCATCACAGGTTAAAAAGCCGATGCGTTTCACTCAGCCGAGCTTAGCCATGACTAAGTTCGGCTGAGTGAAACGTGTCGGTTTGCAATTGGTCTTTTTATCTTGTGACAATGTACTTTCTGTAATGATTCCTTTTGGTTTTATAGATCTCTGCTCGCTTTCATTCAGAGTGTGCGGTCACACTGTGCATTTTTTGTTGCGTTTTTAGAAATGCAACGTGTGACTGAACTCTAAAGCTTCATTGATTTTGTCCATCGGATAATAACCAGACCATGGTCATGTGATGTCACACAGGTACACGGCTTGTAAATATCACAATGAGTAATGAGAGCTTTATTCTCATGCATCAAATATTAGATATATTTGATGCATGTAGCACAGCTAATCTACAATAAAAAATTGGACCAATTATCAGGTGCCGACCAGAAATACTGGATGATGGGACAATCCCAAATCATGTGCCAAAATGTGACCGGAACATGTTTGTACCTGTGACAGCTCGTATCAGGCATGAAACCTAATCGGGGTAAGATAACATTGGTGTGTAATATACAGTTGAATTTTTTATTACCGGTAATTAAGTTTATTATTGGCTGCAAGTCAGACATATCTGTGTGACTCTAACAGCTCGGCATGCACCTCCTCGCTTAGGGATGGTAATAAGGATTTCCACTCCTACAGTGCACAAAAAGGGGTTGCTCAAGACTTGACTTGTATTAGATGTGAATATATAACAGAAATGACTACTGCCAGGTCCTGGGACCTAATTCAACCAATCAGGGGGCGTTAAGATAGTGTATCAGACATACGGTACTTTGAAATTGGGCTTGCAGCTTGGGCTTGGAAATCTATAAAAGCTCTGCCTTGTTACCTGATATTACTACCTATTCAAAGGACATAAGTGAGGTGTCTCCCCAGATGTCAAGTATAGATTGTATGTCGGGAGATCTATACTATAATTGTCGGGAGGACTATACGACTGATGTATGAAAGAATCAACGAACATCTGAGAAATGTAAAGAGAAAGAATAAGGGTAATTTCCTGTCAGGTCCCCTTATGGATAAACATGCAGGGAAATTGACAGGAGTAACTACCTTTGGAACAAAACAAATTCTTCCAGGCTGGAGAAGGGGGAAACTTCATTACTAAAATGTCTGAAACTTAACACTATGGCCACACTAGGATTAAACAGTGCGATTGAGACCTTTGCTTTTTAGTAGTTAACTATGTAAAAGCCGAAATAGGTTCAATGGCACAACCGTCAGCGATAAAAGGAAGGTGCTGATTCCAGAATCCCTGACGAAGGAAGCCAAATAGCTTCCAAAACACGTAGGAAACTTGATCTTCATTCCTTCCCATAGTAAAGTATTGAGGTAACTGAAGTGGAAGCCCGCGAACACAACACAGCAAGCACGTGGCCTGGGCTGCCTTGGACTAGTTGCAGGAAGTGTGTGAACTGCACTACAGATTGCCGACTGGAATAAAAAGACTGAAAACCTTTTCAGTAAAGCTTTTTTATATGTGAACTCATTTTTGGAGCGCGAAATACGTTGTTTTACAAGTATAGATTGTACCCCCATAAGTTTGTGTAAAACTTGGTCCTAAGGCCTCATTACGGTGTGGGAGTTCTGGATTATTCCACAGTGGGTATACAAAGATACGCCTCTGTATACCATGGTCTCCACACTGACCTGGCCACTTCCTGCACTGATACCCTATTTCCCCGAAAATAAGACAGTGTCTTATATTAATTTTTGCTCCAAAAGAGGCACTAGGTCTTATTTTCAGGGGATGTCTTATTTTTCCATGAACAAGTATTTACATTTATTATTGAACAAAAAGTCAACTTCTCAAACATTAATGAATTTCATGCTTTCTTTCTTGTGACTCCATTTCTATTAGAATCATTGACCCCAATCTCTCATGTTTAGTAAAAGCACTTTCCATAAATGACCCTTCTTATCCTGGTAGCTGCCGGTATCACATTTGCAGCACAACATCCGGTGAATTACTTCCATAAATTCTTCCCCATGTCACAACCTTCTGCAGCATCTAAAAGAAGGCGCGGGGGGAACTGCTGCAATGACTTATTTCTATATATTTCTAAGCCTGAACAAAATTGTACTAGGTCTTTGGGGGATGTCTTATTTTAGGGGAAACAGGGTAGCAACCGTGGACCAGACCACAAAGGGGATTCAATGTGTACTATAATGAGGGGGACTGGAAAAATTCAGCCAAGTATGAATCAGGGGCCATCAGGGCCACGGTCCAAGGAACCATAGCTGACCCGCCGGATAGTATAAATGCAGAGCAGGCAGCGCCAAACCCGCCATTGCCTTGGGTCTCTGCAATTTAGCGAGTTGCAACTTGGATTTACCCGAACCCCTTATAAAAGGGATCATGAGAGATTCCACTCAACTAAAAAACGACTGGGAGATGGGATGGAAAAAGTGTGTAGTGACATAAAGACCCCTGGGTTGTATAACCATCTTTACAAGATAAATTTCCCCTGCCTCAGATAGCGGAGGTTTCAACCAGATACCAAATTTTGTTTTGAATAGGTCGAGAAGGAGGGCTCATGAAAGCCGGCGCAATTGCGCCAAAATCCGATCGTGTGTGCCAAAAACCCCTTTTAAATCCCTATCCCAGCAGCGCAAAATGGAAATCATCGGGATGTCCGACGAAAGTGTGGTCTGCGGGGCCCTTAGTAAATGAGCCCCATTGTTTAACTAGCATTATAGTTCATGCATGGTAATATACTTTTCTAAGAACACACTGAATATCTGATATTGATCTATTGCTATGTAGGTAAACTTTAAAATCCACTTCTGGACCTTTGTATTTCAATCTGATCTTCTCAGATTATCTCTGTGTTATACAACTGTTCTTTATGCAGACTTGAAATAAATTAAAGGGCACACAGAACCTACCTTTAATGGACTACCAGGAGGGACTCCATTCGGTTTTGGTTTATTAAGGTCTGCTGCGGTGGCAGGAGCCAGTATATTATAAGGCACATAACCAATCTGTCCAAAGCGATTCTGGACCTTCCACCATTTCTTGGAATCATCTAAAACCTAAAAAAAAGTCAAAATGAAACATGCTTATGTTGTATGGCCCACGCTCCACTCAAGACTGCTCAAATAATAAACACTTACTAACCCGGAGCCGGACTGGCCCCTTTAATAGCGCATACCCCAAATATAAATAACCACACATAAACCATTGCTTAACCATTCTCAATTGTGGGTTGACTCGGGGTCGGCCACAGCTTTATTGAAACCATTGATAATTTAACCATTTCTTTGTTTGAATATATACACACTTTTAACCATTCCACTTTACATAACACCAGATAACACCCTGTATGCCTGCCATATGTAAGGGCATGTAGGGCAGTGTTACCCCTAAAAAACCGCTGCGATGACAAAATATATACGAAAACGATATAAAAACGATACTGCTATTCACAGTATTTAAGCATGTGCCCACCTCTTGTACCGCCCACATTACTAGCCATGCCCCCAGCACATCCCTCTGATGAATAAAGATGAGAGAGGGTACAGCAACCTCCAATTACACCTTTTATTGTATGAGGACTGTTGCCACCTTTGAGCAGTCATTAGCCCAACGGCTATGCGCCTAGGGGCTATCAATATGAGAAGTTCAGTTGATATTCAAAAGTCCGATCTTAGTTTTGTAATAAAGGATTCAACTTGCCATTTATTCTCTTAAAGAGGACCTGTCATCCAAAAAAAATGCTCTAGGAGCTGCTTACTGGAGTAAGCAACTTTCCGAAAAAGCTAGCGAACACTGCACTGCCATACCCTCAGAACACTGGACCAAGCTTACAGTGGTCCAGCATATGCATGAGGGGGCGGTCCGAGGAGGCGTATGATGTCTGGCAGTCACTGCTGCCTATGACATGGGAGAGGTGGTACAGGGAAGAAGCACCTCGGACCGCCCACTCTGCTTGTATGGCAATGCAGTGTTCCTTAGACATTCTATAATGTCATAAATATCTATTAAATGCAGGTCTCCCTCCTGGTATTCAAATGTATCTTCTTCTTATTATTTTTATCTTATGAACAAGGTCTAATTATACTTTCCATATGACAGGTTTGTTTTAACTAACCGTGCACATTAGATGCATGCCCACCAAACTTGATGGCAAATCCCTGTGTCAGACATGCCATATTTTACCTTGCCCATTCAATTTGTTCTCAGGAAGACAAGATGCTTTACATTACGTTTTTTTCCCCTTTGTGAAAACATCCATGCCTGGCCAAGTAGAACATGTATTTTGTATGATTTCTAGAGGCAGCTATTGGATGAACACCCTCATACCATATGTATTTCTGGTATTCTAAAAATTATTAACTTACATGGCGTAAATCTAAATAATAACTGGCATGAGACTCTAATTGTGAACCAGAATCCAATATATCAGGAGAGCCTAACAGGATGCCATAAGATAGACTGCAGATATGGACATACCTCTAGTATTTCACCGTGTAACACTGACAATTCACTGCTGTTTCTGGCAACAAAATCGTATGAACAGCTTACACACTTGCTGTCTTTTTCTTGGTGGCTGAAAAAAAATAGCAATGGTAATAATGTATTTATGTAAGATGTACCTCTTCATATGTCACATTTCATAAACCAGTAAGGAACTAGGATAAGCTACGTGCAGCTAGGTGCAGAATGCTGGCGAGATGCCAGTATGGCAGTGGTCAGACTTTTGGGGGTCAGACTTTTGAGGTCTACTGTATCATATGTAGTTATGTACTTCCCCCGTGTTTGTAAAATTGTAAAAAGTATTACTTTGCATAACATATTATTATTATAAACTATTTTATGCTAATCAACACATCTCTTTTCTCAGATCTTTCTTTCTATGCAACAAATGAGATTTAAACAAGTAGAGGGTAAACACTGGCACTTAAAGCAGAAACACACTAACTTCAGGCTGAGGGTGGAGGGAGTGTATTTGGTTGGACGGGGTGCTCAGCCGTAGAAAAGTATGCATAGTGGAAGAAAGAAAGGCAGCACTCACTGACATCATGTGCTGAACTTTATTCATCGGTGTGGCATAGCAGGGCAGAACACTGGTCACAAGGTGCAAACCTTCACTGTGCAAACCTCTATAGAGTATGTTTTGTATGCAAACTTCTAATAACTAAATAACAAATATGCT
The DNA here is from genome assembly GCF_040894005.1 of Engystomops pustulosus. Taxonomy (NCBI): domain Eukaryota; kingdom Metazoa; phylum Chordata; class Amphibia; order Anura; family Leptodactylidae; genus Engystomops; species Engystomops pustulosus. Next base: position 82,960,178 of record NC_092416.1, on the reverse strand, counting down.
CAGTAGTTACATTATTTTATTGCCATGAAATCTACACATTCTTTGTGCACACAGGAAAATCCGCAGTAGAGTGTGTGTGTTTCATTGCAGTTTGGGCGTTCAGCTCCCACTCCCTCCCCCGCACCTATTTTTTGTGAGTATATATACTTGATGAAATAAAAAAGAAGATATCCACAACTACTATTTGGTGAGTGCCATCCTTGCTTTCTACATTGCATTTTCATTGCAGTTACATCATCTTTCTGTCTTCAAAATGTCTCAAAATGGCCACATCTGCCGATTTGCTCCAAATTTGCAATTTTTTGTTGGAATGAGACAATTTACTCCACTTTTTTACTTCAGAAAACTTGGTCCTGATTTATATTGTGAATCCAGATGTAAACAGATTTATGAAGTGCAAGTTATCAAAAAGTAGGTACTCTCACTGCCATCCATTCCAGAACAGCCACAGGAGAAACTGTTGCAACTCATTTACAACTTTTATGTGACTTTTTAAGCTTTGATATTAAAGGGGTATTCCTATTTTGGCAAATTAATGTTATTGTTTGTACAAGTTTCCAATATACTTTCTGTATCAATTCCTTACGGTTTTCTGGATCTCTGCTTACTGTCATTCTATAGAAAGCTTCTATGTTTACTTCCAGTGGATAGAAATCTGTCCAAGGTCACACAGGTGCACGGCTTGTTATTATCATAGAGAGTAATCAGAGCTGTGTTATAACGAGTCGTTCAGATTTCTATCCACTGGAAGTAAACATAGAAGCTTTCTATAGAATGACAGTAAGCAGAGATCTAGAAAACCACGAGAAACTTATACAGAAAGTATATTGGGAAATTATATAACTTTTCATTATACAAACAATAACATTTATTTGCTAAACTAGGAATGAGTGGCAAAAAATCCTATGTACATACAAATCCGGTATTTAGGTAAGTTAGGATGATTCTATAGGTTTTTGTAACTGCTCCTGGACATGCCCCCACAGAGCAAACATTTTTCTGGCCATAAAATCTCTTTCTCAAAACTACAGAACTGGAAGAATTTACATTATATGAGCAAAAAGCAGATGAGATACTGTAGGGAGAAGAATCACTGGACATTGCACTACATGATAGTGGCTGTGCCATCTACTTGAATTAATGTTTGTAACCTGTAGTCTTTATAGTATACAGTTAGATATTAGTAATACTTGACATCACTTACCCATTCAGAGCTGGGGGAGGGGGTGGCTGTTGTACTTGAGGAGTTGATTGCTATAACAAACATACAGGAAATAATAAATGAAACAGAAACAGTAACAGTCCATAGGAATATTACATTTTAAAGAACTCTGTTGACTACACTACACAGGTCTTAGAAGTGACATACAATAATTAGTACATAATTTATAAGCTAGCATATAATTGCACTATAATTTGGTCTCTGGTGTAAATTATAAAAAAAAAGCCTTGCAGGGTCGTCCTTCATGCACCGTTATGAATACTGATGCAAAATACTGACAAGAGTACTGCCATGTGATTAATTAATTTTATCTTGGTTATTTCATCTTTTTTTCTCATCAGTTATTCACAACTAAAGCCAGGAGTGGAAACTTGAAAGAACAGGAGCCTTCTCTGTGTTGTTTCTATTTCTGGGTTTGACTCGCAATAACTGATGCAAAAAAACTGATGAAATAACAGATGGGAAGTAGCTGTGTTATTGATAGGAGTATCAGAAGCATGGTTTGTTGGTTTACAGAGGCAGTTATTTCCCCTGTAACAAATCATACAGTTGATTAAAAATGGGTATTCTCATCTGGGCATTGACATTTAATTGAATGAATCTACTATATTTATACATTTATTCAACTGGAGGTTATTAAAAAAAATGTTCCTGCTTGAAAAGAATTTCCCATAAATGTAGCCATGTTGTGCTATAGAAACAAGATAGCTGTCCTTAGATATGACCAACTCTGCTGGAGTTTTTGCAGAAAGAAACAAATGAAATTTTACATATGAAATTGCTGGGAATTACTGCATGTCCTGCATTTTTCCTGTGGTACTGAAAGCTGAATCAAGGTGGTCAGGCAGGGCTCAGTAGTGCATGTCTAGCCACCACTGCCAGGGTGCAGAGTGGTCGTATCCAAGGACATCTAATTTCTAAGAGACAACATTGCTACATTTATGGGAAATTATCTTCCTATAGGAAGAAAGGTAATTTAGGAAGAAATTCAATGTGATGTTATTACATACATGTATGAGTCAAAACTGCAATATCAGACACAACCCATGGGCAAGAATAGTGATGTTTCTAGGAAATAAGAGACTGTATCACTGTAGAATGTATCACATGCACAAGCTACTCACCTGTGATCTTAATTCTTCATGGCGATGTTGAAGCTCAATGGGATCCTCCCAGGGTTTCCCATCTATATAATTGGGTACCCATCCACTGTTAAATGTTGGAAAATATGTTTCACAATAGTCCCGTGGAAATTCCAGTCTTAAGAAAAAAGGAAATTTTGTATAATGTGTAACAGCTTGTGATAATATGAAAGGAAAACAATATTCTTGTTATTGAGATTGACTGCACAACAGTTTCTCTACAACACAGGTCTTCTAAACAGACAGGTATGGAGCATCTCCCAAACATATCTTATTTTATTCATAGTGTAATTTAGTTTGTGTAAATCAGCTCTGTCCCATACTCCAAGGGCAGATGAGATATAAAGGAACCTGATAAAATGTGTAATGACTTCAATGGGTTTTCCCATGAAAGAAAGTTCTGAAATTTTAATCCCCTAGTCATGTCCACACAATAAAGACCATTTTAAACTTCTTTTTTTTATAATTTTACTCAGTTTTATTGCTGTTTTAGCTCCTATAAGTCAGTGATGGTTAGTGTAAAATTCCAGAGTGTGGGTGGGGACTCTCTAAGCAGACACTTCATGATCCCTCCAGTGCTATGAGATGCTGGGTGCGACAATGTGCTTAGATTATCAGGGTTAAGGGGTTATCTACACTTTTATTTAGCCTCTTAAGATACTATTATCCGACACATTGAAAAAGAGAGGAGACAGATCAGCTCTGCTAACTCGCCTATAATACACACAGAGTCAGCTCTGCTATAAACCTCCATTCCAGATAAAGACCTTATCTTGCAGTCATTTAGCACCAGCTTTTGAGAAAGGAGGGAGAACCCCTGAAACGCGTCTAGCTTGGCGAGTGAACTTGACTGTCACTGAATCTTATTGCATCTTAATACTGGAACTTCGCTTCGTCTTCACAGAAGACATATATGCACAGATACCAAAGAACAAGTGTGTTTTTTAAATCCTACCACGGTAAGACTCTCCTTGCACCATTTCTAGAAAGGAAATTACTACAACATGCCAGGTGAACTTTGGTAGGAGTGGAGCACGCCCTTGGAGAAGCGCTATCATTAAAAGGAACCAGCAGTTACGGAGCTCCGGATTATTAAACACACATTGGCTTTACGCCTGCGCAGTAAATCTGACCAGATGCCGAAGAAGACACACGCTTGCAAGTAGAGTGGAAACTGAACGGTGTGTGAGTATTATATGACCCTACATTTCTCACAAACACGCAGCAAACACCATTAAATATCACAATCTTGCTTTCTTAACCATTTGCAAGCCAGGTAAGAGACTGTTAGTATGTGTGTCATGCTTCATCCAACTAAGACACCAAAGTGATGATAAATGTGCACTACGTCTTATCCAACTAAAGTGACGACAAATGTGTATTACGCTCTATCCAACTATTGCGTCTAAATTGAGACATTACGTATAAGAAAGCAAAAAAGAAAAGAAGATTTTGCCTTCATACATTTTTGACTTTTACATTTTGTATTCATTTCATGATTAAGACTTTTCTGAGAAACATTGTTGAGGTATTAGTCACTTGAACAGTATGAACACTGCACAATCACACAATTGTTTCAGGGGCCTCTTTTACCAACCAGTGGATATAGCCATACTCACATTTATGTTGCTAGTGATTTTCTTAGGTGTACTATTAGGTGTATTAGTTTGATATATATATATATATATATATATATATATATATATATATATATATATATATATATATATATATTATTTTGTTGGACCTCTAGTACATTAATATTTTAATAAAACTGTATTTTATTCAAAAACAAATTCTGTGTATTTTATTTTCAACTATATACTGGTGCTCTGGACACTTTGTAATTAGTTTTTGTTTGTTGATGATACTTCAACTATCCGTGAGCACATGTTTTTGGACCCCTATTGGATGGAATGATATATGTTGAGTAGCCCCAATCCTTTACCTATTTTTTCAAGAGTTAACAATACCTAATGCTATTGTCCAAAGATGTAAAGCAAGCTGGAAGATGAATGGAGGTGTGCTACCACCTGAGCAAGGGAGTATATAAACTGCTGGTGGGCGGGAGCACATGGTCTGTCTGTCTGAACAGGCGAGTGAGAGACTCCATCTTGGAGTCAAGTCTAGTCAGAGTGAGCAGTACATGTCAGTGCTGTCACAGTAAGTGTCCTAAGACCAGGAACCACATGTGCCTCAGGCCATTGACTAGCACGCAGGTTACAACCCAATTCTGTGCAAATTTTTGCCAAAAAGTGTAAATTATGTCTTAAAAGTCTTGGACCATATTTTTCAAAATTTTTTAGAAATTTTTACAACGAATATCACAAAAAGCGCAGGACGAATTGCTTCCCTGGGAAAGGGGAGTGTAGCAAAAATTATGCAGACGGACTAGAATTTATCATCCAGCATCAGACACTGTGATAAAACTTTCTACTTTAACTTTGCACCTCTTTTTATGCGCCACAGATACATGTCACAGTGACTTTTCTTCACCCCACTGGCACCATTCAGATGACTATTGCTAATTTAAACAAAGCATAAGCTGTAAATAAAATATACATAAAAATTTTGTACATATAGCTTATTTTCCCCAAGAGAAACTCTTGATAAATAATAATATAGACCTATAATACTTATTGTATATGTACAGCAGTGGAATTACCTTGGCTTGGTCCAGTGTGGTCCCAAAGAATTCCATAATTCTAGTTCATTGTCATCTAAACACTCTTTCAGCAGAGCAACAGCTTCTTTGGTGAGCATTGGACTTTTGATACTACCAGCCATGTCCGGACCTCCAGAACTCTCCACCAGCTGATATAAGGAAAAGTCAAATTTATATTTTTGTGTGATACAAAGCAGAGCACCTTAGATCATCACATACATCACATACATACAATCAATAGATAAGGTTAATAAAAAAATCCTAATAAATAAAACTTACAGTTTTAAGTGGTCCAAATAAAAAGTGAACAAGTTCAATTGAACTGGGATTCATAATGTTATTTCGAAGCCGTGCCTATGATGTGAGAAAGAAAAAAGTTAATAAAGACACTACATTTCAAGTTCTACAAGTTCTGTTTAAATCCCTGCTCGTGTTCTCATATACCAGCAGACAGAAGCAGTATTTGAATTTCTGTGCAGCGTCTTCATACTCTTCTAATTTTGGTGGTTTGGCCCGGAGAGTCAGCAATCCCTCTGAGAAAAAAAAAGTTCAAAATAAGAAGAATTTTGCTTTCTATTATGGTGTTATAGGTTAAGATTTTATATGGATGTTATAGGTTAATATTTTCATACAGGGTAAGTAGTAGACCATATAAATACAGAGCCTTATTTTTTACTTCTCTTATTTCATGGAGGGGTTTGTCCCATTCTTTTTAGCAGCAGTTTTTGCAGATTAGAAACAAAACATATACCATCCCAAAACTTCATGGTCAATACAAATGTGTTTCATGCACCAGAGTGCCAATGCCATAAAAATATATCATAAATATCAATAATTAAATCCTGTGTGTTCATTTTACCTCCAGCTTCCTGTTTCTTGCTTCTTCTTGACTTTTTTCTTTGATTCAGGACTTTAAATGCTTCTGCGGACTTCTGAAGATTTCCCATAAAGTACTCAATGTCATCGAAGCAGTGGTTCAGTAGATCCTGTACAACACAATAGTATAAATAAAATATTTTCGGGATAATATAGTTACAGTCAATGAAATGATGTTCTACCACAATGGAAGTGTGTTGTACATATACTGTTTTGCAAAATGCTACAGGTTATGTGTCTGAAACCTGCACCAGTGTACCAGACCTGAAGAATTCCTTAGCTCTATTGCTGTAGTTGTAGAATAAATTTCATATTTGTAAAATGTGAATCACAGATCAGTGAGACATTGAGAATAAATGGTCCAGGCTTGGTTATTTGTGGCCAGTTCCTCTCTAACAAACACTTTGAATGTTTCAGCCAGAGTATGTAAGGTGCCCGTAACTCTTATGTGTAACATCCTCCTATTAAAAGTGGGAAAAAGACACACTGAATTGCAAAGAATGTCACATTGAAGGGGTATTCCTATGAAGACATGATTCTTAAATGTACTAAAATAACACATTCTCTAATTCAATGCTATTTAAAGAAATACAGCATTACACAGATATAATTCCAACCTCTCTTTATCAGTCCTGGTGTACACAATTTCGGTTGCCGCTGGACCTGACCCGGAATCTTCTGACTTTAGGTTTGGGATGACATATTGTTCTAATGTCTGAAGCTGCACTGAGCTGCTCTCTGCACTCCAGCCCCCATCCAAGCCGATGTGAGGAGAGTAAAGCTACAAGCTACAGACAGATAAGGTCTTTACCCAGGGGTAGGAGAATAGAGGCATAAAGCAGTGCTGATAGTGTATGCCATGGCTGTTATAGCAGAGCTGAGAATGTCATGTGTACAGTAATATACATCTCATGTTGTATCATGATGTCTCATAATGTTTCTGCTTATAGAGTAAAATTGTAAAGTAATCTTTATTGTGTAAACATCACTAGGGGATTGAAATTTGAGAATTCTCTTTCATGGGCAAACCCTTTAAGAATGCTGTGCAATAATTGACGACCCAAAACCTGCAGTGTAAATCATTTTGTGTTGCCATTTTTGTACATGGCTTGTGGATGGGATTTGTATGAACACCATACACGCTACACTCCCTTCAGGTGTGTCTGCAACCTAACGTTTTTGTAGGGAGCTCTCTTACAACTGATGCAAATAAAGTATAACAGCCCAAATGGTTCAGTCAGTAAGATCTTTAGTAGAAAATCCAGTATTTACCACTAGTGTAAATAATCCAGCTAGTTTAGGACAGTACACTCCAGATCACGGCTGGTAGGAACTTGCATCTCAGACTCTTGGCATCTCTAAAGTTATGTTTGGAGTGGCGACAAACTCAAGGACATTATGTACTAAGAACTGAAAAACGCCTCTGCCCTCTACTGATGCTATAAAATAATGGTAAAAAAATTACAAAAGATGTAGTGAGAGAAAGGAGACAATTATATAATATATGTGAAAATATCAACTAGGAGTGTTAGAAGGACGAAAGGTCCCTTTGTTCTAGTGTCTTTTCATTTGTGTTTTTTATGTTAATGGAGTCCTTTGGGGACAACATTGCTTGACCTGGAAGTGCAGAGCTTTGAGGACCTTTTGGCATTGGGGTAGCACAGTAATCCGTGGTGTGAGAAAGTTTCTTTTTCACTTATTTTTACTACTAAAAATGCTAAACACAAAATTTCTAGTCAACAAAAGTATAACATTTGCTAAAGTCATTCAAAAAAGCAGAACCATTTGTATGCAATGTAATAAAATGAATCCTTTGTACAGCATTGTACATTTTGACACTCCTCAATTATGCAGAATCATATTCTAGATATGTTTAGTAACCAAAGACTTTAAAGGACATCTACAACCAGATTACTAGTGGTAGACTGTCCTAATTAGCTTGCTCGTTACCAGTAAGGGGGGGTGGGGTGGCAGGCAGTGATCTTTATTAGTAATAAGGCTTCCAAATTACAGAAAAAGTAACTTTGTAAGAATATTAAAGGAACCTGATGTCACCTGAGAGCCTCATAGCACCACTGACAAGTAATTATACACGCCACACCCCCCGAACCCCCCCCCCCCCCCCAATCCACTCTTTATAGTCAGTTGGAGACGCGCATGCTCGAGATTTGCGGACAGCTGGCTGACAAAGAGTGGAAGCGTGCATAATTAGTTGTCAGTGGAGCAATGAGGCGCTCAGGTAAGCCTGAGCACCTCAGGGTCATTTCCATATTCTTATAAAGTTATTTTCTCTGCAATTCTTGAAACAATATAACTAATAAAAATCACTAATGAGCAAGCTAATTAGGACAGTCATCTGGTGGAAGATACTTCAAGGAAATGCTTCAATAATATATATATATATAATAATATAGATATTACTGATTTATTAATTTACTGATTTGAAAGTAGAATTGTATTATTGTTTTATTTTGCATTTCAGGAATGTCTGTTCTGTTACAGATATCTGTACTGAGTAGATCAGCACAATGCCATGTACAGTATACTCTGATTTCAAAACTTGTTCTCCTGGTTTCGGGATTCCCACCTCTCTTTAATCATGATAACATCAAAGGTCAAAATCATCTAAGTGCTACATAATGCAGTACGCAGATGATTCTCCCTCTAGTGGGCAGTAGTGGAAAATATAAAACAATGTATAATATTTATAGAAAAAAAGATTAAAACCAAAAATATCCTAAAAATAATAATATATATATATATATATATATATATATATATACACATATATATACATAAAAAAGTCACTCAGAGCACACTCCATTTGGGCTAGTAATGACTGCATAGGTTTCTATATGTAGGTTTCCAGGCAGCTCCATGTTTAAGAAAACTGCTTCTGTAATCTACCAATTATTTGTGTACTATAAAATTCTGTTAAAGTTATTTATTGAATAATTGTTTTTAAAAAGTGGTTTTATCTTATGATACTCACCACTTCCTGTCCAGCTCTGACAGCCATTGGGTCTTGGGGTTCCCCGTCAACTATGAGACAATATTCATTTAGTGTACAGAACTCTTGATCTTATATATACACAGGTAAGTGTAGAGCTCGCTTTAGTGTCCGTTCATCCTGGTTCTACATTTTATTACTTACCAAATGTCTGTTCTATTGAACTACTTTTCTGTTGCATCTGTTGACTCCCAGAGTACTGTGGGACTTGTGAGGGCTTCTCAGATCGTATAACTTGGCTGTAGATTAAATCCTATGCACACAATAGAAAATAATCACTATATGCAATGCAAATACATTTTTCTTAAGCAACACTTAAATGATCCTGTGGTTCCTGTGGAGCTTTGTTCCCTTCACATAGAACAACCAGGTCCAATGTTCACCTTTTATCTCATGTGCTGAAAATACTCAGTGATAAGGAAATTCTCCCGTCGTCATTTTGTGCAGTTTTAAGCATATATTAAAAAAAAGACTGTTTACATTCACTGACAGCAAACTGAGATTATAAAATGGCAATTTAAACCGTGAGTTATGAAAAAGTCATATACAATGTCAATATCAAATGTAAACATATCCAGTCAATACAAATCTGAATACCTGCGTGGAATTTTTTGACTGCTGCCTCTGTGGAGATGAATTGATAATGATGTGAGGGTTTAGTGATGAGTTTGAAGATTTAGTAAATCGCCGCTGTGATTCCCTCTCCAGGATCTCTGCTGGGGAGACTGAGCGTGGCTGTAGCTCTTTCCACTGTCTCTGAGGCATAAATGAATTGGGGATACTTGTGCTTTGCTGATTTATCTTATCTTGGGTATTTCTTAAGAAATGAAACATAAATTATAAGAAGTTACAGAATTCTACTAAACATTTTAATAAAAACATTTTGGTGAAAAAAAACACATTTATATATTGATCCTGGGAAGATGACATATCCCCCCTGGAACACAGTCCATAGGGCACATGCATCGTCGACTCTTCCCCTAGTTTTGCTGCATATTTAGGGACCCTCAGATATTATACCACTTCTGACCATGGGTAGTGTGTGGTAGTGCAAATAAGTTCCATTAATCTCTATACTGCTGAGCTGCAATACAAACACAAACCATGGTCCGGAGTGGAGATGTTTTTGGAATTTTTTCAATAGAATCACTTCATCTGCCCTCAGTTCAGGCCTCAGTTCAAGTGTCTCAGACATCTTACTATTTCACACATGCCGAATTCAAAATATGAAATTTGTGCTGAGGGGAGGCAAGGTTTAACTATAGCACTTCCCCTCCTCTCTCTATCTGCAGAGGAAGATAGATGGGCATAACTATGCGAAGACTGCTAGGTGCAGTTATGTTTTCACCAAAAGCCCACAACTATTTGTTCTTCACAGAAAATGTTTACTGCGAGTCCAGTACTATAAGCATTGAAGGATGACTACATTATAATCCTCATAATATGACTCATAACAACCTAAAATAAAAATAATGAGTAGCACCCTAAGGTGCTAGAGGTTACTCCAATGCTGTAATACCGTAGGGCTGCAGGTCTCTTTGCATTATCTCCAGTTTTGGAATCAGATATGGCACTATTAATATCTTCACTAATCAACTCCACCTGGAAAATGGAAAAATAAGATATTAGGAAACGGCTGACAATATAATAACCAGTTCATTTTCTACACTTCTGAATTTGCATGGCTTACCCCGATGTCATCACACTGAAAGAAGTGAACATCTGCTTTGGGTTGGTATCTTTCCTGGCATACTAACACCAATAGAGATCTCTGTCTATTGTCTGGGAGAAAAGTATCACAACGCTGGATGGCAGAGATCGGAAAAACTTCCAACTCCTCCTATGAGCACAAAACACCAAAACAAATCAGTTACTATGATTTATACTGTACATGTATTTGTGCACAATGTTCTAGAGAGGAAACAGAAGAATGTTGAACTGTTGAACCCATATCAAGGTAAAGGTGTATATGAAACTTTTCTTCACGCTTAAACCTTGGAAATATATTTCTGAGTATCTGACTATAGCATTGCTTTTCGAAAATAGTTATGGCAAATCGCAAGACCCTGCTGCTTCTATGAATGGCCTTTATTGCGGTGTACTGCTGCTACCCCTGCCACCCTCTGCGAAGGGAGCTCAAAGTCCATCAAAGTCAATCGGGTTGGCAGCAGTTCATTTTGATCCTTAAGGGAGCTGCTTTAAAATAAAAAAAAACTAAGACTGGGAGGCGTTGTTTTGACTTGGTGTCCTAAAGGTTAGATTGGACCCAATGGGGCACATTTACTTACCCGGTCCTGTCGCGATCCCCGCTGTGCGTTGTCCAACGATCATGGACTCCGGCGCTATTCACTAAGATAGTGCACCAGATATCCTGCATGTGTCGCTTCCCCGCTCAGGTCCGCTGGAGTTCACCTTCTTCTTCCTGGTGCATGTAACTGCATTGTCTTGCAACACAATTTGATTGTTAAATCCTGCGCTCAGTCCGAATTCGTCGGATCGCCCGACGGCCCGCACCCTCGATTTGTGTTGCATAAAAGCCGTTGCGATTGCGCAAAAATCCGATCGCGTGCGCCACAATCCCCTTTTAAATGCGGCACAAATCGGTAATCATCGGAATATCCAACGTTTGAGCGGTCAGCGGACCCTTAGTAAATGAGCCCCAATGTCTGATGCCAAACTGGACTTCAGACATGGTTCAGCTGTAACATAAAGGTAGCAGTATCTCATGCTTGAGGGGACATGTGAGGAGACAGGAAGATCAGAAATTGCACATTGTAGGCAGGGACCGAGTTACTGATATTATTCTGTGCCCCAGGAGATCGAATGCATGTGCATGATACAGTATTTGAAAGGATATTTGATCAGGATAATGGGAATGAACAGGAAGAGGTAAATGGAAAAACAAAAAGAAACAGTGATCTTACCTTGGACTCTACATCTAGAAGCTTAACAGCAGAACTGTTGACTTGCAGTATCATCTCTTGGATCCATATTCTTCCTTTTGCATCCATTTTGTTAAGTTTTCGAATGGCATCTTCCACTGTGTGAACATCATCATCTTCATCGATTTTGAAGGTCACCAAATGCTGAAAAAAATATATATAAAAAGTTAAAGGAGACAAGACAGAACAATATTTCTATGGCTGATCAGAAAGGACAATTAAAAAAAATACTAAAAAATTATATACATTGTAATTGTACATGTAAATGATCTGAATATGTGGAACTTCCTCCAAATTACTGGCCTTTGCATGAACCATTAACAAAGATTTTCACCACAGCACACTCAGGTAGCATATTAAATATCTTTTTTAATCCTTTTTCTTTTAATGGCAAAATTTGCCCACTTTGATATTAAAAAATATAATTTGCCTTAATGTCATTCAAATGTGTCAAAAGTGGCAAATAATGAAACTAGAGGAGATAAATAATAAAGGCTGGGTGTTACATGCTGTACTATGCTTCATGCGACAAAAATTTCTCCACTGAAGGATGCTTTATGGTGCACAGTCGGAGTGTGCGTCAGATTTAATGGGCAAAGTATTGCTGTATTGTGTCGCAGCCCCATGTTAAAGCTGCATGGAAAAAAAAGTGGTTCACTCTGCCGGAGCAGTGTGGGGTGCGCCAAATTCATGCTGAAGGTGCACCAGAAATCCTGAATCTAGCGCACTCTGCATTATACACAGAATGTGAATGTGAATATGCACCAATGTCTTTGGTCAGTGGTGGCAAACCTATGGTACAGGTGCACAGCCACGCAGTACCTTGTCTGTGGGGTCCCAGGCCTTTGTCCCAGCACAAAGTGTGACAGGACATAAAACATCCTCCTGCAATCCCAGGCAGCCCAGGACGTGCCACGTTCAGTGCTGTTTTTAAGTGGCATATCCTTGGCCTCACATTACTGCATAAGTAATGAAAAGTTGTAGAAAGTTGGATTATCATTGGATTTAGCTCTGGACCACGCAATTTTTCCTGTTTGGTAGCAAGCTACAACGATAATCTGAATTTCCTCTCCTTCTCTCTACACATATCCTCAGAATGCCAATAGATTGAAGGCTGGGGCAGAGCAGGGAGCAATAAATTAACAATGTTACTGCTTAAATTGCTGTGTTAGCACTTCATTATGAACAAGTGGGTTTTGGTTGTAGTTTGGGCACTTGGTCTCTAAAAGGTTCATCATCACTGTCTTAAGTAAATAGACATTTTTAACAAAATAGATCGGAAATAAAATTGATATATCATGCCCTACCTGTTGCTGCTATTAGTTTAGGGATGAAAATACTGCTGAGGGCTTCCCTTTAAGACCATCTAAACTAAAGTGAGCATTTACATTGTGCTGCAGAAGCTTTGTGGGATCCAATAAGACTGTCATATGGTAAATCTGTACTAATCATAAATTAATCTTGTGATTTCAAGCCAAAATGCAAAATGTATTGTCAAGGTTTTCATTATTGGTGCAGCAAAGTTCATCCTCACTAGAAGCTCTAACTAGATTAGAATAATACACATGTATGGTCAGAGATTAACTCTTAAGCCATGAAGAAGCCATTAGTGGGTGTGCCAGGCATTACAATGGTAGATACTCACATACCTGTATCGATGCTGTTTTTGTGCTACATTAAATTACTCATTATATATTTGCATTTCTGGTGTGAAGAAAATATCAACTGGGTGGGGCAAGAATGTTAAAAAGTCTTGGTGACTCAGACTGACCTAAAGGCTATTGTTGTCCTTGATGTCATCCTGTTCTATCACACAAATCTTACCCCTGACACACATGGAGACATCATTCAAATGGTAATCTTATGTGGTAAATGGTGAAAGTTCAGCACTTATGTAATGAGGAAAGATCATGCTGCCCAAACTTATGGCAGAGGTGGACCATGTACAGGCTGTATCCACGTGACTGCCATCTGCCAGGGATGGATCAAATACATAGTGATAAGAACAATGTAGTAAAAGACAAATCAAAAGTTGGATGCTTTTTCTGGATGCTGTATGTAAATAGTCTGTAACAGGGCCGGATTAAGGTTGGTGGGGGCCCCTGGGCGCAAAATCTGGTGGAGGCCCCCACTGATTGTAGCGTGCACACACGTCCTCCTGCTCACTATCCACTATCCCCGCAGTAACACCGCTACATACAGCCGCCTCGCCTCCAGTAACACAGCTACATACAGCCGCCTCGCCTCCAGTAACACAGCTACATACACCCGCCTCGTCCCCAGTAACACCGCTACATACAGCCACCTCATCCCCAGTAACACAGCTACATACAGCCGCCTCATCCCCAGTAACACAGCTACATACAGCCGCCTCATCCCCAGTAACACAGCTACATACAGCCGCCTCACCCCTAGTAACACAGCTACATACAGCCGCCTCCCCACCAGTAACACAGCTACACACAGCCGCCTCATCCCAGGTAACACAGCTACACACAGCCACCTAGCCCCCAGTAACACAGCTACATACTGCCGCCTAGCCCCCAGTAACACAGCTACACACAGCCGTCTCATCCCCAGTAACACAGCTACATAGAGCCGCCTCATCCCCAGTAACACAGCTACATACAGCCGCCTCATCCCCAGCAACACCGCTACATACAGCCGCCTCATCCCCAGTAACAGAGCTACATACAGCCGCCTCATCCCCAGGAAACACCGCTACATACAGCCACCTCATCCCCAGTAACACAGCTACATACAGCCGCCTCACCCCCAGTAACACAGCTACATACAGCCGCCTCACCCCCAGTAACACCGCTACATACAGCCACCTCATCCCCAGTAACACAGCTACATACAGCCGCCTCACCCCCAGTAACACAGCTACATACAGCCGCCTCCCCACCAGTAACACAGCTACACACAGCCGCCTCATCCCAGGTAACACAGCTACACACAGCCACCTAGCCCCCAGTAACACAGCTACATACTGCCGCCTAGCCCCCAGTAACACAGCTACACACAGCCGTCTCATCCCCAGTAACACAGCTACATAGAGCCGCCTCATCCCCAGTAACACAGCTACATACAGCCGCCTCATCCCCAGCAACACCGCTACATACAGCCGCCTCATCCCCAGTAACAGAGCTACATACAGCCGCCTCATCCCCAGGAAACACCGCTACATACAGCCACCTCATCCCCAGTAACACAGCTACATACAGCCGCCTCACCCCCAGTAACACAGCTACATACAGCCGCCTCACCCCCAGTAACACCGCTACATACAGCCACCTCATCCCCAGTAACACAGCTACATACAGCCGCCTCACCCCCAGTAACACAGCTACATACAGCCGCCTCACCCCCAGTAACACAGCTACATACAGCCGCCTCACCCCCAGTAACACAGCTACATACAGCCGCCTCATCCCCAGTAAAACAGCTACATACAGCCGCCTCATCCCCAGTAAAACAGCTACATATAGCCGCCTCCTCCCCAGTAACACAGCTACATACAGCCGCCTCATCCCCAGTAACACAGCTACTTACAGCCGCCTCGCCCCCAGTAACACCGCTACATACAGTCATCTCGCCCCCAGTAACACAGCTACATACAGCCGCCTCGCCCTAGTAACACAGTTACATACAGCCGCCTCGCCCCAGTAACACAGCTACATATAGCCGCCTCATCCCCAGTAACACAGCTACATACAGCCGCCTCACCCCCAGTAACACAGCTACATACAGCCACCTCATCCCCAGTAACACAGCTACATACAGCCACCTCATCCCCAGTAACACAGCCACATACAGCCCCCTCGCCCCAAGTAACACAGCTACATACAGCCCCCTCGCCCCCAGTAACACAGCTACATACAGCCCCCTCACCCCCAGTAACACAGCTACATACAGCCGCCTCGCCCCCAGTAACACAGCTACATACAGCCGCCTCGCCCCCAGTAACACAGCTACTTACAGCCGCCTCGCCCCCCTGTAACACATCTTTATATCTACCTTCACCGCTACCAGATATGCAGTCCCATGTAACATACACCTCAGCCCGCACAGCAACACACACACACATTCACTATATAGAGCATATACATAGCATATATAAAAACACACATCATATATACATATATTTAAAGGTGCACCTATATATGTGCATATAAATTTATGCGTGTATAAATACAGTACAGACGGTCCCCTACTTAAGAACACTCCACTTACATACGACTCCTAGTTACAAACGGACCTCTGGATATTGGTAATTTATTGTACTTTAGTCCTAGGCTACAATGATCAGCTGTAACAGTTATCACAGGTGTCTGTAATGAAGCTTTATTGTTGATCCTGGTTCTTATGACAACCCAACATTTTTAAAATACTATTGTCACAGATTCCAAAAAAGTTCTGGCTGGGATTACAATGATAAAGTATACAGTTCCGACTTACATACAAACTCAACTTAAGAACAAACCTACAGACCCTATCTTGTATGTAACCCGGGGACTGCCTGTATATGCATCTATGCATATATCCACAGCATATACATATATACACAGTATAAACATATATGCACAGTATATACATATATACACAGTAGATGCATAAATACACATATATACACAGTATATACATATTTAGGGCTCATTCACACGGCCGTCTGGGGGGACGTACATGCGGCCGCAAATTTGCGGCCTCATATACGTCCCCATAGAGGGCAATGGCGGCCCGGCAGCGGTACAGTGCCACACATGTATGGCACCAATCCGTGCCATACATTGCAGAAAGATAGAGCATGCTCTATCTTTTTGCGTGTGTGTGGCCGCTCAACGCTTTTTTCTATGAAGAGAGGAGGGATCACCTCCTCCTCCTCTCCAGCACATGGCGGTGCCCGCATGTTGGGCATACCTCGTGTGAATGTACCCATACACAGTAGATACACAGTATATACACATTTACACAGTATATACACGTATATACAGTAGATGCATACATACACATATACACACATTTACGCAGTATATACACATATATACACGTATATAGTCGATGCATACATACACATATACACACATTTACACAGTATATACACATATATACACGTATATACAGTCGATGCATGCATACACATATACACACATTTACACAGTATATACATGTATATACAGTCGATGCATACATACACATATACACACATTTACACAGTATATACACGTATATACAGTCGATGCATACATACACATATACACACATTTACACAGTATATACATGTATATACAGTCGATGCATACATACACATATACACACATTTACACAGTATATACATGTATATACAGTCGATGCATACATACACATATACACACATTTACACATTATATACACTTATATACAGTCGATGCATACATACACATATACACACATTTACACAGTATATACACTTATATACAGTCGATGCATACATACACATATACACACATTTACACAGTATATACACTTATATACAGTCGATGCATACATACACATATACACACATTTACACAGTATATACACTTATATACAGTCGATGCATACATACACATATACACACATTTACACAGTATATACACGTATATACAGTAGATGCATATGTACCCAGTATATACACATATATATAATAGATGCATATATACACAGTATATACACATATATTCAGTAGATGCATATATACACAGTATATACACATATATACAGTAGATACATATATACACATTATATACACATATATACAGTAGATGCATATATACACATAATATACATATATACAGTAAATGCATATATACACATAATATACATTATATATACACACAAATACATATTTATATACTTACCTTTAAGGGTTACTGGCCACAGCGTCAGCCGGGTGTTCGAGCCGGTGGGGGGTCTTTCAGGTGCTTGTTCGGCCGGGGGGGGGGGGGGGGGCGCGGGGCGCGGGTGCATTTTTCAGACGGGGGAAGCTGGGGAGGGCGGGTGCTCTTTCGGGCGAGGGGCGGCAGGCTTGCTCGTTCGGCAGAGGTGGGGCGGCGCAGGTGCTTTTTCCAGCCGGGGGGGGGGGGGGGATAGGCGGACGGAGAGAATTGCGGAGGGCAGGTGCTTTTTCCAGCGGGGGGGGGTTGGGGTTGTGACGGAGGGAGTTGCGGAGGGCGGGCGTTTTTTCCAGCGGGGGGGGAAGGGGGTTGTGACGGAGGGAGTTTTGGGCGGGGGGCGGCGGGAGTTCTAACATTGTAGCGCAGGTGGATGGGCAGGCGTGTTGGCGGTCGACTGTGCAGTGGGCGTGCAGCTCGGCCTTGCAGGGGGATGGACGGGGGGCGGTAGGCTCGGACATGGAGGCGGGTGGGGAGGAGGTGACCTATGCCGTGGAGGCGGGCAGTTGGAAGTCACCTGTGGCGGGGGGGCAGCCGGGCTTCAGGGAGGTGGCGGCACAGGAGTTGAGCCGCGGGGGTGCAAACTGGTGGAGGCCCCCTGGGGGGGCAAGATGGTGGGGGCCCCGGGGCTAGAGCCCCGTGAGCCCCGCCTATAATCCGGCCCTGGTCTGTAAGCAGTTATTGGTGTGGAGCAGAGTGATGCTGAGTTGACCACACCTGGCTGGAATACTGAATAAGTATTGCATATCAGCAAAACCTACGCCCAGCAGATGCCATCCATCGAGTTACACATGCTTATATATCTGGCCTATGGGATATCAATCACTGCTGGAGAGGACATCACAGTCTGACTCCTCTCCATCCCTGTGTGTTCTTACACGTTATTTGAATACAGTATCAACACTTTTTCTAAATAATTCTGAATTTCCCAGAACACAGAATAACATCACTGTTTACTTGTTGCAGAGTAACAGATCGTGATGATATGTGGGCCTAAATCCTTATTCCAGGTAACCCTGATTCTAAGCATCTCGCCTTAAATCAGCAAATCTGATAAATCAGTGCAAATATTATGTAGCTATTACAGAAAAGGTAGCCTGTGGCCATGAACTGATGAAGCTTTGCAAAGATAATTTTTTAACAATATGTAAATCAGCCTGCAAGTGCACTGGGGATGGGCCTTATATTCCTACAGACACTGCTTTGGCAATCATCTGGTCATCTATTGGTCCTCTATAACTGTGAACGTGTCAAGCAGTGTCTAAGCAAGGGATCTACCAATTGACAGCTCTTCCGCCAAAGGGGTTAGGCTTTTTTATGTAGATACTTTGAAAAACATTGATGATCTAAGATCACAATCCATCCATATAACCTGTATTAGATGATGAATACAGAGCACATTTGTTGTTTACTTTCTATATACATGCAGTTTCCTTGAAGCCGCACATTCGGAAGATTGTGTTCCCACATAATCAGTGGTTGCATGTCAGATATTTGTCGGTCATGTCAGAAGTGGTATTCAGGTGAAAGACTCTTTAATAACAGTATTGTCTTTGGGTCATTTATATAGGACAGCTCATGCCGAGCGCTGTGAACAATGAGATATATGACTCTGCTGACAGGTATCAATAGAATACTGGCATTTATGAGGAAATGCCATAGTGTACATACTTCCTCTGTGATTCACTGGTATACTTACATTGACTTGATATTGCGAGACATCAGCCATGATGACATTTGAATATTTCTTCCTTTGTTCTGTGGAATTAAAAAAAGATACTAATGATAAATTGTAAGATGTAAAGCATTTCCTGCCTGTCCGGCCTAGTTATACAGTGATGTGGTTATAAGAATTGTATTTAGCAATAAATAGCCAGAAGTTAAGTATTAAAGGGTTTTGTACTGTACAACACATTTTCGCCCTATTAGAAAACAGTCAAACCCCCTATATGCAAAACAATCAATTCATAACACCAAAGTCACCTACTCGTTTAACCCCTTGTTAACAACTTGATCATTTTGCAGCTTCCTGACACGGCCATTTTCTCAAATCTGCCATGTCCACGTGATTTTGATATATTTTTCTAGTGTCACAACGCACTTCATGTTAATAAAAAAATGTGCAATTTTCATTCAACATTTTCTACGGTACTTTTCTGAGACATAGTCATAACACCAAAATATCTTGATACTTGTCTGCTTTATTCTGACATGCTTTTTTTACATGTCCTCTCATTTATGTAGAGTGTTTCTCCTGAGTACGCCAATACCCCATATGTGGCGGTAACCTGCTGTATGGGCACACGCCAGGGCATTGATGGGAAAGTGCTCCATTCAGAGCAGATTTGTATTGTCACTTTTTAAAGGCTATACAATCTTTATTTTGTTTGGCAATTTACATATTAGGGCTTATTTTCTGTGAGATTAGACACATTTTGCAAATACTTATTGGTGAGATTTTATTAACTCTTGCATGTATGGAGGAAAAGAAAATCATCAATCTTTATTCTATGGATCACTACAATTATGGTGATGCCTCTTTTATATAGTTTTTTATGTATATTCTCATAAATTTTACTATAGAAAAACTAGTGTAGAGAAAATCTAAATTTGTTTTAGTATCACCATCTTTTTGAAGGTATAACCTTAGTATTATTCAGTTGATAGAGCTGGTTGAGGGCTTTTTTGTGGGATGAGTTGTTCTTTTCAGTGGTACCATTTTGGCGCACATAACATTTTTGATCACTTTCTAGTGATGAGAATTGATTAAAAATTAGTATGTTTGGTTTTTTTTACGGCGTTCACCAAGCAGGTCCAATAATGTTTCTGTTTTATTGCACAGATTGTTAAGGACGCGGCGATACATGTGGGTTTGGTGGTGTTCAGGGCACTTTCAATTTATTTAATTATTTGTTTTTATTAAAAAATATTTTTTCTTTTTACAGGTTGGCTTAAACAGGTGCACGTCAGTGCGCTGTGCCCTACTATTATGTCCAATGTCATGAAGGGGTTTTAAATCTACCATGAAAATCAAGCATAATTAACTAGGAACACTTACTGATAGATCTAGGCAGAGTGACTGGGGAGCTGGGGGCGTAACCTTAGCCCCTCCATGCTGTAGCTTCACAGGCTGTTACAGTGTCTCCCTCTCTGCTCCATCAGAACTTTCCCCCTCTCCATGCCTACGGTAATCTCAATGCAGCAGAGTAGGTTTCATCACACAGTGGGATGGGATAGTGCTCCAGCATTTAGGCACTAAGGACCGTAGGGTGGCACAATCTCACAGGCTGCACACAGTGAAGTGAACGTTAGTCCCTGCATCAAAATATAAAACAGGATGTGAAGCTGCTGTATGGATGGGCTTTTAAAACCCCCCAGAGCCCTTCTGGTGTATTAGGATAATTTTAGAAGTTGATTTTAGGGGATTTTAGTTGATTTAAGGAAGGAGGTCATGGATAACAATTATAAGAAAATAACCACTGTCAAAGTGCCTGGATCTAGGAGTATGCTTGATTTTGATAGTAGATTTCCTTTAATGACACAAACTAATTCTAGTCACAGTTTAGTTTGCATTTCTTGAATGAATGGACCCATAAGTGAAAGAAAAAACAATAGAAATATTTGCTAAGAATCAACTGAGAAGTCTTGAGAAAAGTATATAAAAGAGCAAATGTAACACCCCTGCCAACGCAGTGTGCCACAAAGTAAATCTCCTAATAGATAAAATGTATTGTCATAGAGACTGATCCCCTCTGTGAGCCATCTGGTGTTTATAAATGATAATGCAACTGGTTAATATCTTCCTGGGAAGGAATGTTATTTAATGTGACCATTCGAATGTTATGTTTATCACTTCTGTTACAAACGTTCTGGTTGGAAAACCTCTGAGCTGACCATTCTCAAGGAAGTTTATATAAACCCTTAGGGAGAACCATCATCAATCCTCAACATCTCCCTCTTTTCATGCAAATCTACCTGCCTGGCGTGTGGGAGGCCTGTTCCTCCGGTACCCAGCTCTCTTGACCCAGACGAACCTTAGGCCACGCTCAGCCAAAGGGAATCCAGCTGCCCCCAAGCCCAAACAGGCTAGGTCCGGTGGGGGATGTTGCACAAACAAGGAATGAGTCAGAAGTATGGAGATACAATAAGCTATTCATTCGTATCCAGAGACAGATCATCCGTTCAATATACATTTTATCCAGCAGGAAGCAAATGATAAAAAGTCGAGAAGACATTGCTTTTTCATCCTAACTCTATGGTCAGTGGAGGCCAAAATATCATCCCCGCCCTCCACTGAGCGCAAACTGTTGATGTTGATATTTAGATGATATATAAGGTAGCCCTCAGTAGGAAGTTATTGCACTCAATAAGTAAAAGCAGTGTGAACGTAACCTTAGATTGTTTAATGATACCATTTTGGAGTACATATATGGCATCTCTTAGTTGTTACAATATATTTTCATTTACTAAACATTTTTTATATTCATGAAACTATTTTGTAAATTTATTAATAAGGTTTTTTAGCCCCACAAGAAAGAAAGCTTTAACGTGTGATCATTTGATGGCTTGCTCTAGTTATATGGTGCAGTGCATTATGCTGTAAGTGAAGTACCACCCTGAATTCTGTTAGGCCACACCTCTGGCATGGCCTAATACACATACTAATGGAAAACCTCCTAGGGACATTCATTAGCAACCATATAACGGCATCAGCACCCCATATCATATGTATAAGAGTTTGATGTCTGACAGTAAGAGCCTTCTCTCTCTTTAACTACTTGACTGGAGTACCTAAGGGATTAATGGTACAGGAAATTTTCAGATCATAGACATGATGAGTACATAACTGGCCTGTAAAAAAGCCTATGTACAGTGCACACAGGCAAACACCCGCCTCAGGGATGTACAAGGTACAATCATGAAAATTATCAGCATGAAAATATCAACATAGGATAAATGCATCAGCCAGTGATGTAGCAACAGAAGATATTCCCCCCACAGGAGGCATCCCCTCTCCAAGTACACACATTCACTCACTCATTCACACATCCCAGATTGAAGAGAAACGATCTGGAGTACCTCTAGCCGTGTAAGTGAGTTTATAAACCAGAAGTTCCAAATTAATCATCGAGATCCATTTGACCAATGTGCGGAGCTTAGAAGGCTTCCAATTCAGCAAAATAACCTTCCTTCCATAGAATATTAGCAACCTGAACAGAGCCCTCTCAAATTTAGCCTGAAGAATATCCCCCCCAGGCCCAGAAAACACACCTGAGTGGAGCAGACACCCGGAAGACCCAGACACTTGTTAATGTAGGAATGAATGTCCTTCCAATAATCCTGAATGGATGGGCATTCCAAAATCATGTGGAAGAAGGTACCTGTACCCTCCCCGCATCTAAAACACAAGTCTGAGGGGAGTCTACGCATCTGAAGCAAGCGCAAAGGGGTCAGGTACACTTGGTGTAGTCACTTTACTTGTATCAACTGGTCTTGGGAACTAATAACTGCCTTATCCAAGAAACTCCCAGTTTAATCCTTATGCTAATGAGCCTGTGGGTGAACTTATGTCATGTCCTCAGCACCTGGAGCAATGCTTTCACCACCTTCATCACTCTCCTCTTCTGCTGAAGAGCATTTCATTTGATGCAGGAATAACAGCGCTTTCAATGTTAAAGACATAGCATGGGTGCTCCAACTGCCTAAATAGCATATAGATTATACTGGGAATTTCTTGGAAACTGCATAATGGACAGAAATATTAAAGTTTTTTTTTTATTATTATTATACTGCATTTCTTAACAATATGCCAAATATGCAAATTATAATGCTATAATGCAGAGGGATATAGAAAGGTCAGTTGGGTGCTTGCCCCAGTCAACGGAAAAACAGAAATTCTTCTAGATTTTTATGGACTATCCTTGTGCTGGGCACAAGGCTTTATGCATGATATTGTGAAATCATCACTTTTTATCATCACAATTTATTTATGCACAGCATTGTGTTGCATGTTTTGGTTCCATAGTGTTTTTGAAATTCACAGGTAATATGATATATAAATAAGTATATTCAGGTATATTAAATGTCACTTTTATTAGTACTAATGTCCAACAAAACTATGTATTCAAAAAAGAATAAAAAGTATGTAGAAAAGACAACATTTTTTGCAATGTAACTCC
This sequence comes from Engystomops pustulosus, assembly GCF_040894005.1. Taxonomy (NCBI): domain Eukaryota; kingdom Metazoa; phylum Chordata; class Amphibia; order Anura; family Leptodactylidae; genus Engystomops; species Engystomops pustulosus. Next base: position 82,936,230 of record NC_092416.1, on the reverse strand, counting down.
ATTACCATTGTACAGGCAGTCCCCGGGTTATGTACAAGATAGATTCTGTAGGTTTGTTCTTAAGTTCAATTTGTATGCAAGTCAGAACTGTATACTTTATAATTGTAACCCCAGACAGAAATTTTTTGGTCTCTGTGACAATTGGATTTTAAATATGTTGGATTGTCATCAGAACCCGGATTAACAATAAATCTTCATTGCAGACACATTTAATAACTGTTATAGCTGTTTATTATAGCCTAGGGCTAAAGTACAGTAAATGACAAATTACCAGAGGTGCGTTTGTAACTAGGGGTCGTCTGTAAGTTGGGTGTTCTTAAGTAGGGGACCGCCTGTAATGGTAGAAATTATTTATGTGGAGTCCACTGGACAAATACACTGGTAAGTTTACTGTATGTGACATATATACAGGAAGTATGTACAAGATAGGTTCTGTAGGTTTGTTCAGAACAGGTATATCTTGTAAGTTTTGTCCCTGTGATGATTGGATTTTGAAAATTTGGGAAGAACAATAAAGCTTCATTGACACTTTTATAACTGTTACAGTCCATTATTGCAGCTTGTGGCTAAAGTTCAGTAATTTACCAACATCCAGAGAGCCTCACTAGAAGCCACAATGGCACAGAGGTCCCTCTGTATCTAGGAGTCATCTGTAAGTCAGCATTTATTTACAGTAAACTACAATCTGATTCAGTTCACAGCAACATGTAGGCTATAGGGAAGATGCCTGCTCGCCTACAAAGCTGAAACTGAATGCTGTTGAAAAATGCTGCTGGTCGAGAAACAGTCAATATTAGAAAGAGGGTGAATAAAAACCAAATACATTCCAAATGGCAGAACTTTTAGTAAATAGCATAAATCTTCATGTATCTTGTACTCAAATCAGAAGAAAAACCAGATACAGTCTTAGTGAAGCAAAGCAACAGAGCATAGCAGGGCTGGTTAAATAGAGGCCCTGCCAGTAATACCGACACTCACAACCTGTTTTCACTTACTGATCTGTTTTACAGGATTAAATACTTAAAATATTATATTTAGAATCTGCTGGGGTATAATGGGGTGCCTTGACCCGGATCACATGAAGTACCCTGGTCCCTCTTAAGAAGACCAGTACCACATAGCTTGAGGTTCTCTTGAGGGACTCTTCTGCTGATGGACCTCAAAAAACTTAAAAAGTATTATATGCAAACAAGGAACATGACAAGTAGACTTTGTCAGCGTGAAAGCCAGACAAATGAAATACCATGCAGCCTCTTCATGGTAAAATCTTGACTGAACTTTGTAGTATCATTTGTCAACCGATTTGACAACATTCAAAGTCCGACAGAAAACTGGCGCAAGTAAATATGCCCATAGTAAGTGAAGGAGCTAACACTGGCAAATTTCCTTTAAGCAGTGTACATAAAGGACAGCATTACCACTCAGGTCAGCTACAGACAAGGACTTTGCACTCAAGCAGCCCGTGCTGTTGTGACCCCAGTCTTCACTACCACCTACCTCCAAGTCAATGCTGAACAATAGGGGAGAGTTTTCTAACAATGTACTGTAATTAGGGAAAGGAATGTAACGTGGAAGCGTCTACCTACAGTGTTCTGTAAACATTCAGGAACACACCTAAACCCACAGCAGACAGGGCTACACCAACTCTCATGCCCCAATATTATTCTTCTGGTAAATATCACTCTGTGCATGATGACAAGCCATGTACATGGAGGATGTACAAGGATACAGCGGTCACACAGCAGCAGACAAACCACAAAAACCAAAAATGTGGCAACTATATAGCAAATGACCTGAGATTCTTTCACAACAGCTATACTTCTGTGAAACATTGAAAAGACCGTGTTCCTCTATATCTTACTACTTATAGGCCAATGCCTTGGAGGACTTGTAGTCACAACAAGTGGATTCCTGGAATGTTTAATACGATTGAGCTTGCAGTGTGAACATGTACATTATACAGTAATATTGTTATGACATTTCTTCTTTCTATGGCCATATTCTGTGCAGAAATCTTTGGTTTTACTTTCTATACTTCTATAGCACATACAGACATAAAGCAATGTTTAGACAGTATTTTTTCTTTGCAAAACAACTGTAAAGGCTGCAGCCTTGTGACAACGCCTTTCAGGGATAAGGAGTGCTGCATGTACACAGGTTACTTGCGGATTGTTTGAGTTTCTATCTCATGTACTGCCAACACCTTCAATACTCCCACTCAACATCTTACTGCAGCGATTCAGTGCTTGCTGTTGGCAGTTATAAACAATACATATAATATATATATATATATATATATATATATATATATATATATATATACACACACACACAAATATGTCCATCTATGTATACATCTATATTTTTCCCATTGCAGGCAGTCCCCAGGCTATATTCAAGATAGGTTCTTTAGATTTGTTTTTAAGTTGAATTTGTATGTAAGTCGGAACAGGTATATTTTGTAATTGAAACTCCAAACAAAATGTATTTTTTGTCTCTGTGACAATTGGATTTTCAACATTTTGTGGTGTAATGGGAACAAGGATTATCATTAAAGCTCAATTACAGACACCTTACAGCTGATCTTTGCAGCCTGGGACTAAAGTAACATCCAGAGAGCTTCACCAGAGGTCACAGGGCGCAGAGAGATCTGTCTGTAACTAGCAGTCATCTGTAAGTCGGGTGTCCTTAAGTCAGGGACTGCCTGTATAGTTTAAAATGCTGGTTGGAATCATTACAGTTGTTACACATTTCTTGCATCTTGCAACTGAAGGGCACCCAAATGTCACAGTGAAGCCCTAACAGTAGTATTTTGCAGAATAAACAGTAGACCAGGGAGACCTATAAGTCGTTCATCTGTTTATATCAGGGGATCGTAGAGTAAATCTAGAACTGCATCAATATGCCTTCACCTAGATCTGTTTTGGGGGAATAGTCTTCATATTCACATTTAGGGGATGTTTGTCACAGAAATGCACATTTGTGACATTTTGACCTTTCCCTACTTTCCCTGTATGCTTGGACATAATTGTATTGATCATCGCTCTTGGAGACCCCTCAGTTATTCACACGGTAAGTGTAAAAACATCAAGTATGAAATGTATGTTAAGGGTGGAGGCGAGAAGTATGAAAGAAGATGAAAATCATATTGAATTGTATGTGTATTCATTATGGTCCTACCCGTACAGCCTCTGCTAAATATGTGACAGAATCTATATATCACACGCTGAAGATTCTTCATTAAGTTATTTACCTCGGGCAGGCTTGGTACAACGCTGAATCCCCCACAAGACTGACTCCTTTTTGCTCCTTGAGTATGAATCTTGAGCATTGTCAGGCGGCTGTATAAGGAAGACCTGGTTGTTGTCTGGAAGAACCAGTTTGTCTTGTGACAGCAGAAGAGGCCTGGTATTTGGCACCCTTCTGAAGCAGGATTACTCAGACTGCTATCCATAAGTATGCTTTATATAGGATATTGCAGATCTGTGTTTATTAGTCTGAGGGCAGATCTAAGCCCGCAGTTCATTGCATGGCATGTGTTGTATGAATGAGAGCTGGACTGGGGGACAGCATAGCCAGCCCCCCACTGCTCACAGTTATTTACCGTTTGTTGATTATAATTGTTTAGGATATAGCGATAGGGGGTGCACAGGTCAGAGGCAACAGCCACACAAACACCCTGGTGCCTAATCAGGTTATGCAATATGGTACTAATATCTAAAATAGCTTATACTGGGAGAGGCCAGTTACAGATTTCACAGAGGGGATTAAGCACACATTGGTTTAATCAATTATGCAAATAAAATTGTACTCCAATAATTCTAACTGCAGAGAAGGATCTATAATTGTCAGAAGAGTAGTCTCTGCATGTCCCCAGCTACCGTGTACAGTATATTAAATTTCTCTGAATATAGTCTAAATTAGGAGAATACTTCACTTTACATGAACAATGAATATGGATATTTGTATTCAAGAAAATAATAGGGAACATAGAGAGATAAGTAGAGCCAGGGGTGAATAGGAATCTGGGGGGTAAGGGGGGGGGGATATCATCATCGGATTTTCTTCCTTTTCTTTTGTGAAAATGTAAAACCAACTGCCACAAAATACCTATAATACACTATAAATTAGTAAATGTTCTTCACTTGCAACTAGTCCTACACTGGTTATGCACTACAGAGAGGATCATCTGCTTACCTGTTTTCTCCCTGTAAATATCGCTCCACCCTGCTTCATGAAGCAACGCCTGCAATCATCACTGTCACAAGTGGCTGGCCTATAATTATGGTGATCAGCACTTCATACATGAAGATGAATAGATCGGATGGAGAATGTATAATGACTTCTTTTATATCCTCTATACTATCTTTATGCCACTGGATAAGGATGGAATACAAATATTGTGCCCAGAATAACCCAGGTACACAGACATCATATTTCAAAGATAGTTAAACAATTCAGAACAATATATTTCAATGACATTTGCAAACATATCCGGTATCTGAGCAAGTACAGCCTGCAACAGATCCATGGCCAGCAGCCAGATTAGTCACTTGAATATACAGCAACATGAGTGATGTATTCACATAAGGTTCATATGTGATATCAATCTGTTGTACTTCTGTGGTTTACCTGTAGAGGCACTGCAAGAAACATGAGCAAAACAGCTTTATAGCACAGCCCACATCTTATTGTTGAATCAAGGAACCTCACCAACTTTCATTTACACATTTGTATATTGGAAAAACTGGTGGAGGAAATTCTTATATTTGACCTTAAATGGTATATTGGCTTATAAACAAAACCCCTGTCTATAGGTTCTGGAGATTAAAGAGTGGGATCCTAAGAATAAAACACACATTTTAGAGCTTATGATAGCCCCTTAAAGGACAAATGGTGTGTAATGAATTCATTAAAGGTTATGTCTAACTCTTCTTTTATTATTCTCTGCAGCATTAGAGGGTGGAAGTCCTATACAGTAAAAGCGATAGTGATACCAATCAGTCAACGACTGAGCTGAGGTCACCGACTTCTGTTCTGCAAAGGTCACCTGACGGAATGGAGTGGCTAGAGCGAGAAACAGAGGACTGGGAAGATGTCTATTTTTTAAGAGCATAAGAATATAAACAATAAGACAACAACCCCTTTAAGGGATGTAATCTGCTACAGAGAACTTTCAACAACATGTCTTTAAATATTAACTGCTCATGTGAATAAAGCACATATTAAGCTCGGATCCGTCCCATCTATTGCTGGAGTTGGCAGGGCACCATTATTTACAGAACGTCTTATTCTGTTGTTGAAACACTTCCCAAGGAGCAGAAAACAGGAGACACAAGATATTTATTCACCAGTGTTTGCACAGAGACAAAGCACATTCCGCATCCAACCCGGAGTGGAAGTAACAGCCCTCGTACGTTCTCTTAGGGCCTCATTGGTCATATCTGTAGCTGATGCTACAAGGGCTGCCAGGAGGCCCTTGTCTTGCTCTGCCATCCAATAAAGGTGGAGCTAAATTCTAATGTTATTAACATTAGTGTCAAGCACATGGCACCTGCCAAACACGTTTTGCATCCAACAAGAAAGATCTAAAATTTGGGCTTGGTGCAGAGAAGTTTTAACAAATATTATAAGGATCTTATTTCAGCTTTTTAGTTTTTTCGAAACAAGGCAGGAAGCTGGGTACCAGTCCTACTCTCCATGTAGCAATGAAGCATGTACCCTCCTTCAGGAAAATCTGCTTTAGACTCAGGATAATGCCAAGTGTGACCTGTCTTTCATGCCTTGATCTTATAAATACAATGTACAAACAAACAAACACCATAATTACGGACTTTTGATAAAATTTAAACCCTGAGCCTGCGGATATCCTTAACTTTAAAGGGCACCTACCACCACGAATCTACCTATAAAGGTAGATCGGGTGGTAGGTGGATGTATGGGACGTGAGGATAGCCCTTTTTAGAGCTAATCCTCACGTCCCCGCTAGCATACCATAAACTTTATTGCCCTAATATGTTAATTTAATTAAGCGGCTACCGGGGCGTGGAGTAGCCGGACACGAGGCTACACGGCGCGGCTACTCCACGCCCCAGTAGCTGCTTTCCCCCGCCTACCCTGTGATCTTCGGCGCGCAGCTCCTGGCAGCTGCGCGCCCTCGTCCGAGAAGCCGGAGTTCTGCGCATGCGCAGTAACTCCGGCCTCGTTCCCGAGATCGCGCATCTTGGCCGGAGTTACTGCGCATGCGCAGAACTCCGGCTTCTCGGACGAGGGCGCGCAGCTGCCAGGAGCTGCGCGCCGAAGATCACAGGGTAGGCGGGGGAAAGCAGCTACTGGGGCGTGGAGTAGCCGCGCCGTGTAGCCTCGTGTCCGGCTACTCCACGCCCCGGTAGCCGCTTAATTAAATGAACATATTAGGGCAATAAAGTTTATGGTATGCTAGCGGGGACGTGAGGATTAGCTCTAAAAAGGGCTATCCTCACGTCCCATACATCCACCTACCACCCGATCTACCTTTATAGGTAGATTCGTGGTGGTAGGTTCCCTTTAAGCTGCTGGTATTGCTACGGTCTCGTTCACCAAAAAACTGGCATGATAAATACCCCAGTATGTTGTCAGCACACCTTGCTCTTCTTACTTGCTAGGACTGGTAGGACGTATGAGACTATTTAAAAAATGAGTGTTATATTACAGCTAATGTCATTGTATAGCGAAGAGCCTTAAGCAAGGACACCCTTAGCTAATATTTATGAAACACATGACAATCTACTGTGTAATGTTTCTACAACCTGAAATAAAGCAGTATTCTTATAAAGGACATTTATGATATATCCCCATGTCTGATGGATTCCTACCTCTGGCCCTGCGGCAATCTCTAAAATTAACCCCACTACACTGCTCCTGGTCTTCAAAGTTAAATCCACACTGTCAGGGTTTAGTCAAGGTTTTATGGAAACCTTCCCTGTTTTAGGTCAATTAGGATTACCAAAATTATTTACATTGGCCAAATGCCTGAATAATGAGACAGCAGAATTTTTTATTATAGCATTTTTATTACTTTCTGCAATGTCCAACATTTACATACATTTCATTAGCATTTGGTACCTTAAACTGTTTGACTTGGGTCAAACATTTTGGATATCCTTCCATAAGCTTTTCACAATTCTTTGTAGGAATTTGGGCCCATTCCGCCTAACAGTACTGGTGTAATGGAGTCATGTTTGAAGGCCATCTTGCCTGCACCTGCCTTTTCAGCTTTGCTAATAAATTTTCAATTGATAGAGATTGGAACTTTGAGATGGTTACTCCAAAATATTGATTTTGTTATCCTTAAGCTACTTTGTAACCAGTTTGGCTGTAGCGCCGGGTAATTGTCCATTTGGATGACCCATTTGTACCCAAACTTTAACTTCCTGGCTGATGTCTTGAGATGTAGCTTCAGTATTGCCACATAATGTTCCTGCCTCATGATGCCATCTAGATGGTGAAGTGCACCAGACCCTCCTGCAGCAAAACAACCCAACAAGGTGCTGCCACCCACATACTTCACAGTTGGGATGGTGTTCACAGGCTTCTCCCTTTTTCCTCCAAACATAACAATGGTCATTATATCCAATAGTTCAATTTTAGTTCCATCAGACCACAGGACATGTTTCCTAAAATTAAGGCTTTTGTATGCATTTGCAAACAATCTGGCTTTTTATGTTTCTTTTGGAGTAATGGTTCCTTTTAGCTCATGTTGGTACAGTAATAGTTTAACTGTGGAAAATGACACCTTACCAGCTTCAGACAGCATCTTCACAAGGTCTTTTGCTTTTGGTCTTGGTTTGATGTGCACATTTTAGACCAAAACATGTTCAGGTCTGGGATACAGAACCCTTCTCCTTTCTGACTGCTATGATGGGGGCTTGTGTATACTTGAGTATTATTGTTTGTACCGATGAATGAGGTTCCTTTACGTTTCTGGAAATTTCAGCCAAGGATGAACTAGATTTGTGAAAGTCCACAATTATCTTCCTGGTCTTGGCTGATATCTTTAGATTTTCCCATGATGTTACACAAAAAAGTAGTGTGTTTCAGGTGTGCCTTCAAATACATCTACAGTCTCTAGTTAACTCAGATGTTGCCAATAAACCATCAAAAGCTTCCAAAGACATGACATCATCATATGGGTTGTGACAAATTGTTTAAAGGCATAGCAATCTTGGTGTATGTAAACATCTGACTTTGCAGTAATAGTAAAAAAAATTAAAAATTCGATCTCGCATTTTTTCTGGCATTTGGCAAATATAAATCCTAATGCTCCTGGTAACCCTAATGGACCTAGAAAGGGAAAGGTTTATTCTGCTTTCATGTCAGATAGTAAGAGAAACATGAATGTGTTGTTTTATATAGTGTATGTAAACTTCTGGTTTCAGCTGTGTCTATGTATATATTAGTGATTGGATTCTAAACCCATGATGCAGAAGAATACAACAACAACAGAGAATGTAATGGCAGATGTGATTTAGATCATGAGTTACACCCTGTAAAACATGATATCATTCCTGAAAGAACTCTTCATTAAGTAACAGCAAGAGATGATTCTGGAAGAGCAAGGTGATCCTGGACAGCAGGCTAGGAACATTTCATCAAAGGTGATGTATTCTCAAGATAGGAAAAGAACAAATTGAAGAAATATGAACGGAATGAAACAAACCAGGGCGTGGTAGACACTTTTCTAAAATGTATCCTATTCTTGTTAGGGAAGGGCAAGCATTAAATATATTGATAATGCACAGTTTCTAAGGTGTGAAGTAAATAACAGAATATAGAACTCTGCATGGCAAATTTATCTGGTCATCTAGATATGATTACTTGTCTTAAAGAGAACCTGTCACCGCATTTTCACATATACAGCTAGTGACAGAGTCTAACTGATTGACACCCTTCTTTTAACTAAAAATGTTTTCCTTACATCCACATAAATCAACTTTATGTTAAAGTCCCTGGCAACAAAGAAGGCTTATCCATCTACTCAACCTCATGTCCCATGCCTCTTCTCAGCATGTCATGTGACCAGGATGACATCATCCTTTAGCCTCCTAACATTAGCAAGCTGTACACCATGCATATATCTGATCACATGAAATTACAGTATGCCTCATGGACTTCTACTCCTACCCATCCTTTATGGAATTATACTTCTCCCCATCCTACATGGAGGCTGCTGTCTTTAACTTGGATGGGTTAATTCGCATGCCATGTTTGCTTAGATTGCCGCTTCACGTGATGTCATTGGGGAGCAGCAATCTGCTGCTCATCCACATAGATGATGTGGAAAATCCCCATATACTGCCATATTGTAAAATGGCAGTATATGGTAGCATCAATCAGACAACCTATTTATTTGCTGCTTGTAGAAATTACAAACAGCACACTTTGGAGATAAAAAAGAGGAGAAGAATGTGGGTGCAGGCTCACTGAGATCGGGCTACGGATCCTCCAGATACAAATGATGCAAAAAAAAAAAAAACTTAAAAAAAAAAAAAATTATTTGCTGGATATAATACAGAATCGCAAATCTGCTATGTAGCCATAGATTTAAATGATGATGTTCGAAGCAGCTGCAGCCACCACTAGATGGAGCTTAAGATATATATGTATACTGTGTATGCAGTGAATATACTTAAAGGCAATCTACCATGCGTTTAGTGGCATTAAACCATTCATACATTGGTATGTGTCCCCTGAAAAAATGATCTGTTCATCATGAACTATTAATGGCTTATTTTTACAAAAATAAAAACTATAAAAAATAGACTCATGTGTACATCACAGAAGCCATTTCTGCCTCTTTTGGATGCTAATTTTTTACACCTGCCTTCGGCGTTTATGCCTGTCTCCTTTCTCCCTTCCCTTGCCAAAAGGTTGGTGACAGTCAGTGGAGCCAGAAGGGGCTCCTGTGACATACACAGGAGCACATGCTGCTCCCATTGCATATTTTTAAAAGTAATTTCACAAGAAAATAAGTTATTAATAGTTAAATATAGATATAATCCTGCTTTTGGTGCACACTTCAGTGTGTAAGTATTATTGGGTTTAAACCACTAAATCCATGAGGCTGATTTCCTTTAATGGTACAACAGGCTGGAACCTGTCTATTTTGGTAGACACGTGTATATGTTCTACTAAATTACAAAATCTGGAGCATGTTTTCTAAAAACATTAGGGGACAGAATTATCAAAAGTGTCTGAAAGTAAGAAAATGCTAAATTAGACAACAGTCTTATCCGGTGTCAGATTTATTACAATGTTTGATGCTGTATGATAAATCTGGCATAATATAAGACTGACTAGTTATACTCTGCTTTGCCTATTAGATGGTGCAAAGAAATCCAGCAGATTTTGGATGCATTTTTTGTTGCAGCCAAAATTACACTGCTATTTACTAATTATATGCCCCTTTTGTTCTGTATATGTCCATTTAGAGGTCCCAGTCACAAAAGTGTCTAAAAACTGAAACCTTTTGATAAATATGTTGCGCTGTGTTTTAGACAGGTTTTTGGTGCAAATAACATAATTCTGTTGTAAACAGATTGATAAATCCGTCCATTGCTTTGACATGCTTCTCTGTTGTTACTCCAGAATATTTATGAATAAATTTACAAGTGGGCATTACCATCCCGCTCTTGCAAATGGATGGGCCGACGGACGATCCAACGGATTTGGACAACGTGCGGGATTTAACATGTCAAATTGTGTCGCAAGACTTGCACTCACATACACCGGGAAGAAGAAGGTGAACTCCGACGGACCTCAGCGGGGAAGCGACACATGCAGGATCTCGGGCACACGATCTTGGTGAATCGCTCCGGACTTCATCCTCGTTGGACAGTCCGGATCAGGGATCGCGACAGGACCGGGTAAGTAAATGTGCCCCATTATGTGAATCCTCTGACAAGCATAAGGATTTATTAGGACCTCACCTCTCCTGTCTATTTTACTAAATACTTGTATTCCCTGTTAAACACAGTTTTACTTCTCTGTTATTCCTCCTAGAAATATATGAATGAATTGCAAGTTTTACAAGTCTCTTTGTCAAAGCAGTACTGTATTGGACAGTGATGGCCTTTATTGGACAGTGTCAGACCGTATAGGGACACCCCCAACTGTCGCACGCCATTGTCCTAGAATTGTTGTCATGAGGGTTACAATTATTCACTAAAATAGATGTACTAGAAGTGGTAGGAAAGACCCAAATTTATAAAACTTAAAAGAAAAAATACATGTAGAGCCAGTTCCTAAATGTAATTTTAGATTTACTGTGTATGAAGTAAAACCATATGAAAAAAACAAACCAAAAAATAATGCAGAACAAAATAGAAAAAAGGAGTCCAGATCTCTGAAAATTTTGTAAAAGTACAAAGGCTCATTTTTTATAGTTGGAATAGATAATAAAATTATCTGAAAGAGGCTGCAGTCCCTGTATTATTTGGGTTAAACATTATAGCAGCACTGATCAGCCCTTATGAAAGATCATATACACCCTGAAACCCTCATGCCCATCACTCCTTTGTCTCCAAGAAGAAAGCAGCTGTATATGTACATTGTACCACCTGCTGCTACAATAATAATAGACATTTACACCTATGACAGGTCTGACTAGCTTGTTCCCCCACTTCTAATTGATTCTGGGAGATAGTCAAGATAGTCACTTCCTTAATTACATATAAAAGACTTGATAGTCTAGATTTTCTAGTAACTGACCCTTACATGAAGCATTTGCCTATGGGAAGCTCACAAGGGAAGGGTTCTGCATAAATCTGGGTTATCTGTCTGGTAACAGTGCTAAAAAGCTAGTCTCAAGCGGGGACACTTATCAAATTTCTACAAGTTTTACAAGCCCTAAAATGCTAGAAACTCCAGCTGCACTACCAGGAATTGCAATTATTTCCCCACTTATGGTACCGCCATTTCAAGTGGGCATGGAGGGTCGAGAAGGTGAAGCAGGCCCTGTTCTACAGCAGACAGGGCCTGGCATATAGTTGTATACCAGTGCAGCTGCCATCCAGCACAGGAGATCAGAGCCATAAAGGCGGGGGGAACATCATACACTGATGCACCTAGCTCCAGCATAAGATAAATTCCCCCATGTGTCAACTTATGCCCTATAAGTACCACATCTATTAAAGGGCTTTACTCCTCAGAGAAACTCATGCCCTATTAGTACCACATCTATTAAAGGGCTTTACTCCTCAGGGAAACTTATGCCCTATTAGTACCACATCTATTAAAGAGCTTTACTCCTCAGGGAAACTCATGCCCTATTAGTACCACATCTATTAAAGGGCCTTACTCCTCAGGGAAACTCATGCCCTATTAGTACCGCATCTATTAAAGGGCTTTACTCCTCAGGGAAACTCATGCCCTATTAGTACCACATCTATTAAAGGGCTTTACTCCTCAGGGAAACTCATGCCCTATTAGTACCACATCTTTTAAAGGGCTTTACTCCTCAGGGAAACTTATGCCCTATTAGGACTGCCCACTATTGAAGGATTTATCTCGGCAATACTATTTATGCCCTATTAGGAATAACTTTTTTAAAGGGATTGTCTCCTAAGGAGAACTTTTGCCCTATTATAGCCTCCCACAATTGAAGGGCTTGTTTCAATAAGACAACTTATGCCTTATCAGTATCTCTGTATTTTGAAGGGCTTGTTTTATATGAGACAACACCTTTTAAAATATAAAGTATGATATGGTGGTCATTTACATGAACGCCCATGCAACTAATATAAGAATGGCTCAAATCTATAAGTCCTTATAGTGTAGAGTCTCTGCCAACAGCAGCATTTACTTTTCCCTATAGGGAAATTGTAGCACCACTAGAATGATTTTCCTAGTTTTCCAGTGTTATCACTATTCAGCTGTTGGCTGGCTTCAAGAGAAAAAAGGGGTTATTGTAATCAGACAACTTGTTTCTATTTGTTACTAATTATTCCATATTAAAATAATATACTAGTATAACTTAAAATAAATATCTAAACTTGGATTATCTGTAGTAATATTGGACTCACCATATATGGATTTGGCATTGGGTTTTGATAACCCATTCAGCCTAAAACAGAACAAACAATAAATTAGAATGCTGTGATCAGATTGGTACTACTAGATTAATGATCCACAGAACTTTCACAGAAAATCAGCTCACATGTCCGTATGTTACAGGGAAATGTTTATTTCAAATTAGTAGGTTTCTAGTCATTTTCATTAAGTCTATGATTTCTATTCAGTTTTATTCTTAGTTTCTCTTGGAAAGGTAGGTCCATGGGTGCTGCATGGGTTGTCACCCATGTATTGTTATAAAGTAATAGAGAGTATGGGATGGGTCCCTGAACAATGCACACAGCAATGCCACCTCTAAGAGACGCTGTGTTCTACCTTATTTCCCATAGTTTTTCTGGGAGAGCCTCATGTCATCCTCTATGAATGTGTAAGAGAAAACACTATTCAATGGACCGGAAGTGTTTTTTCAGTGAACCCAGAAGAATCCAGCTGGGGTGGTTTGGTAGGAGTACAGGTCCACTCCCCAGCCTCTATTCATATTTCTAAATTTTCCTTATTACACCTGCCATGAAGCTTTATACAGGATAAAAGTGAAGATAAGAGCCAGGCTGGTTGTTAACATAGCTGTCAAATTTTGCCCAACTGTATCACATAAACTAATTAAAGCTATAAAGAAGAAGCATAATAAAGAGAAAAAGCTAGTAGTCAAAACAAACAGAAATGTTAACTGGTAGAAATATATCAAGATCATATGTAGTTAGAAGTTACAGATTATGTGCGAGCTTATGGCAAGGTGTGATAAGGAAATTGCAGGTAAAATTGGCAAGTAGTCTGTGGTTAGTTACTAAGCACAAATAAACAGCTGACTGGTATGTACATGTACCTATAGGGGGAGCCACCTCACAGTATCGTATATTCATATTGCATTTGTATCATCAGTTAACTATATGATATTGCCAAGTTGTCACAGAGCTGCCATATTCAAGGGATTTTCTCTAGAAGCTTTGATGCTCCATGGACCACAGTACTGCCATTACTAGACTCCTAAATAACCTGATTTGTATTTCTAATGTGTATTCATGAACATTTATAGCACATACCGGGGCGAAGCACTCATTTTGACTTTCTGGTTTCGTGATCTTTCTCCTAGTAGTGAAGAAAAACAATAGTGAGTATTTTCATATACAGTAGTTACTAAGTCAAATACAATCTCCTAAATACTACACGTAAGACAGGAGTAGGTGCACATACTGATTCTTTAAATTAAGTGGAACAAGTAGAAAATTTAAAAAAAAGTTTGGTTTTTTTTGTTGTTCTTTTACCTTTTGTTGTATAATGTGGTTTGATGTTAACTTGAAATTGGGACTGCTAGTCAATGCCTTGTTTTAGTTCAACTGGCCAATGGGGTTAGACTTTGATTTTAGTATTTAGAATATTTCAAATGTTTTTACCAGGCATTTTATTATATTGTATGAAATGTTAGACTTGTGTGCTGTATTGTATCAACATTGTTATGATGCCTACATTATTATATACACATTAATGCTAGGACCATACTCCCATGAATACTCATACAGAGAATGTGTAAACCAGTAGGTGCTAACTAGAGGTTAGTTAAAGTTTTACAGGTATAAGTAGTTGCCTCATATAAATGGTTTGCAGTTAGCCTGAGTTTTTGTTTTTTTACAATACCAGGAGCAATTTCTGCCGAGATCCACTTCATGACAATTTTAGGTTTTCATTACATGTAAAATTAATTTCTGTATTGAAATTGATTCTGCTTAAAACAAATATGATTCTTGATCACATTGTTTTCCACAAATTGGTTTACATTATCTAGCATAACAATTCATAGCCTAACAAGAGCTCTTTATTTGCGTTTTTTATTTGTTTTTAGACATGATTTTTATGTCATGGCTATGAAAATCAAGCATAAGATCGTCAGTGAGGACCAGAGACGATTCACCATTGGTTTACCAACTATTTCCAAAATAGCCTAATAATATCTGGGCTCTGTGGAGGATAATTTTATTTGCTAAACCTTCAAGGCAATGTAGTACAAGGCTTTGCAATTTGTCATTGAACTGTCCTGCCAAAACTGTTGCTACAAAACTCCAAACCTACAATCAGTTTGTGCCTTTTTGGTAAGAGTCTCTTAATGTTCACAAGGCAACTCACAGGTCAGACATTACATAATTGTGTAACAATATCCATTTTTCATTTACATTTTTTTGAATGTATACTATTGTTAGCAATTATACCACCATAATAAAACTTTTGTATCGCCATTGCTTTACACAACTTTAACATGATACATCAGGGCCAAATAAGAGGAAGGAGAAGGTAAGTGCCTGACTAGGGCAGCTCCCAAATTGGGGGCAGTTGTTTGTTGTGTTCTTCTGCCATGTACAACAAAAACTGTAAGAAAACTGTATGTAGTAAGCAAACTGAATCATCCTCTGGGACTCGTGATGATATCATCACAGTCCCTACAACTTAATCATCACAGTCCCTACAACTTAAGGGGGAATAACAAATATACTACTTTTGTATATGTAGTAGCTATTTCCTCCTGTAATTATGTAATCACAGGTTCTGGAGGAGAATTCAGGAGGTCGTGGTTTTGCAGGCCATGTAAGGAATATGAGGACATAAGGCTGCTGATCTGGAAGGGACCCTTGGGTTGCTAGTTCTTTGAGGACATGAGGAAATGTGGTGGCTATGTGAAGAGGAATGGAACCTAAGGCAGCTGGCCATGGCAAAGGCATTCCATTTGTGCATATGAGAGGTACCTGGGGCTGTTGGTTATGTGCAAAGTAGGTGGCAACAAGGGGGAGCTGGCCTTGTAAGGAGCATGGGATATGAGTATGCTGGTTGTGTGAGAAGAATGACATCGGGTAGGCTGAGTGAGAAGCAGTAGAGGCTGCATGGTTGTAGTCTTGATTTTATGTACCACCTTACAAAGACTTACATGATTGAAGCCACAATGTGTTGGTCAATAACAAATCTAAGTATATGACATACTGAATCTGGGATAAATGGATCAGTGTTTCAGAAACAAAACAGAAAAAACTTACAAAAATAAAAACATAATATACATAATTATGTTACGCTTGAGACGGAAACGCAAGGAACATCTGAGAGCCAAAAAATACATTGACTGAATTGAAGTGATCTGGTTCATAGTGGTAGGACCCCAATCATCATAAATGGCCCCATGCCCATTGAAGCCAGGTGAAGTAGGTGATGAGTTTTGATTAGGGGTTTGACATCTTTAATGTTTTTTCTATAGACCTTTATAGTGAAAGTCATAATGTAGGTACAAGTGACAGCTTTGCTCTCTGTGTAGTAAAATTCTACAAAAAAATGTATGTAACTTAAAGGGATCCTGTTGGCAAAATTGCCATATCAAATGAATTGCCTGTTGCTACAGGTCTAATTTACTCAACACAAATATGTATCTGACCAAGATATCTGTTGGTTTGTTCTTGAGAAATCACATATAGAAAAGCTAACTATCTCTATTCAATTTCTGGAGCCTGAGACATGTGGGCTTCCAAAGCAGCAGCTGGAGTTTGATTTCTCAATGAGACCAAAAGCATCATGCCGTTAACCTGATATGTGAAATACTACTGACAGGTTCCCTTAAATTAGGGATTTATCAAGAACACAATTTATTACACTGATCTTTTTAACCCCAGATATCTCATAGATTTCAGGCATCATTACACCACAAAAGAAGTGTCTATGATGATAAATTTAGAAACCTTACTCATAGCATTCCACCTTTTTGAATTGTGGCCAGTGTGGCCAGTGTGGCCAAAAACTAAATTTGCAAAAAAAATGCTGGTTAAACCTAGAAAATTAGAAAAATCTGTCTACGTGCTCTTCCATACTTCCTCCGTGCTTGGCTCTGCTTTGTCTTAGTTATAGTACATACTTTGTTTTATAAGCATCCTGTTTATAGAGTTATATGAACTTATACAGAATTGGAAATAGTCCTGCAGTATGTTTATTGTCATCTAAAATAATCTTCTTACCCTACCAGGCCTGACAATGTTTTAAGTCACATCAGAAATCGGAAAGTTTTTTTTGGTTCCTGTACGCGTCGTAAAATTATTTGTAGACATGATAAGACTTAAAAGTGGAATCAAAATGAATCTTAGTTTCCAGATTATTGTAAATGTGGACTTTCATTTTCATAATGGAGGGGGTATATATAGAGATCTTTTTGCTGTTTTAATTACGTTTTTTGGCTGTTTCATACTGTAGATGAAGCTGCCAATTATGATGGAATCACACCCTTGAATTGATATGATTATGAGATAATTTTGCAATGACTGTAAAATTAGCAGAAGGTGGTGCCAGGGTGTAGTACTGAATGATCAATCAACTCAAATCATGAACTGTGCCAAAATATTACCTGTTCTTTATCCAAGTCACTATTAAAACAATGATGTAATACTTGAAACAATACCAATTCCTTGCAGTTCATAAGATTTATATTTATCTTCAGTGTATGCTAGTAATGTGATATTATGCTATTAGGTTTTATCATTTATTACACATTGACTTCTGCTATGTCCATTAACCTGTGGCCACTAAGTGTGCCTTACTTTCCAGCTCCAAGATTCAACAACTCTGCTATGTGTATGGTAGGCACCAGTGTCTATCTTTGTCATGTTGTGGACACTTTTCCAATGCACCATTCCGCATAGAGCCACTGTCCACGTTGTTGTCCATATTTACAACCCACAACTGACCAATTTGCATACATTGCCTTTTCTACCCAATGGGGCACTAAAGACCAAATGCCACATGTATCAATAAGGAAAAACCACTAAGATACATCAGGAATTCCAAAAAAAGAAAAAAAAACAGATGGCCAAAGCCAGATTTATGATACATGTATCCCTATGTGTTTAAACCCCTGAGGACCAGGGCTACCTGCCACATGAAGCCTGTTGGGTATGGGATTTCCTAATACAATCATTAAAGTCAGTCCTAGGACTGTTCTTGTCAGGGCGGGTGCGAATTTCTAGGGATTATGGACAGCATGACAGGGAGGGTGCTCTATACTTATTTTGATCTACCTGGCTGCACTCTATAAATACTTGCAAATACCAATCTTTTTTTCTACCAAGCATATTTGGTTTAGTAAGATCCACCCTCTTTATTATGCGCACAGTACATTTGTACACACAATTTTGCTATCAGTCATAAATCTCAGGGCACATGTTGAAGTAATGTGGAAGGATTTACGATGCTTAAATTGTAAGATGTCAAAGGACGTCAAAGTGTTGTACAGCACCTTTCTGGCACTGAGAGGAGAAATCTGCTGGAAACATTCCCTTGTATAATTCCTTTGTAATTACACTGAGTCAATAAAAGGTTCAATATTTCATTTCCAGATATTATATGTACTTCTCTGTGGAAAAAGAAGTACTTAGCCATTAAATGTAGCATGACCCAGCCATTGATACCATGATACTTGATGACATAGCTATATGTGAGCTATGTAGCATATATGTTTCTTGTATACATTAGTCACCTAAAGTCCACTGCTGTCACTTCGTCTATTATAAGATGGTTTACACTGTAGCTAAGTTTTGAAGCCACATTCAATAAAGTTAAACAAAGAGCAATTCTAAAAGTTAGCAAACAGTGCAGTAGAATGGCACCCCTGTAGAAAATGACATAATAACAAACTAATTAGTGTTTTGCCTCAGACTTCCCAGAAGCCTTCTAATAGAGCAGGGAAGTGAAGGCTGGACCTCTTAATGACAAACAAACAGGCTGTCTGGAAACACAGGCCTAAGGTCCCAGTGCAAAATCTTGTAACAGCTAATCGAAAACATGGCAGGAGCAGGGATCATGTATGCCTTTATTCTGTTCCAAGTGTGCTGTAATGACACATCTTTTTAGGGCTTTTGATAATCTGCTGTTTGTAACAGCCTGTGCTGTAGATATGGGTTGAGAATAAAGCATATGTGGCTTATGTGACCAATTTTATTTGACGGTACATGGAAGATGCGAGAATAACACTGGGCCACAGTGGTGAAGGATGACATAAGCTGGGTCAGGAGTGTTTAGTGATGGACCCCCATCACCAGCATGTGAAGAGAGAGATTTAATTACAAAAGAGATCGACAGAACCCCCATTTTTGTTTGTCATTTGGGAAAAGTGGGACCATTACTGGATTATAAAATAGGCTGGTTGGGCAGTATCCAAGGGCCAAAGCCTACTAGGGGGCCCATGGCCACCCAAACCATATCCTCAAAAGGACCTTCATCCATGAAATCTTTGTACATCTGTTACTGCTATCAGTACACATGTATACAAGAGCCATTTCAGGGCCTTTGAAAGTCCTCCAAAGGTCCTGATACCACAGATTGAAAAACTGCAAAAGGGATGTATCTTTCAAGAAGTAGGATGCTCCTTAGTGGGACAACCTTCTGTGGCTGTAAGGAGCTGTGGTTATCGAATGGAGAGGTTTTTGGGCACTGATCAACCGATGTTAGCTGTGGTCTCAGTCTCCTCAAGCATTAGTGATGTGTCTTCTGAGAAAGAGCTGGCTCTATGAGCCGGCTCTTTTAACCGAACAACGGGAGCTGGTTCCCCTTAATGAGCCAATGGCTCACTTAACCCCAACCCTTAACTGGCTCACCACACCCCTTTAACCTGATACAATCGGTTAAAAGTGGGTTAAAAGTGGTGTGGAGTGGGGGTACTTGCTGGGAGCCGTACAAGAGCCAGAAGAGCCGGCTCTTCTTTGTGAGCGGAGCCTAATGAGCCAGCTTACTAAGAAGAGCCGTAATTCCCAACTCTATCATGCATTCTTCCCCTCCTCCACATCATTCCCCTCCCCCTGCCTGCTCAATGCACATGACAGAAAGTGGGGAGGGAGCTGTTTGGGTGTGGAGTAGAGGAAACAGACACAGGTACACAGGCGCATTCTGCACATTAGTGAGGCAAACTGAACTTAGAGCTATTGATAAATCTGGCCCAATATGTAAGATATGGGTTTTTTCCATTTGCCTGTGGGTATCACTCACTTTACACTAGAAACCCATGGGTTAAATCAATTTTGCACACAGCAAAAACTGATAAACTCTGTCTGATTGTACTTGGTTATCAGCGGGTTGATTTACTGTTGAATCAGAATCATGTATGACAAACACAGATGATCACATACAGAAATACTTTGGTTAAAGGTAGGTCCTTAATGTTCTTTAAAGATTTATGCCTCATGAATTTAGCGCTTTTACATTCCAGCCCAATGTTGAAGCTGTTTTGGCATCTAGAGATAGCACATAATTTGAGCTGAGCCCTGACACACACAGATCTTGTTGTAGGTAACATTCCTCAACATAGAAACATTTCTATCAGAGTGACTGTGAATACTTAGGTGGGACTACGGAAAGGTATTGTCATGACAGCCACACAGTACAGGGTAAGCTGGTGGTGATACATGGTAAAAAATAGTTATGTTACATGATGTATCTCCATGCCTATGTCAGATCCTTACCAATATGGTTTTATTCTCCCATATTAAGACATACAACTTTCTTTACCCATCACTGCTGTGTGAAAAATAGTGCCATATCCTTTTCCTAGGTGTCCCCCATTTAATTGCCAACATATTGATGAAGCCCCACTATAGGTTTACACAGTTCATGAAGAAAGCAGTGTGTCTGAACATTGCAAACAGTCTTGAACCCAATATTAAAACCATCACTGAAGCATAGATGGTTGGTGTGATTAAATAGAAGAAGACATTTCAAGTCTATATTGAATTCAAAGAGAGGAAGGCACACATATTTTCAGATCATGACTAAGGCAGCTCCTGCCGAAACGCGTTGATTAATCCACGAACCGTGTCCACGTATGGTACAGAGTGCTGGATGCCAAATTCGTTTTTTGCGACACACATATTTTGGTACAATATTTTCATTGGGATCTTTATAGGACATCCTTGACCAACATTCAGCATTCCAGGAATTACATATACAGATGGTCCCCGACTTAAGGACACCTGACTTACAGATGACCTCTAGTTACAAACCTCTCTTCCCCCTGTGATCTCTGGTGAAGCTCTCTGGATGTTGCTTTAGTCCCAGACTGCAATAATCAGCTGTAAGGTGTCTGTGATAAAGTTTTATTGATGTTTGTTCACATTAGAGCAAAAACATTTTGAAAATCCAATTGTCACTGGGACAAAAAAAACTTTTGTCTGGAGTTATACCAGCTCCAATTTACATACAAATTCAACTTAAGGAGAATTCAACTAGAGAACATATCTTGTATGTGACCTGGGGACTGCCTGTATACCCTGTTTCCCAGGGTGACACCCCTGAAAATAAGACCTAGTGCAATTTTTTTCAAGCTTAGAATTATTGAAGGTCCCGATCTGTCCGAGGAAAAGCTTGGCAGGACAGAGCAGTTTGCCTGTCAGCCTATGCATAGGCTGACACATGGCTATTGCAGTTTATGAGTATATAAAGTAGTATCACATGATCACTAGTTCATATGCTAGTAATGTAAAAAAAAAAAACACAAAAATAAAAATTACAAAAAAAATGAATTAGAATGTCCCAAAAGACCCCCAACCCATAAACCTAAAACAATAAATTGAAAAAAAAAAAGTGGAAAAAAGTTTAAAAAAAAACAACCCACAGCATATTTGGTATCACCACGTCCCACAATTCCCAATCTATAAAAATATCAAAACAGTTATTTATGGTGGTGAACCGCGTAATGGAAAAATGCGGCCGAATGTCCGAATCGACACTCTTTTGCAACCCATAATAAAAAGTGATCAAAAAAGGTTGCACAGTCCCCAAAATGGTAGCAATGAAAATGTCAGCTTGTCCCAGAATAATATGACACCTTAGCCAACTCCGTACTCCTAAGTATGAAAAAGTTATTAAGACCTTTATAAATTTGGTATCCCTGTGATTGTACTGAACCAAAGAATATAATAGAGATGCCATTTTGAGCGCACAGTGAAAGACTTAAAAACAGAACCTACAAGAAAATGGCGCAAATGCTGTTTCTTGTCAATTTTACCACATTTTGATTCTTATTTCCACTTCCCAGTACTTGGCACAGAATATAACATACAGTCAATAGGAAGTACAATTTGTTACGCAGAAAACAAACCCTAATACAGCTCTGTACACTGAAAAATAAAAAAAGATATTGATTTTTTTAAAGTGGGGAGCGATAAACAGAAAGTAAAATGGAAAAAGCCCATAAGCTAAAATGTCCCCTTTACTACATGATAAAAAGTTTACAAATTCTCTGGGATAAAGGTGTGTGGTACTTCAGGGCACGTTCACACGTGGCATTTTAGTTGCATTTTGAAACACAATCCAAAGGTTCCACGAGTGATCGCGTGTTTTGGTAACATTGGGGCACATTTACTTAGGGTACGAATCGAGTTTTTCCGCCGGGTTTCCCGAATCTTTCCGATTTGCGCCGAATTGCCCTGGAATTTTGGCGCACACAATCGGATTGTGGTGATCGGCGCTGGCTTTCACGAAACAGAAATCGGAAAACCCGACGGATTCGGAAAAAATGCAGAATTAAAAAAAAAAAATTGTGTCGCAAGAATATCACTCACATACACCGGAATGAAGCAGGTGAACTCCAGTGAAATATAAAAGTTCAATGGCTTTTCCTTTGCCTTCTGCACCCCGCAATGTGCCCGGACAGTGGATTACATTCAAACATGGGGTGTCCTCTTACATGGAAGAAACTTCACAATATATTTGTGATGCATTTTCTACTTGTATTCAGTTAACGTGGGTAAATTTTAGGGCTAAATGAACATATTGGGGGTCATTTGCTAAGGGCCCGATTCGGGTTTTCCCGACGTGTTACCCGATTATTTTCTATTTGCGACGATTTTCCCTGAATTCCCCCGGGATTTTGGCGCATACGATCGGATAGTGTCGCATCGGCGCCGGCATGCACGCGATGGAAATGGGGGGGGGGGGGGGGGGCGTGGCCGAACGAAAACCCGACGGATTTGGAAAGACCGTCGCATTTTAAAAAAAGTGTCGCTGGACTCGAGCTTACCTTCACCAGGAATAGGCTCGTGCATTCCGGCGGGCCTCGGCGGACTTCAGCGCAGCAGCGACACCTGGTGGACGTCGGAGGAACTGCCTTAGTGAATCCCCGGAAGACCCGAATCCACCGCAGAGAACGCGCCGCTGGATCGCGAAGGGCCCGGGTAAGTAAATCTGCCCCATTGATGATAAATATTAGTGAATACTAGTGAATACCTGCTGTTTTGAATAGTTTGAGGGGTGAAGTTAATAGAACAGGTTGATATGGTGGGGGGGGGGGTTGTTTATTAACAGAACTTCAAAACCACCAAATAAAATTGTCTAAAATAATTGATTCTAAAATTTTCTTAAAAATTTGAGAGAATGCTGTTCGATTTGTGATCTTTCTAGCATCGTAATAAAACAAAATGACACTTATGCCAACACAAAGCTGAGATACGGTAAACTATCAGCTTGAAAAACAGAACATATATCAACCAAAATTTCCCACTAGGTACCAAACAAATTCAAAAACACTAAAGTAAGTTAAAGTGTTCTTAAGTTATTAATGAATAAAGTGACACATGCTGGTGGCCTTGGTCACGAAGGTACTAACTTATTTAACGCTTTGTGTTCATAAATTCCGTGAATGTTTAGTGTAGCATAGATTGCTGTACATGGAAATAATCACAAGAAATTCTTGATGGAATGCAGAGTTTGGCTGGTTATGCTGATGTGGGTGATGACATGTCTAAAGTATCTTAATAAATACTTTTGTTTAGCAATGAATGTGAATTCTTGTTAATGGAAAAATAGGACATCCACTGGAAATAAGACCTAGCGCCTCTTAAGGAGCAAAAATTAATATAAAAACCTGCCTTATTTTCTGGGAAACACGGCAACAGTATTAGAGAGGTAGACCTGAACCCCCTGCCAAAACCCTTCTCCCACTCATTTATACAGCCCTTTAAATTAAGGCACCAATTGACATTTACATAAAGGACGCTTGAATAAAGTTCCATAGTGGAACCGAAATGTTGCACTGTTATGGATCAATAAACCTTCACTTGTTTTGCTCTGGATTTTCTCTGGTATGTTGCAGCTGCTTTTTATTTGTGATCATAAATCATGCCAGATATTTTGAGTATTACAAACCTTTACTTTATATACTGTAGGGCCACACACACTCAAGAGGCAGATAATATGATCTTCTGATCTCACTCGATACTTTAGTACACTGTCACCTCCAGTTGTTCATAACAATAAAGCTATAGACAACATATATTAGTCTAGCCCAATATAATTACAGATAACTACAATAGCATAACTATGTGAGGTATTACTTATGTGTAATTTTATATAATTATGACAATGGAGTCATTAGAGTACATTTATCATATCTAAGTGTGCCAGCATAAAATTAAATACTGACCCCCCCCCCCCCCCCCCCGACACCTGTATTAGGAGGCACCTGACAAATCTGGCGGACAGCAGCGCTGCACCGGCAGCGTAGTTCAATACAAGGCTATTGCCTATGCACAGGTATTTCACCTATTTCAGGGCTTTATATGCCAGTTTTCAGGTGTATAACCCCTAATAAATGTACCCAGGCATGAAGCAGTTTTTTTTTTAAGAGTGTGCCCTTATAGCACATGGTATTCGCTATGCAATTATTCTTGATTTTCACTCTCCAGTAAAAAGGTTTTGAGTCACAAATGTTATCAACAGTATCTGGGAATCTCAGCATCTGGGAGAACCTGGTCAATCATGTGGCGCTAGTAGGTGGTAATATTCCATTTCAAGAAACAGATTCGGTTACAGTTGTACCTATTTTAGTCATGAGTGACTAAAGTAGGTTCCCTTTTGGCTATATATTATAAAACAGCAAAAAGGGAGAAGCTTTTTTGTGCATTTTTCAGAAGCAATTATCAATTACCCTGTGGGAACTATAAACCACATGTAATAAGATAAGGATATAGTCTGAACACAACAACAGTCTACAGAAACTATACTTACATGATGTTTATTACACAGTAACAGTATAGAACCCATGGTTCTTAAATGACCCATAGTTCCGATGATATGACTTGTGGATTCAAAATTAGACGCATGTACTTTTTCTGTACATTTGGAGAAAAGGCCCTACTATGGTGGTACCAAGTGTAAATATATATAGCAGAAAGCTTCAGGTGGTTCTACCCTTAGCTAGCTCTTGCAGATATTCCAATATACAGAAATTACCCACTTGGTGTCTTCTCCATCAGACTGCCTGAATAAGTGTCCACATAAGTGATCTATACTCCATGGAAATAATTGTACATGCTGATATCCATCTTATGAATATAATAATTATTTAATGAATATTAAAACTACTTAGCAGGCGCAAGTGAAACCATAATCAATCTGCTGGATAATCGTAATAATAATTTAGCTCTGCTGAACAAAACAGTTTGATCGGATGTAGTAACCTTATCACAATATAGCGAGTGTTAAACAGCTACTCATTCAAAGACATACAACTTCAAGCTTTAAGTCTGTAACAGGGCCTCCTATCTACAATATGCCATTAACAATACTTGTGACTTTGTACGTATAAGGCAGAGGAAACAAAGGGACCAGGGATTTGAAACTGCTACCTCTGCACTCACCTTAGCCATATAATAATATATGTAAAAATAACTGCAATACTAACACATTACCAGTTCACTGCAGCAATTTCCTACTCTACTGTATATTATTTTGCACTTGACCCAGGAGGGGCAGTAAAGATTTATGCAAACAGACACACCTTGCACATTTATAGAGAAAACCTGGCAGCCCTTCAAATACCAACAGGAAAAGCATGCATACGTGAAAGAATTTATTTGCAGTATATGAAGACATCTTAACCTTTCATAAGAATTGGAGATTAAAGATAAAGCTTGGTGTGGGCAAGGATTTTTTTTCTGTGCAATTCTTTTTAAACCTGGCTCTGAACAAACCAGAGAACATTTGATGACATTTTTGGTCCAACTTGGATGTGCGCTTTTTATAGAGCCCTACAGCTTAGATTTCTAGGAAAGCTCTAGGAAAGAAGGAAACAGCTACTGATTAGTTCTTGGTTGAAAATTGGCATATGCACCTTCATTCAACTGCATACTTCCCCCATTAGTGTAATGTTCCCTTTTCCCCTTAGGCTGCGTTCACATGTGACGTTTGCATAACATTTTGAAATGCAATACAACAGCTGAGGAGAGGAGATTTGCCTAATGACATTGCAGTTAACATTTACTTTACAAAAGCAATGTGAAAACAATGCAGAGATGAGCGAGCACTAAAATGCTTGAGTGCTCGTTACTCGAGTCAAACTTTTCCCAATGCTCGAGTGCTCGTATCGAATAACGAACCCCATTGAAGTCAATGGGAGACTCGAGGATTTTTCACTGAAAGAACACATTAAAAGAACACAGTGAAGAGCACATTGCAGATGTTTCCGTACATCTGCTAACTTATGCGAAGACGCGTGCAGAACGGTGTTCTTCACAATAGTATGTGAAGAACAATATGTGTGAAGAACACATTGCAGATGTTTCCATATATCTTCAATGTGTTCTTCAAACATATTGTTCTTCATTTACTATTGTGAAGAACAACTTTCGGCACGCGTGTCTTCGGATAAGTTAGCAGATGTACGGAAACATCTGCAATGTGTTCTTCACTGTGTTCTTCACTTAAATGATCCTGTGTTCACTATTTTCATTGTATTCTTCACTGTGTTATCTTAAGTAAATGCTCGATCTCGTGCAGACGAAATACTCGTCCGAGCAACGAGCCGTTTCGAGTACGCTAATACTCGAACGAGCATCAAGCTCGGACGAGTATACTCGCTCATCTCTAATTAACATGCATTTACATTGTGTTATGTAAGCGCAAATGTTAACATCAATGTGAATTAGGCAAATCTTCTCTCCTCAGCTGTTGTATTTAGTTTCAAAACGAGATATAAACGCCACATGTGAATGTAGCCTCAAGTCATTGGATATTTAGTATTTTGTGGATATCACCAGTCTGTGAGGTTAGAGAACAACATGTCAGACTTAGTTCTGAGAACCTCATTTGATCTAAAAGGCTAGGCTCACATTTTATATATTTCATAAACATGTCCACAGATTAGTACAGTGAAATGTTAGCAGGAAACGTGAAAAGTGAAGTATACGTCAGGAATCCTCCTAAATGGGATGTGAACAGAGCCTGAACTACTTCAGATATGTTTGAAGTGCATTGTAAACACTCATGTAAGCTCTCGTCAAGTGTGTCATGGTTTCACAAACAGCTTTAAACATAAAACTGAGTCGGCAGTATTAACCTCCTAAGGTCTGTATAAGCTATGTTCTATAAGAACATGCTGGATTCTCACAGTTATACCATTATAATGAGATACGTAAATGATCTCACTCCAAAAAAAAAACCGCTTGAAATCATGAAAAACTACATGCAGTTGAGAATGAAGCACACTTTAAAATCACTGTAAAAATGCTTGTAAAATGCTAATGACTTATGGAAAGCTCAGTATTGACCTCCTAAACCTTACCCTTATATCTGTTAAAGTGGCAGAAAGACCAATGGGCCTCCATAAATATGCATTGTTTAGCAACCACAAAGAGTCGCTTGTGGGCATGTCACCACCAATTACTAAAGCTTTACAATAGCTCAACTAAAGCAACAACAAGTTGTTATAATAATTAACTCCAATATGACAATGTGACATTAGAATCCACCAAAGAAGGATTTAATAGTAAGTATGCAGAGCAAAAGGAGTGATTGGTGATAGTCGACTGCTAGACATGCCAAGAAGTTATGACCAGTTGACGGACTTTGAAAGGTGGCACACCACTGAACTGAGAGAAACAGGATTCTCATTTCAATAGACGTGCTTGGCTCCTTGACCATTCTGGCCCATCTGTTAAGAGGTTTTGGGAGCAGTGGTTAAGTGAAGGCAAGCACACATGGTGAACAGGCTACAGACAGGCACCTTTATTACACCCTTCACTAGAATCCTTGGGATATACGGTGGCCACATGTGCTACCTCTCATGGCTATTTTTCAGCAGAAACATGAATCCCCCCACACACAAGGGTTTCCTACGGATGGCTCCACCATATTCAATAAGAGTAAACATGTGACTTCTCTCAGTGACATCACAACAAGATCTTTAACGGCTTATCAGACTTTGTGAGGTAATTATATGTAGTTACAGCAATCGTCCACACATATGTCACTGCCAAATATTAGCACTAATAGAGCGTTGAGTTATAAAGTAGGGCACACGTTCCAGACAGTATAAATAATAAAAAAGCTTATTACCAGGGTGTGATTGGTTACAGGAAAACATTGTATAATCATCTTTTACCTGCTATACGTAAAGACTGGTCTGTAGGGCACAGCATTCTGGTGACTACATTGGTCTTTATCAGAGGCATAACTTAAAGGGCATCTACCACCAGGATGAAGGGCTGTATGCAAATGGAACATGGATCCCCTCAGGCTCATTTGCATACAGTTCTTTATCCTGGTGGTTGATGCCCTTAAAGGAGATGGTCACTTTACCTTATGTTTTTTTTGTAATGTGTATGGGGCAGATTATAACCAACATACATCTAATAAAATTTCTGAACCGCTTTCTTGATTTGTAAAGTGAAGATTCCGGTCTTTTACTGCCAGACATTCCTGAACATAAAATGTCTGCAGATGGAGGGTCATGCAATCCGCAACTGTCTCTGCCAATTCACACCTGAAAATAGCTTGTGCCCCACAAAATTAAGTTTGCGCACCAGAAAATTCTGTATTCTCTCTTCTACTCGCCCCACTACCTTCATCAGTGACCCTAACACCTTACATCTCGTACAGTCCCTCTTCCCAGCATTCATTTCTTTTTTTATTCTCTCTCTCTTTCTTCTGGTGTCTTTCCCTCTTCTTTCAAGCATGCTGTTACCCAATTGCTATAGAAACCTTCCTTGGACCCGTTGAGTGCTATTAACTTCCAACCAATCTCTAATTTCCCTTTCATCCCAAACTCCTGGAATGCCTGCTCTATTCTAAACTAACCCGCTATCTCTCAGCTAACTCCCTCCTTGACCCCCTGCAATCTGGTTTTCATACTTTACATTCCACTGAAACTGTTCTTTCTTAAGTCTTCAATGATCTCCTCACTGCCAAATCCAAAGGTAACTATTTTTTCCTCATTCTTCTAGATCTTTCACCAGCATTTGATACTGTGGATCGCTAGCTTCTCAGGATGCTTTGCACTATTGGCCTGAAGGACACTGTGTGCTTTTGGTTCTCTTCCTAGTTCTCTCAGCACACTTTCAGCGTCTCCTTTTCTGGATCTCTCTGGTCTGCTCTTCCTCTTACCATTGTGGTTCCTTAGGGATCAGTCCTAGGACCTCTTCTCTTTTCCCTCTAAACTGCCCCCGTTGGACAAACCATCAGAAGATTTGGTTTTCAGTATCAATTTTATGCTGAAGATACCGAAGGGCCATCACTAGGAATTGTGGGGCCCCTAGCTGGCCCCCTCAGTATACAAGTAGCCCCAGCATGCCCCCTCAGCATACAGATAGCCCCAGCATGTCCCTTCAGTATATAGATAGCCTCAGCAGGCCCCCTCAGTGTATATACATAGTCCCAGCATGCCCACTCATCGTCCCAGCACAGTAAAAAAAAGAAAAAAAAACTGGGCAGTGCCTGGTTTGTTTAAAGGATGTAGGCAATGGAAAATTGCTGCCTGCCTCCAGTGACTAGCTCTCTGTGCGCCTTAAAGACACACACACCTTTGATCTCTATGGAGGGTCAGGATGGCGTGGGGGGTTGTGGGTTCTGTGACTCCTGCTGGACCCCCCATGTTGGCGGTCATTATGATACCCAGCTATATACTTCTGCATTTAACATCACGACTACCTTACTACAGAACAGCACTGGATCCCCCATGATGGCGGCCTTGATGTTACCCAGCTTTATATTTCTGCACATAACATCACCCCTACCTTACTACAGAACAATAGTAATGTAGTAATGTCTCTCTGCTGTCTCTAACATCATGTCCTCTCTCTTCTTGAAACTGAATCATTCTAAGACTCAACTTCTTGTCTTTCCACCATCTCCTAACCGACCAAACCTTCAACTCTCCATTTCTGTCTGTAGCATCATCAGAACCCTGAGGCAACAGGCCCCCTGTCTCAGGGTTGTGCTGAACTCTCCTTTGCACTGCATATCAAAAACATCTTTAGAATCCATCCATTTCTTACAATTAAAACCTCTAAAATGCAAATTTTTTCTTTAATTTACATTTGTCTAGACAACTGTAACAACCTATTAACCGATCTGCCACTCACTTAACTCTCTCCTCTACAATCTATTTTTAATTCGGCAGCCAGGCTCGTCTTTCAGACCAAACGCTATATTGACGCCTCCATTCTATGCCAATCACTGCACTGGTTGCCGTCTCCTTCCAAATGCAGTTTAAAATAATCACCCTCATCCACAAAGCTTTGCACAGCACAACAACTTCCCTACCTCTCCTCTCTCATCTCAGTTTATTCCCCAACCCATGCACTTCCAGCGATCTTAGACTATTCTCTTCCTTAATTGGAACCTCCCACTTATGTCTTCAGGACTTCTGCTAGGCTGCACCAATTCTCTGGAATGCCCTACCCTGGACTATCAAACTAAACCAACCTCAAAAGCATTAAAAATGCTCTTAAAACCCATCTCTTTAAGCAGTCCTATCATATTCCCTAACTGCATGAAACTTCAACTCTCTCTTTACTAACCCATCCTCTGCAATCCTCCCTATTGTTTCCACATGACTCTGTATTGTCTTATTTTATTTGGATATGCCCTCTATGATTTATATAATGTTCAAGAGTATGATGGTGCTGTATACATAAAGATTATTATAATTTTAATATATTTGCAGCTTGTAGAGCTTATCTATTCCAGTTCACATATTAGAAATGCTGCTACCTCCTTGCCATACGCCAATCCCAATGTTATGTTCATATTTTAACACAGATAACAGTTGGTATGTGCACATAGTAATGTTAAAAATATGCTCATTCAAGGGTGTGAATTATAAGATCATAGGTCCTGCATTGATTTATATTCATCAAAGGAAGACTCTGTACCATGCACCACTACCTTAGACAATGCACTAGGTAAAACAATGTATTGGCTTTATCTGGAAGGTTTTAAAACCTTTACTCCAAAACCTTTAAACCAGGAATCCAGAAAAAAAAATACATTTATGTATCAAAAATACCAATTTTACGGTGGTATAGAAAAGGTGTTTTTATTGTGGCATTCATTTTAGGAGGAAAAGCTCCACCCTTGTCCAGAGGCTATGTCTTACATTTCAGAAGTTAATTAGGCTGGACTACAATACCAAAACGCTGGCCATTATTTTTCTAAACCTGGACAAAACCTTTAATAGATTGAGAAGGGATATTTTTTGGACAACAAGCAGACAAACACTAACTGCGATGATATAGGCAACAACACTAATTGACTGAGAGAATGTTAAGTTATTCCTTTGATTCCAGATATTTTCACACAATTGATAAAGTTTCTCATAAAAGAAAATATTCGACCAGGTGACAGCTGAAAACTGCATTGATTGTGGAAGTTGGATTCAGTATAATATATGTTAAAACTAAAAGGAATGATTAAAAATGTTTTCAGATGCAATGAGTGTTGCTATTGTAGCAAAATGAAGTTATATTTTGCTTGACATGCATATTGTATCAGAGCCTATAGCACTCCAACTGCAAGTCCATTATACATTCAGAAACTCGGTCATACTCTGTATATACTTGCTGCATGCAGACCACCACTGCTACCAATTCCCACCATCAAACAGAATTCAAAGATACCATATAAAGATTTCAAACAGAGAAATAAGTCTGTGACATTAATGGGTAGTTCCAAATTTAGACATCTAAACACAATGTACATTCTGTGACATAAGCTGAATACAACCATCACTATGTGCAGTATTCAACAGCTGCCAAACTAGTTGAACCCCTCAGGGCAGGGAAGGGATTAGCATTATGAGCTTGACGATTGACCAAAGTCTAAAGACAAGTAAATATTAAAGCTGGTCGTAAATGTACAACTGGATTGGCTGTCTGGTCATTTGTGTACCATGATGGTGGTCAGTAAAGTGATCAGTTGACTGTATGTTAAGTACAATTGCCAGTTAATTAAATTTGGTGTAGTGCTGTCTATAAACCTGAACTGGACTCTCAAGTTAAATAACAATTATTGTGAGTTACCAACAAGGCCTTGGTAACCAGACATTGCAAATGTGTTGGGAATAGCCTAGTAAAAACATCTTATACATATGACCTGGTCACATTAAAAAAAAAAAAAAGACATTTAATGTTTATTCTATGTGTATGTAATTGCCACAATTGGAAGTATTTGTATATTGATTAGAACTATTTAAAACATATGTAGCACTATACAGTAAATTGTTTTAAACAATACACAAATGTCCAGTAAATTGAATGGATTGTCCTGCCTGGTTCACTGCGTCTTGTCTCCGTTGTGTCTCCGTTTTGTCTCTGTGTTCGCAAAGAGATCTGAAGGTTTAAGATTCCTTTGAAAACATCACAACTGGTTTTTCAGCCTCATCAGTGAAAAAAAAAACAAATGTTTCATCAGTTTTTTTTGCGGACCCATAGACTTCTTTTGCCTTCCATGATCCGCATGCATGAAAAAATAGGACATGTTTCATAATTTTCCCACGGTCAACGGATCAAAAGCCAATGTGAAAACATCCATAGAAATCAATGGCTTTGTGAGGCATATGTCTAAAACACTGAACCATGAACGTGAAAAACAACGCCTATGTGAAAGAGCCCTTTGTGAATGAGCTATTTGTGAATGATTTCAGTGTATTTCATATCAGCAAACCCACATTTATCTATGACTCACCTTCATCGCACCTTCTTTTATTATTGATAAGCTATATTACAGATGTTTTCAAATCTAAGAGTTTTGCTTTTGGTTCCAGTGCAATGATAGCAGGGGAGCCACAGTTTCCTGAACTGACTGTTCATTGTACAAGACATAATAGCACCTATAAAATACAGAAGCTCTTTAACCATCATAAAAACTCGGAAGTGGCATATGTCATTCTTGTGCTTATGACTTGATTATGGAGGCCACAATCACAATGAGCATTGTCTGTACGTGTAGGGATGGCATCAGTATAGTTAGCTAATACCCTCCAAGTATCTAAATATAGAACCAGAGTGATTCCTCGATGATTCAGGTGAAATGTACTTGATACGTCAAGCTGCTCCCATGTGGTGACATAAAGGTGACAAAGATCTAGGTGTACCCACCAAGACTATAGTACACTACTGAGTCAGAACGGATCCCTTACTTACAATGATAGCTACGGTCAATAAAATGTGTTGTAATAACAAACTCAACTATGGAAAAGGTTGAAAATAGGTGAGTATAAGAGCTGAGCCTTTATCAGCAGGAAAAATCTCAGGTCTCAAAAAAGGCATGACAGGAGTTTTTTTAGTGTCATTTGCAACTATCCATGGATAACTGTCATACGCATTGAATATACCTCATAATAATGTACGTTGGTGCATAGAACAATCTACAAATGTATTTGCGGAGACAGCATGTAAAAAAATATTGCCCTCTACCCTAGCTGGGCCCTTAAGATCAGTGTTCAAAAGTTATGAGTTAATCCAGTGTGACACAGGTATTCAGTATTTCCCTTCTTAAGAATAAATTATTGATTTTAGAAACATTATAACAAAGCTACGAGATAGATGATCTATGGACACATAATTAACAGATAGATTACATACATTTGAGATCGATGATATATAGACAGATAGATGACAGAAGATTAAATAGATGACTGATATGAGACAGACAATTGATAGATAGATAGATAGATAGATAGATAGATAGATAGATAGATAGATAGATAGATAGATAGATAGATAGATATTATCTCCAAAAAATAGGCAGCACTCCAAGGTTGTAATCCAAAGGTGAGGGTGAAGCTTTATTCCATGGCAACGTTTTGGTGTTTTAATCCACCTTTATCAAGCATGCTAGATAGGTAGATAGATAGGTAAATACTATATTTGTAAAAAGATAATGATATAGATTGTCTGTATTAAAAAGCGCACATTATCTATTGTAGCATTTTCCACAGAACTACATTTTCCAGCATAATCTCAGCTCATAACACAATAAAGCAAATATTGGCGCTACTGATGTTTGTTGAAACCTTCTGCTGAGAAGATTTTCCAATTGAAACCTCAGACACACATTCGGTAGATACCATTTAGGTAACCATGTCATTTTCTGTTTTTGGTTTGTCTACTGGATGATCTATACAGAATAGCACAATGTTTGCTATATAGCATTTATGATCTCGCTCTTGTCAATTGGACAATCTAAGATAAAAGTACACTCTTATGGTGTCTGTGTAAAATAGGCTATGCTATGTTTAGCATATAAGCACGTACAGCATACACAACAGTGTGGTACAATTTCAAAATGCAGTCATGACTATCATCATAGTAAAAAAAGGTAAAAAATGTAAACATAAGAGTAAAGGGATCCCTTTAGAAAGCTTATCACCATCAGATGGCATCGATGAATATAAACTGGCAGTGTAACAGGGAAAAGGGACTTCTGATGGAACCTGCATAGTACATATTAGAACTACCTGCTGCAGGTAATCTGTGCGCTACACATAGAAGAGAACGTGACTGCTCACCTTAGATCAGGAGCAGTGAAGCAGATCCAGCCTGGTTAATCCACAAACCCAGAGCAATAAATACACATTCCTTGTATAAAGGGCCCAAGGAAAGCTTGCTGTGTGTGCGCCTTCTCCGGGTCCCCAGCTGGTAGTGTGACAGGTGCAGGTTCCTCTCCAGTATTCTCACATGGGGCACACCCACATTCCAGAACTCTTGGAAACTAGGTGTAGTTTGGCAACCTGCTCAAACATAGCACACAGACATATCTTAAAAGGGCTGCCATCTAATGCTACTATAAGAAGTCAGCAGCCGCACTGGAATCACCTAAAAAAAAAAAAAAAAAAAAGACGATAGCCCACATTCGCCACCATTTTATATAAATATGTGCAATATTTATAACAGTCCCTCAGGTTGTATGAGAAAGCCAACAAATAGACCACCGGAAAATATGTTGTAGATGCAGGTTTAGGTACAATGTGATTACATATATATGCTGCGATAAAAGTCTTCGCCTCAAAATTATTTCAGCTGTGGGTTTAGGCCAAATGCAAATAACAGTGAAAACGGTCTTGTGCCATTTGGTTTTTGAACACTGAATGCAATACTTTTTGATTGATCAGTATGACTAAACCTTTAAAACGTAGAGCATGTTTCAGTCAGAACCATATTTTTTTAGAATTGCCCATAAACTATAGTTTGAGGAAAAACAGACAAAAACGGTGAAAAACTTATGCGTTTTTAAAATGTATGCTTTTTTTAACTGACTGCTTAAAAACAGAGTAAAAATGGGTTCAAAACACCACGTGTGACTCCACCCTAAGACTAACACTCTGGGCACATTTACTGAGAACAGTGCAAACTGCATTAATGCAGTTTGCCTGTGTAGTGTGCAGGGGGTGCCAGATTTCTGGCACACGTTTTTCATGACTCTGGCGCCCCCTGCACTGCTCCGACAGAGTGCACCAACTTTTTTTTGGTGCTCCTTTAACATTGGGCTTGCAACACTATTCTGTCGGACTTTGCATGTTAAATCCGGTGCACAGTCCAACTGAGCATCGGAGTGCACCCTAATTTATGTCGCATAAAGACTAGTGCAGCTGCACCACAAAAGGGTCCCGTGTGACACAATTGTGGTGCCGACACTTCTTACATACCTGTGCAAGCAGTTTGCACCTGAAAGAACGTGCAGAGTTCTGGCACAAGGGCCTTAGTAAATGTGCCCCTGTATATCACAATGTAGAATGTAGTGTTACTGCAGTGCCACAATATGGTGAATTAAAAGAACTGGGTACCAGTGTATTTCAGTAAGGAGACTACAGTTACCCATAGCCTTGGACCAGTGATGAGAATTAGTCTAGTTATTAGCAGGGACACCAATTGAGAACCTCCCTCTGTTTGGTGATTTTTTTGTAAGTTTGCATATAAACGTACATATATAAACTAATAAAGATAAGGATCATTTGTATGAAGATTTATATAATTTCCAATTTACTTTTCGTATCAGTTCCTCAGGGTTTTCTAGAAAGCTTCTTGCTGTTATTCTACAGAAAGCTGCCAGTTGTTTTTGAATTCATCATTTACTCTTTTCACCATACAGTATAAAAAAAATTTGAATTATTCTGTAGGTAAGTACAATTAAGATGCCACAGCAATTGTAATTCCATAAGTCACCTATATCACATACTCACCATATTTTGTTTCCCCACAGCACCATTGCTGTGTGAGCCTCTGTGCCTGGAAGGGATGATGAAGGCTTCAAGGCAGAGTTGGAGCATTGCATTCAACTTTAACAGAGGATACATTATGGAGGACATACCTCCCAACACCTTGGAAATCAGTACAGACCAAAATTATCTGCATGGAGGAGAGATATGCAAAGGGAAGGCAGGATCCCTTTGTTGGGAGTTCTATTTTTGTTGGTGCCAATGCATAAGAACTGATACAATTTCTACAACAATTTCTCTCTGTGCAGGAGTCCTCTGTGTGAGTGGTCTACCATGATCCTATATCTGCAGTTCAAAAAGATAGGAGAGCAGTGGGGGACACACAAGAAATTTAGTTATGAATAGCAAATTGAAAAGTAAACGAGTACTAGACAGGTCCACCCATTTTGCCCTTGATGGTCTGCAAGTCTTAAAAAGCTACTGTGGTGCTCTCCCAAAGTCATCTGCACATGAGCACTGACATTGTGTACAACTGTGTAATGCAATATACGTGGAATTATTCTCTTATTGTAAAACAGCTGGAAGGTGTCTGCCAACAAATATCACATGACATAAGACATTTTTCTCATTACTGAACTTACACTGCAACATAATGAATGCTCCCTGTGCTGATGTACATACATAGTTATAATGATTCACAGGATCAAGTCATTCTGGAAACAATAATTCTAGGGATCCAGTATGTAACACTCACCTCTATGACACCAAGAGCAATTAGATACATGGCATGTGCACCGTCACAGCCCATTGATGTGTTATTTTTCTTTGTGGTGTTATATACATTTGATGGGTTTTCAAGTAGGGCAGGGGGCAGATGAATTATAATGCAACACACTATCCAGGGTATATATGTATGCTACAAATATTCAGGCACACATAGAAGATATGTATGGTAGGAGATATATAAAAAAGCCACTTTCAATTTAGATTTTTTTATAGGTGCATAGGGCACCTAAAACTGAATGTTAAATGAAAACTGTACTGCTAATAGTTGAATAGTTTTACCAAATGAGACTTAAAGAGAACCTCTTTCCTACCCACTAACCACACACAGTACATTTTTGATGTCTTTATACATGCTCCACTGAGGCCTCTATCCTTGGGATTAGAGCCACCATTCTTCTAAAAATGACTTTTATTGGTTTTCTTTGTTCCATCATTATAAAATGATGCAAATTCGATTTTAATAGAGCCTGGAGCCCCTCAGACTCATTTGCATAATTTCTAAAGCCCCTTTTTTTTAAGACAAGAGCATGTAAGGCTTAGAGAAGAACAGATCCTGCCAGAGGGGGCACACACCAGTATGTCAGTGTGCTTGGTTTATACTTCTTCATCCTGGTGGTAGATGTCCTTTAAAGGTTTAGTAACAATTTTACTGTTTTCTGTTCCCATTTCTGTTATTTTCAAAATCAACAGTAAATACTGCACAGAGATAAAGTATGATGAATAAATGGATTTGTATAAAGAAATACAAAAAAAATTCTCCTGTGTTTTTTTCACCTCTGCTGATCTTGACTTGATTAAGTAACTGGTGGAATAGCAACGTGAACTGGCTCTTCAGTACATTACACAGAGAATGAAATTCTGAATATCTGATTGGTGGAGTATTGGACCCCCATTGATTTTACATTGATAGGTCCTTAATCCCTTCCCATATTATAAAGTACACTTATTTTGTGGTTAGAAATTGATAGGGGTGCTGGTAGACTCCTTTTAAAAGACAATGATATTTAATTACATCATTAAAGGTTAAACCAACTGCGATGTAAAAGCATAAAGGACCTTTTCTGATGTTATGAGCAGGCTACCGGTCTACCAGGCTACTTTGAAAAATTTTGGTTCTGGTCTATTTAGGGTTCTCTACTTATTCAGGGGTCTATTTTTGCTTGATGGCTGGTCTAATTTTTGTATTTTTTTCTGGCATATGTTTGGGTAAGAAGTGCACAGTTATTTTACGGTTCTGTGTTTATGTTCTGGTCTGGTATTTTTATGCGCCGACTGGAGTTATTATACTTGTTGGTAAAGCTTCTTAGGTGTTTATTAAGCACCCCCCAAGGGGCATGAGTTTCCAATCTTTACTGCATTACATGTTTTTTTGTTTCATTTCCATTGATGGACTACTAATATCTACAATTTAGGATGTTTGTATTAAAATAATTGCGCAAAGACGAAGAAGACTTGCTTACGATCGTCACTTCCATAATATTTTGAAGACGTTATGTTAGTGGCCCAAGGTTACGGTGGGTGTAGCAGTACAGGCATTCTATGTATGGCACACAGTGAGTGACATCATATTTGTCATTTTGTTTTCTCTCTCCAGTATATTGCTATGATCTGCTCTTGCCTGCAGCCAAACACATGACATATGACTAGCATGCTGGTCAATACATAGTTATTGGAATGCTGCCAAATCATCTAGAAGGGCTTATCGTACACATTACTTAAAGGAAATCTAGCATAAAGCATGGATAAACCAGGAGCACTTACCCATAGATCCAGGCACTGTGACTTTAATAATCGTCTTATATTTGTTATCCATGGCCTCCTTCCTTTTAAAATCAACTTTTAAAATTTTGCTAATAAGCCTGAAGGGCTCTCTGGCATTACCAGAGCCCCTCAAAGTTACAGGTGTACATGTTGTTACAGTGAGCAAAACATGTCTCACCCAACCCCTTGTTCTGAGGGATCTGCTCTGCTCATTGTAACAGCCTGTGAGTCTGCAGCACTGCGAAGCTCTGTAATTCCCCCGCACAGCCATTTAGGCAAATACAGGATACAGGACACTGTCACATTGTCCGTATCTATGAGTAAGTGTCCTTGGTTAATCCTGCTTGATTTTGATGGTAAATTTCCTTTAAGCAGTTGTTCATGGCAATTTTAACAAGTAAATTTGGTGCCATTACCGTATATACTCGAGTATTAGCCGAGTTTTTCAGCACAAAAAATGTGCTGAAAAACCTTAACTCGGCTTATACCCGATTTAAAAAAAAAGTGTACTCACCTTCCGACGCACGCCCAGGAGGTCCTCTTCTGTCCAACGATGTTCTGGCTCTCTCTCCGTGCAAAGCCATCGCTCAAGCTGTGACATCAGCGGTTTGCTGACATCACAGTGTGTGCCGATGGCGGAGCACACACTAGAACGCCAGCAAGCCGCTGACTTCACAGCTCGAGCAACGGCACCGCACGGATACAGGGAGCCGGAACAACGTTGAACAGAAGAGGACCTCCTGGGCAGAATTGAACATGTTCTGGGTTGCGGTATTAATACGTAGTGACATTAGGCAAAGAGAATCGAATGTTCATCAATTTTTGCAAAAAAAAAAAAAATCACAAAATAAAAGAGAACAAGTGTGTTCTTAGTTTGTTCTGGATAGGAGAAGGTTAAAAACATGGCATGGCTTTCATGCAACAGAAATCGGGGGCGGGCCTTCTAATGATCTGACTGATTCGTACTGAGCGTGGGATTTAATATTCAAATTGTGTCGCATCCAATGCAATTACATACACCGGGAAGAAGAAGGTGAACTCCGGCGGACCTGAGCATGGAAGCGTCACATGCAAGGTATTGCGACACAGTGCATTGTAGTCGGACAACGCACTTTCAGGGATCTCCAGCAGCCGGGTAAGTAAATGTCCCCCAATATTGCCATTATCTGCAAGGTTCAGCAGTTCCTGTGTTTGTAGACTGCTAAGAATCTGGGGGGGGGGGGGGGGGTACATTTCAGAGAGAGATATATCTTTGGCTCTGTGGCACCTAGAATCTCTCTTCTCTTTTCTTATGTAAGAGGAGAGTCTCTTCTTTCAAATGAATCTAAAATTGTCAGGAAAACAGAGAAATTTACTGTTAAAATACTACCGGGAGTGATTTTTATGTATAAAAATCATACTCAAAATTCTCACTTTAAAAGTGAATATCTCCAGTTCCCTTTCTGACAACTAGAAAAACAATTTTAGATTCATTTGAAAGAACAGATGCTCTTGCCACTCCCTAATGTTGGCCCTGGGGGCATGGATCCTAGTGCCTTCAACTGGGGGGGAAATTTAATTTTATTTAATGTCAGGTGTTGTGGGAGCAGGTGATGAGCAGGGCACCTGATGCTATCAGCTCCTGTGCTCCGCTGCATGCTATTGGTCAAGCCTGTGGTCTGGATGATCGTAGCTGTGGCCTTTGACCCTGCACAGCCCAACATCATCATTATCGCTGCGCCAAAGATATGAAGAAGACGCCTGGATGAGCAGGTAAGTATGAGTTATTTTTATTTATTTGCTTCTGAGGTAGCACTGTGTCTACTGGGGCGTGGGGGCAGACAGCACTGGCTACTGGGGAAGCACTGTGACTACTTGGTGGCAGCACTCACTACTGGGGCAGCACATGTAATACTTGGGGACAGCACTGTGACTACTTGGGGGCAGGGACAATTCTAGCCTTTTTGCTGCCTGAGGTGAAAATTTAAATGCTTGCTTCTTATCACCTGCTACATTGGTTCACTGAATTTATTGACAAATTTTGAAAAAAGAATTCTAGCAAAATTACTAGCAATGGATTACACAGCGGCACAGGCTGACAAATAAGAAGGCAACAACTCCCTGGCTCCCTGTGGCTGACACTTTACAGGCTGATGCTGTCCCCTCAATAGTATCAGCCAGTGACACAGACATCAGTGGCCTTTAGTACCTTACATGATCTGATCTGCTCCAGGAAGAGGACTTTATTATGATTTCTCCTGACCAGCTCCATGCAGGACATCTTCAATCTACACCCCTAAAAATACCACAGTCACTTACAGTATATTGATTACATTTGTTATTAAGGGATTAAGGGTGGTGGGGGTCCCTGGGCGCAAACTGGTGGGGGCCCTTCCAACAATGTTTTTGGAGGTATATAGCCTATAGGTATATAGTCAGCAGGGGCGTAACCAGGAGAGGCTGGGCTCCATAGTAGATTTCTGCATGGGGCCCCCTTCCCCTTAAAATATATATATATGGCAGGCACACGTCGGGCGCACTGGAGAGGAGGAGAGGTGAGCGCAGCTCACCCTTCCCTCCTCCATAGAGAATAGAACCGCATGGCCGTTCTTACGGCCATAGATAGAGCACGCTCTATCTCTTTTGCTCGAAACAGTGAGTACTCATTGTGCTCACCATACCGAGCCCCGGCATATAGAAGCCTATAGGGAAGTATATCCGACAGCAAATTTGCGACCAGATATACTTCCCCCATATGTTCTTGGGAAGGTACCCCTATACAGACATGTTTAATTACACACATTTATACAATGATATATACACTCACCGGCCACTTTATTAGGTACACCTGTCCAACTGCTCGTTAACACTTAATTTCTAATCAGCCAATCACATGGCGGCAACTCAGTGCATTTAGGCATGTAGACATGGTCAAGACAATCTCCTGCAGTTCAAACCGAGCATCAGTATGGGGAAGAAAGGTGATTTGAGTGCCTTTGAACGTGGCATGGTTGTTGGTGCCAGAAGGGCTGGTCTGAGTATTTCAGAAACTGCTGATCTACTGGGATTTTCACGCACAACCATCTCTAGGGTTTACAGAGAATGGTCCGAAAAAGAAAAAAACATCCAGTGAGCGGCAGTTCTGTGGGCGGAAATGCCTTGTTGATGCCAGAGGTCAGAGGAGAATGGGCAGACTGGTTCGAGCTGATAGAAAGGCAACAGTGACTCAAATCGCTGTTGAGTCACTTTGAGGCAGATGGGCTACAGCAGCAGAAGACCACACCGGGTGCCACTCCTTTCAGCTAAGAACAGGAAACTGAGGCTACGAAATTGGACAGTAGAAGATTGGAAAAACGTTGCCTGGTCTAATGAGTCTCGATTTCTGCTGAGACATTCGGATGGTAGGGTCAGAATTTGGCGTCAACAACATGAAAGCATGGATCCATCCTGCCTTGTATCAACGGTTCAGGCTGGTGGTGGTGGTGTCATGGTGTGGGGAATTTTTTTTTGGCACTCTTTGGGCCTCTTGGTACCAATTGAGCATTGTTGCAACGCCACAGCCTACCTGAGTATTGTTGCTGACCATGTCCATCCCTTTATGACCACAATGTACGCAACATCTGATGGCTACTTTCAGCAGCATAATGCGCCATGTCATAAAGCTGGAATCATCTCAGACTGGTTTCTTGAACATGACAATGAGTTCACTGTACTCAAATGGCCTCTACAGTCACCAGATCTCAATCCAATAGAGCATCTTTGGGATGTGGTGGAACGGGAGATTCGCATCATGGATGTGCAGCCCACAAATCTGCGGCAACTGTGTGATGCCATCATATCAATATGGACCAAAATCTCTGAGGAATGCTTCCAGCACCTTGTTGAATCAATGCCACGAAGAATTGAGGCAGTTCTGAAGGCAAAAGGGGTCCAACCCGTTACTAGCATGGTGTACCTAATAAAGTGGCCGGTGAGTGTACACACCTTTATATATACACACATAAAGTTCTACACTCGTATACTCACACCCATATACATACAAGTATAGACCTATACACACATTTATGCACTCATATACATTTATACACAGAGTATATACAAACCCATACAGTATACACATTATATACATATAATACATATACAACACACACACACACACATATATATGTCTACATATATATATACAAACATACACACACACATACAGTATACACTGACCATATATACACATACATGCAGGATAAAAACACCATATACACACATACAGCAAATACACACACATTCAGTATATACAGCATACATACTTACCACATACGGG
Organism: Engystomops pustulosus; assembly: GCF_040894005.1. Taxonomy (NCBI): domain Eukaryota; kingdom Metazoa; phylum Chordata; class Amphibia; order Anura; family Leptodactylidae; genus Engystomops; species Engystomops pustulosus. Next base: position 82,892,842 of record NC_092416.1, on the reverse strand, counting down.
GGGCGAGGGGGGGCAGAGCGGGGGGGGCGAGGGGGGGCAGAGCAGGTAGGCGAGCGGGGGGGCAGAGTGTCGCTTGTGCCGCCCTGCAGGGTCATGAACGGGCAGGTCAGGGAGATGAGCGGGCGGGTCAGAGAGATGGCTGGGGGGGGCGGGTCAGAGAGGTGGCTGGGGGGGCGGGTCAGAGAGGTGGCTGGGGGGGCGGGTCAGAGAGGTGGCTGGGGGGGGGTGGGTCAAGGAGATGAGCAGGCATTGGATCCTGGAAAGAGGTGGGTGGGCCAGGAGATATGTGTAGATGCACAGAGAGGGAGGGGCCCGGGGGCACGATCCGGCAGGCACCCGGCACTGCAGCCCCGGACCACTTACTCCAAGTGGGTGGCAAAGCACTGCATGGAGCGTGCATTGCCGGGCCCCTGAACCTCACGGGCCCCATAGCAACTGCTACGGCGGTAGTTACGCCACTGCCTGTCAGCCCCCTGTAGTATATAGCCTGCCAGCCCCCTGTAGTATATAGCCACCAGCCCCCTGTAGACTTTAGCTGCCAGTCCCCTGTAGAAAATGGCGATCTCGGCGATCTCCCCCAGCGAAGGCAGCTGTGTCTCACTGACACAGCTGTCATCCTAGACGTCTATGTGCATTGCTAGCGGCCACGGGCCGTTGCGCATTGCACACAGAGATAGTTAGCGACTCAGCTAAGCTGAGTCGCTGAATGTCGGAAACTGGTGGGGGCCCCTTATAAAGTGAAAGTGGTGGGGGCCCCGGGGCTCGAGCCCCATGAGCCCCTCCTTTAATCCGGCCCTGGTGTCCACTAATTAATTAATATATAGCCCCCTAAGGCTGGAATCACGAGATGCTTTTATAGCGTGCTTACAGACCCAGTACAAATGCATCAGGCAAAACTCATCAACATGCATATAGTATACTGTATATACTGTATGCATTTCAAAACACAACTGTGAGCACAGCCAAATAATAATATCCTCTAATCTTGCTGCTATTATTCATTTACTTACAGCCCCCTAATGATTTTATATGCAGTAATTAATATGTAATATAATGAATAATGAATATATAATATATTTATATGCAGACCTCTTCTGTAACTTAATTAAAGGCCTCAGTATACAGCTCTCCATATGCAACCACCCAAATACATTATATACAGTTTCATTAAAATCCAGTCCCTATATACACCCTGCCCAAAGTTTAATTAATTAGTACTCTACACAGACACCCCTAGTTTAATTAAAATCTGCCCCCTATATATAGCCCCCAACAAGTTTAATTGCATAGATTACTCAATATGCAGCCGCATATACAGATTGCCCCAAAATATATACAGCTCCATGTATAGATGATCCACAAATTCACCAGGTATATTATTTACAGCCCCACATATAAGTTTCCAGCCCTAATACACAGCGCCTGTGTCCTGCACTGCATACAGAGCGACTGTGGCAACTTGCTTCACTCTGTCCATTGATCTGTGTCTTAAAGGCACAGACGCAATTAATTTCTTTGATGGGTGAATCATGGAGCTGTGGGCTCACGAATCACCCACATTTTAACATGTCAACATGCCATCTCCCCTCAGGGTTCTAGCGGTCTGCTGCCTGAGGCGAGATTCTCATCTCGCCTCATGGCAGATGTGGCCCTGCTTGGGGGCAGCTCTGGCTAGTGGGGCAGCACTGTGACTACTTGGGGGCAGCACTGTGACTTCATGGTGGCAGCACTGTGACTACTTGGGGGCTTTGCTAGCTAATGGGACATGGGTGTAGTAATGTGACTACCTAGGGGTAGCACTGTGACTACCTGGGGGCAGCACTGGCTACTTGGACAATGGGGGAGACCCTTGACTACTTGGGGTCAGCACTGGCTGCTGGGGCATTGGGGATGCAATGTGACTACTTGGGGGCAGCATTGTGACTACTTGGGGGCCGCACTGGCTACTGGGAAATGGGGCAGCTCCTTGACTACTTGGGGAAATCACTGGCTACTGGGACATGGAAGATGCTTGTGACTACTTGGGGGCAGCACTGGCTACTGGAGTATGGGGCAGCATTGTGGCTACTTGGCAGCAGCACTGGCTACTGGGGGCAGGTACCATGATAATTGCCACTGTAGGGGCATAACTATGATCTTTAGAGGAACAAAAGAACACTATTAGAAAGTGGAGATGATAAAATGAGGATCCTAACTTTTTTGTGATTCTAAATCTATCCTCCATATAGAAGAAGAAGATTAAAGAGAATTCCCCCGACCAACGACGTCATGTGTGAGTTGCCAGATTTACAATAAGTGCTGGTATTACACCTTAGCTCACAAATGTGTACTCAATACAGATCACTGAGCTTGGTATTGGTTCTGTTTTCATGTACATATGTACTTATACATTTCTGGACATGTTGTACTTACCCCCTCTGTTGCTCCAGTCCAGCGCCAGGGGTGGATTAAGACTGCCATGAGCCCGAGGATTTCATGGGTGAAGGTCCTTCTCATTATAAAATTTGGTTTAGGTGGCCATGGGCCCCCTATAAGGTTGGGCCCCGGGCTACCGCCCAAACCGCCTATTTTATAATCCACTACTGTCCAGCCCTGTTCCTCCCATCACCCAAGGTCTCTGTATGTATACAGAGATGGAGCAGTGAGGTCACGACCACAGCCCACTCCCTCTGGAACCTCAGTCAGCAACCTGTCTAAGCATTACACGGACCACAGCCAGGACCTACAGCGGCTGCTGCTCTAATTGTGATGTCACTGCTGCGCCTCTGTGTGTATACAGACCAGGAGTGATGGGAGGTACAGAGCTGGGTACCCCAGAAGGGGTATCTCTGTATTCTTGATTTTAGGCCCCCACTCCCCCAGCCCAGACAACCCCTTTTATTATAGAGATAACTGTATATGTTAGCAGGTCAGTAGCTTAGGTTTAGTGGGAAGAGATTTAGCTGGTGTAGGGTTAGTGGGCACACTTAGGTTACACAAAGCACCTTAACCCCTTTCTGACCCAGGACATAATTGCACCGCACGGGTCAAGGTAACTTCCTGTCTCTTACCATACTTTTACGTCCTGCATCTGGCACCAGCTCTAAAGCCAAGTCCTTGCCAGAAGCTGTGGGTGTCAGCTGTATATTACAGCTGACATCTGCCTATAACTCCCGCAGTCGCAGATCCCTCCGATCACAGTTGTTAACCCCTTGAACGCTGCATGTAAGGTGTTTCCTATGTGGTTCGGACCCTTCCCCCCTAACCCACGTTGATCAGTAGGTTACCTAACACACTGCAATACATTTGTATTACAGTGTGCTAGCTTAATAACAGCTTGAACAAGCGATCACATGTTTAAGCCAATCAGCAGGAAAAAAGTTTTAAAACAATAAATAATTGTAAAAAAAATAATAAAAAAGTAATTAAATGAAGCGAAAGTCCCCTAAACACCACCATTACCCATAACCAGCTAATAAAGTACACAAAAACACTAATAACTATTTGGTATTACTGTGTCTGTAACAAGCTATACAAGAAATCGTAAAGATTATTGGACCTGCTCAGTAAAAAAAAAAAAAAAAAAAACAAAACAGAAAACCTAAAAAAAAAACACTGAAAAGAACAACTTATCACATAAAAAATAAGCCACCGACCAGCTCTGTCAACAAAAAAGTTATTCCTTCAAAAAGATGGCGATACTAAAACAAATGAATGAGGTATCATCGTAATTGTAGTGATCTATAGAATAAAGATAACATTATTTTTATGGTATGGTGAACAGCCCCTCCCCCCGCAAAAAAAAATCTGAACCAGAATTGATGATTTACTTTACCTCCAAACATTCAAGAGTTAATAAAATTTCATCAATAAGCTAAAGACCTGCTAAAATGAAGTATTTTTAAAGTGCATCTAATCTCGCAGAAAATAAGCCCGTATATGTACAAATTGCCCCAAAAAATAGAGATTCCATAGTCATTAAAATGTGACAACTCATATCTGCTCAGAGTGACAGTAACTTGAAATCTGAGCAGGTCCCTCAAAAGTGATTTTGTGTTTTTGTAAAAATGTAAAAAAATTGCACCAAAAGTTCTAAACCTCATAACATTTTAAAAAATGAGAGGATGCAAAAAACCATGCCAGCATATAGCAGACATTCGTTAAATGTTAGTTATCAAGTTATTTTGGTGTTATGACCATGTGTTTGAAAAGTGGAAAATTAAGAATTTCGAAAATTGCTAATCTTTCCAAATTTTCGCCAAATATCCATTTTCTTCATAAAAGCGCAATACATATGACACAAATTTTTCAACTAATATGAGGTGCCATGTGTCACAAGAAAACAATCTCAGAATCACCTGGATATGCTTTAGCGTTCCAAAGTTATAACTACTTATAGTGACACATGTCAGATGGGCTGTGTCAGGAAGCTGCAAAAAGGCAAAGTCGGAAAGGGGTTAAACATCTAAATACACTAACTCAGCTGTTTGTACAGCACTGGCACTTGGAACATTACTTACCTCTACATCTGATGTACATCCATGATCTATGTACGATATAAAAGTGCTTCTGCCAATTAGTGGCTGAGGAACGATGTACTGCATAGCATAGCGCATCATTGTTCATCCACAGAAACCTATTCAGAAACATTTCTTGGCTTAACAGCGTTTCCCTCTTTTTTGCAACTTATAGAGTGAAGAAAATTAAGTCGTGGAATCCCAAAAAGGTTCAAACCAGTGGCTGTAATTGCAGCCAGTGCCGTAATAAGGCATCAAAGGGCCCCAATGCAAACTTTGGATCAGGGCCCCATATACCTTAGGTCTTGCTGGCACCCCCATCCTGCACATTTCACTTGAGAATACATATATATGCTACTCAGACAGCATCATACTTGTAAACCATATATAAACAGTCCAGCAACATCCCATTACCAATAGCGATAATCAGACCCAAACTGCGAAGTTCAGGTCCACACTGAATTTGGTGGGCTTGGCACTCTTGGGCCTGAAGAATGAACAAGTTCGGGATCCGGGTCCATGTTAAGGAAAAAACATCAATCTGCCTAATTGGCTGCTGAGTGCCAATAAAGTGACTTTCAGCCCTTTAGCAACTAGAGCAGTGGTTCTCAACCTGTGGGTCGGGACCCCAATGGGGGTCGAACGACAAAAAACGGGGGTCGCCTAAAGCCATTGGAGCCACAATTTTACTGTGTTTTTACTGCGAATTGCATGGTTTGGGGTCACCACAGCATGAGGAACTGTATTGCGGGGTCACAGCATTAGAAAGGTTGAGAACCACTGAACTAGAGGAATGTCTGTGATTGGCCAACCTGGACAACAGTATATGAAGTCCAGATGCCATTCTACACAGAAGACATAGTTAGTGAGAGGTTGCTGCTCTTCATAGGATCATTCAGATAAGCAGAGACTTTCCAAAAAAAGTCTAGTTGGGAGTCGGAGGAACCCAAAGAGAAGTCGAAGGACACAAAGAACCCGAAGAAGCACCGGAGCATCGGAAGCAAGAAGAGGATTTACGGGAGGTGTCGGAAAGGTGAGTACAGTGTTAATTTTTTCTACCATGGGGGGCTGGCAGGCTATATACTATGGGGCTGGCAGGCTATATACTAGAGGGGATGGCAGGTTATATGCTACAGGGGGCTGGCAGACTATATACTGGTGGGAGGGGGCAGGCAGGCTATATATTACAGGTGGCTGGCTGTATACTAAAGGGGGCTGGCTGTATATTACTGGGAGCTTGCTGGCTATATACTGGTTGGCTGTGACCAATGCATTTTTCACTCTCTGCTTATACTCGAGTCAATATGTTTTCGCAGTTTTTAGTGGTATTATTAGGGGCCTCGGCATATACTAGATATACTCTAGTATATCCGGTATATGCATATCATTTATCTCATTATCTCATCTCTGATCTATCTCATTTCTCTTTCTATGTGTCAGATACTAGTAAATGTTCAGAGGCTAAATGAAAGTATATATAAACCTGGACTCTGATAATCTAAGCACATTGTCAGCACACTGTATCTCATAGAACTAGATGGATCATAATGTGTCTGCTTAGAGAATCCCCACCTAAACTCTGGAATTTTACATTGACCACTGAGTAATACGAGCTAAAACAGCAATTAACCTGAGTAAAAGTGTTAAGCAAGGGGTTAAAATTTATCTTTATTGTGTAAACATTACTAGGGCAAACCCCTGATTTTTGCCAATGAAATGTAAGCACAGGGGAAATGTTAATGATAGTGTTGGCTTACAACTAGGAATAAGAGGAGAGCCATGTGGTGGACTAAGATTTGGAGAGTTGCCAAGGAGTTTTGTTTTGGGGTGTAGAATGGTATTTTGTTTTGTTGTCACAGAATAGAATCTTTTGTCGCACAAAATTTTGTGACTGGGTCATTCATGCTCTTGCATGGCCTGTTCAAGCTGGAAAAGATGGGGAGTTTTTTTGTTCACATAATTAATTAGGTGTTTTCACCAAAATTAGGTGAGTATTAGAGATGAGCGAACATACTTGTCCGAGCTTGATGCTCGTTCGAGCATTAGCGTACTCGTAACTGCTCGTTGCTCGGACGAATACTTCGCCCGCTTGAGAAAATGGCATCTCCCGCCGTTATGATTTTTGGCGGCCAGAAACAGAGCCAATCACAAGCCAGGAGACTCTGCACTCCACCCAGCATGACGTGGTACCCTTACACGTCGATAGCAGTGGTTGGCTGGCCTGATCAGCTGACCCTGGAATAGACTAGCCCCTGCCCGCGTTGCTCGCATCATTCTGTGTCTGGATGCCGCTAGGGAGAGAGCTGCTGCTGGTCAGGGAAAGCGTTAGGGTGTTCTATTAGAATAGTGTTAGGCAGGAGTGATTCTACAAGAACCCAACAGCCCTTCTTAGGGCTACAATAGCGTTTTATTTAACTTATTTTTGATTTGCCAGTTGCTGGGATTGCTGCCATTAGTAGTGCAGCTAGTACCATATTGTGAGTAATTTGCAGGGAGACTTGCTACCGTTGTGTTTAGCTCTTAGTGACACACATATCCACCTTAAACACCGAAGTGGGACAATTTATTAGGGGTTTGATTTGAATTAGGCACAGTCTGCTGATTTAATTTTTTTTACGTTTATTTCTTTTTATAACTCAAAGTAATCTGGCAAAGCAGTGTGCTTTCAGTGTAGGCTAGAAAATAGCCATAGGAGAACCCCAACGGCTTACTTAGGCCTTCAATAGCGTTATATTTTACTTTTTTTTGTTTGCTTGTGGCTGGGCTTGCTGTCATTAGTAGTGCAGCTAGTACCATATTGTGAGGAATTTGCTGGGAGACTTGTGACCGTTGTGTTTAACTCTTAGTGACACACATATCCACCTCAAACACCGAAGTGGGACAATTTATAAGGGGTTTGATTTGAATTAGGCACAGTCTGCTGATATTTTTACGTTTATTTCTTTTTATAACTCAAAGTCATCAGGCACAGCACAAAATCCAGTTGTGTGCTGTCAGTGTAGGTTAGAAACTAGCCATAGCAATAGGATAGCATCATTTTGTTAAAAAAAAAAAAAAAAAAAACACACAAAAAAATAAATTTAAAGTTTACACTTTAATTTGGAAAATGTTGAACCCGAGGGCTAGGGGTAGAGGATGAGGGCGTGGACGTGGGCGTCCAACTACTGCAGGGGTCAGAGGCCATGGTCCTGGGCGGGGTGAGACACCAGCTGCTGATGAGGGAGCAGGGGAACGCCGCAGAGCTACACTCCCTAGGTTCATCATGTCTCAAGTTACTGGGACTCGTGGTAGAGCACTGTTGAGGCCAGAACAGTGCGAAGAGGTGATGTCGTGGATTGCGGACAATGCTTCTAGCCATTTGTCCACCAGTCAGTCTTTCACGCAGTCCACCCATGTCACCAAAATCAGCACTCCTCCAGCTCCTCCACCTCAGCCTCCTTCCCCCCAGTCTGCCCCCTCCCAGCAAAATTTGGCATTTGAACCGGCATACTCTGAGGAACTGTTTTCTGGACCCTTCCCACAGTCACAAACCACTTGTCCGGTTGCTGCTGAGCTATTCCACCGGTCGCAGTCTGTGGGTGATGATGACATTATTGACGTAGTGGAAGAAGTGTGTAAAGAGATGTCGGACGATGAGGAGACACGGTTGTCAGACAGTGGTGAAGTTGTTGTCAGGGCAGGAAGTCCGAGGGGGGAGCAGACTGAGGGATCGGAGGATGATGAGGTGACAGACCCAAGCTGGGTTGATAGGCCGGGTGAACACAGTGCTTCTGAGACGGAGGCGAGTCCTATAGCAGAACAGGTTGGAAGAGGCAGTGGTGGGGCCAGACGGAGAGGCAGGGCCAGAGCTGGTGCATCAGTGCCAAATGTTTCCCGTAGTCAAGCTCCCGTGGCGAGGGCTAGATTTTCAGAAGTCTGGAGGTTCTTTAAAGAAACACCGGATGACCGACGGACTGTGGTGTGCAACCTGCGCCAAACCAGGATCAGCAGGGGTTCCACCACTACTAGCTTAACTACCACCAGTATGCGCAGGCATATGAATGCTAAACACCCCACTCAATGGCACCAAGCCCGTTCACCTCCGGCCGGGCACACCACTGCTCCCTCCCCTGTGTCATCTGCTAGGTAGCCCCCTGCCCAGGACCCCGGCCCAAACACCTCCCGTGCGAAAACCCCATCTTCGCCTCCACGATCCTCCACAGCATCCACCAGCGTTCAGCTCTCCATACCCCAGTAGCTGGAGCGCAAAAGGAAGTATAGTGCAACCCACCCACCCACACGCCCAAGCCCTCAACGTCCACATCTCCAAACTGCTTAGCCTGGAGATGCTGCCCTATAGGCTGGTAGAAACCGAGGCTTTTCAAAACCTCATGGCGGCGGCCGCCCCTCGGTATTCGGTCCCCAGCCGCCACTACTTATCCCGATGTGCCGTCCCAGCCCTGCACAAGCACGTGTCAGAGAACATCATCCGTGCCCTGACCAACGCCGTTTCTGACAAGGTCCACCTGACCACGGACACGTGGACGAGTGCTTCCGGGCAGGGCCACTATATATCGCTGACGGCACATTGGGTTAACCTGGTGGAGGCTGGGACCGAGTCTGACCCTGGGGCTGGTCATATACTGCCGACGCCGAGGATTTCGGGGCCTACCTCGGTCCAGGTCTCAAAGGCCTACTATGCCTTCTCCTCCTCCCACCCCTCCTCCACCTCCTCCTCCGAATTACCATCCGTGGGCATGGCGCCATCAGTCGGTATCTCTAGGCACAGCAGCAGTGCCATCGCTAAGCGACAGCAGGCGGTGCTCAAACTGCTGAGCCTAGGCGATAAAAGGCCCAAGAGCTATTACAGGGCATCACGGCGCAGACTGATCTGTGGCTGGCACCGCTGGACCTGAAGCCAGGCATGGTTGTGTGTGACAATGGCCGTAACCTGGTGGCGGCTCTGCAACTCGGCAGACTGACACATGTGCCATGCCTGGCCCATGTGTTAAATCTCATAGTTCAGCGTTTCCTCAAGACATACCCCAATCTGTCTGATTTTCTCACGAAGGTGCGCCGCATCTGTGCACATTTCAGGAAGTCCAGCACAGATGCTGCCACTCTCAGGGCAGCGCAGCGCCGCTTCCAACTGCCCGCTCACCGACTGTTGTGCGACGTGCCCACGAGGTGGAATTCAACATTAACCATGTTATCCAGAGTTTACCAGCAGCGCAGAGCGATTGTAGACTGCCAGATGTCAACTTCCACCAGAACTGGTAGTCAGGTCAGTCAGCTTCCTCAAGTCTACAATGAGGAGTGGACGTGGATGTCTGATATCTGTCAGGTGCTGAGTAACTTTGAGGAGTCAACACAGATGGTCAGTGGCGATGCCGCCATCATCAGCCTCACCATCCCGCTGCTTGGCCTGTTGAAAAACTCTCTGGTCAGCATGAAGTCGGAAGCTTTGCGCTCGTCACAAGAGACGGGGGAAGAAGATTCCCTTGTTGATAGCCAAAGCCCCCTTAGGTCTGTTTCTCAGCGCATATCGGAGGAGGTGGAGGAGGATGAGGAGGAAGAGGAGGAGAATGTTGGCGAGACAGAAGAGGGGACCATTGTTCAGTCCTTCACTGTTCAGCGTGTATGGGCAGAAGAAGAGGAGTTGGAGGAGGAGGAAATGGACAGTCAGGCCAGTGAGGGGAGTAAATTCTTGCGCGTTGGGACTCTGGCGCATATGGCAGATTTCATGCTAGGCTGCCTATCCCGTGACCCTCGCGTTCAAAGAATTTATTCCAGCACCGATTACTGGGTATTCACTCTCCTGGACCCACGGTACAAGCAAAATCTTTCCACTCTCATCCCTGGAGAGGAAAGGAGTGTGAGAATGCATGAATACCAGCAGGCCCTGGTGCACAAGCAGGCACTATACAAATTAAATTGTCTCCATAGCAGCCTCCACACGTCGTCTTTTTAGCTGCCTCCACACGTTGTCTCCATTGCTACCTCCACACGTCATCGCCATAGCTGCCTCCAAAAGTCGTCCATATAGCTGCCTCCATACATGGTCTCCTTATCAAACGAACTGTGTCAGGCAGAATTTTGGGTTGTTTTCATGGCTTCCACATCAAACTTGTTAACTTTGTCGCCACCCTGCTGTGTAATCCACAAAATATACTGGCAAACTTTTATCATTTACCGATATTATTTCAGCGCTTCTTGCGCATCTGTTTACATTCCCCTCACCCGCCATATCCCAAACTTATAAGAACACTACTATACTTGATCTTATACAAAAGGCTCTTAGAAGTGCTGTTTGGGGAGTAGCCGAGAGACAGGGGTTTGGAAAGGCGAAAGCTCGCCTGGCAGCGGAGCGCCAGCTCCATCCCAAGATCCAACTAACATAGTTTTAACTGCAGTACCTTTAATCTACTACTAGTTCACTGCCTCCAAACATGGTCCCCTTATCAAATGAGCTGTGTCAGGCAGAATTTTGGGTTGTTTTCATGGCTTCCACATCAAACTTGTTAACTTTGTCGCCACCCTGCTGTGTAATCCACAAAATATACTGGCAAACTTATCATTTACCGATATTATTTCAGCGCTTCTTGCGCATCTGTTTACATTCCCCTCACCCGCCATATCCCAAACTTTTAAGAACACTACTATACTTGATCTTATACAAAAGGCTCTTAGAAGTGCTGTTTGGGGAGTAGCCGAGAGACAGGGGCTTGGAAAGGCGAAAGCTCGCCTGGCAGCGGAGCCAAGATCCATCCCAAGATCCAACTAACATAGTTTTAACTGCAGCACCTTTAATCTACTACTAGTTCACTGCCTCCATACATCGTCCCCTTATCAAACGGGCTGTGTCAGGCAGAATTTTCAGGTGTTTCACCAGATACATAGTGGAACTCGGCCAATCTGTCGCCGCCATGCTGGAGACCTGAAGTTGCAATCATAGCAGCGCAATATGGATGCCCCATACTGTCGCTCTTAACCAGCTCCATCCCAAGATTAGGCAGCCTCAGAGGCATCCATGCATGCTGCCTCTGCTGTTTCCTGTCCATTTTGCCTCCACGATCCTCCACAGCGTCCACCAATGTCTCCATGCGCAACTTTCAACTCTCTATACCCCAGATGCTGGAGCACGAGAGGATATGCAGCACATCATCCCCTTATCAAACGAGCTGTGTCAGGCAGAATTTTCAGGTGTTTCACCAGATACATAGTGGAACTCGGCCCATCTGTCGCCGCCATGCTGGAGACCTGAAGTTGCCATCATAGCAGCGCAATATGAATGCCCCATACTGTCGTTCTTAATCATGGAAGTCGTCTCCATGGCTGCCTCCACATGTCGTCCCCTTATCAAAAGAGCTGTGTCAGGCTCATTTTTCGGGTGTTTCACCAGATACGTTATGGAACTTGGTCACTATGTCGCCACCATGCTGTGTTATCGACGAAATATACCGTCAACCTTTTGTTCACATAGGAAATCATTTCAGAGCTTCTTGCTCACCTCCTTTGATTCCTCTCTGCCACTCATTGGTTTGAAGCCTAAGTCCATTTAGGGTATGTCGCCATGACACTCTCTAGTCTGCCGCTGCTGCCGCTGCCTCTGCATGCCGTCCCCTATAGTGTCAGGGTCAATTATTGCATGTTTTAGATGCTATCTAGCCTCATTCGGTCACTCTGTCATGGCCATGCTGTTGCCCATAATTTTGGCATAATGGTACGATTAAGCAGCCTCAGAGGCATCCATGCATGCTGCCCCTGCTGTTTCCTGTACATTTCCGTGGTGTTTCCATCCTTTTCTGAGGTTCCCAGGTGTTTGTTTGGCCAAGCTTCCCTGTGCAGAGCCTTGGTCTCCTTGAAAAATGCTCGAGTTTCCCTTGACTTCAATGGGGCTCGTTATTCGAGACGAGCACTCGAGCATCGGGAAAAGTTTGTCTCGAATAACGAGTACCCGAGCATTTTAGTGCTCGCTCATCTCTAGTGAGTATTTCTATGCATATGGAATGTACTTCATGTTCATGTAAGATATTTTGTGATCACGAAATTCATTGTGTTGTATTCTGTGCTTATTGGATTCTGTGTAATCATATATCTAAGGTTTTCCTTTAAAGTCTGGCTGGGTGCCTATGCTGTGCTATATCCTCTATATACGGTTCAGCATTCATAGTGCTTTCCAGATGTTTATGCTGCCATGGCCAAAGGCATTATGAGATGTGTAAATCATTGCAATCATTTTATTTATATTTCATATGGTGCACCAACTTAATTGTGGTTGTAAATCTGGAATAAAACCGTACGTACTGTAATGTACATATCATTTATCATCCAAATTTTTTTTCTGCTGCAACAAGTACTGTCTTGATTCTATAATAAAGACAGGATAGTCCTTCGTGTAAAGACAATGGAGAAACATGGTATATTGTACATTATCATCTCACAGGTATTGACATAAAAGTTGTAAAGATACTGTAAACCATTTCACAATCTCTTCAAAACTTCTTTATCTAATCAAAATGTGTGAAAGACTGGAATGAGACAAGAAATGAATATATCAAAGGAGAGAAGCTGGAAGAAATGATTGTGACATTTCTACATACATAAGTTACAATTAATTTCACATGTAATAAAAATATCAATTGCCTGTGCTCATGACTCCTCAAACCAAAACTAAGCTTGTGGTTTGATTCCTTTAATTTAGGCTTATTTGGGGGAATGTCACACTAGTGGAAAAAGCCATGGACAGGACACATTGGGGGTGATTTACTAAGGGCCCGAATCGCGTTGTTCCGTCACGTTACCGATATATATTTCCGATTTGCAGCGATTTTCCTTGAATTGCCCCGGGATTTTGGCGCACGCGATCGGATTGTGGGCGTGGCCGTAAGAAAATCCAACGGATTCGGAAAAACCGCCGTATTTTTTTTTTAAAAAAGGGTCGCTTGACACGCGCTTACCTGCACCCAGGGTAGGACGGTGAACTTCAGTGAACTCCGATGGAATTCAGCGCAGCAGCGACACCTAGTGGACATTGGGTGCACTGCCTTAGTGAATCGTCAGAAGACTCGAATCCTCCACTGAGAACGCACCGCCGGATCGCGACTGGATCGGGTAAGTAAATCTGCCCCATTGAGACACATTTATCACATGCTGGCCCCCCTTCCCCGGTGCTCACCAGATCGATCAGGAGGATTCGACCTCCTGATAAATCCGGGAAGCTGCTCTGACTTGGTGTAGAATAACACCATAGCTTGTGCCTGAACAGGCGCTATCTATAGGCAGTGAGCAGAGATGGGGGAACCAATGCCCCTTACCAGCCTAATACACTGTGCAGCACCGCCTCCTGTACATCCACCTGGTGAACAGGGGGTAGAGGTCGCAGATCTTGGTGTCTGTGCTAGGAAATGTGCAAAGATTACAGCTGAAAACAGGTATACAAGCTGTAATAAATGTGTCCCAATGTCTCAGTTTTATGATGTCGCTCTGACAGTTTTCTAGCGGAGGGGGCATACATCAAGCCCCATCTCTGCCACTTTTTAGCATTTTACAAACCACACCCCACAGTTGGTGTGTCTGGGCAGAGCGCTGGGTAGGTGTGCGGCAGGTTATAGCCTTTAGCAGAAAATTAGTGGAGACTACAGCTACAATCTCAGCCAAGTTAGATCTGGTTTAAAGAGGTCCGCCTGGCAGAGCCGAGTTCTGGATCTAATAACATGCTTCGGGGATGCCGTGCGCTGGCGGAGAGGGGGGCTATATTATGACTGGTGGAAAAAGACAGTCATAATACATTCCACCCATTGCATTCAGGTGGTGCTGCGACCTAAATGGATATAAGCTAGGCGAGTTTATAAGACATCAGTGCCTTCATATTTAGATAAAGAGGCAGGGAAGTCAGCAGTTTCAAAGATCGGTTACTACCTCAAGTTTTGGTGGTTGGATATTAATTCAATGGTGGGAGGACCTTTGCAAGAATCGGTTTAGCTCAGGATAAGTAGGAGGTCCAAATTAAAGAAGAGCATAATATAAGATCACTGGCAGATCGAAAGTAGGAAGATTCAGCACTGTGCAGAGTTTTGTGGACGAGTATGATTAGTTTAAATTGTGCTCAAAAGGAGATTGGCAACCATTGCAACAATTATATAATATATAGGGGTTGCTAAGATCACTATTGGCTTATACACAGCTCTTGTGTGACAACTACATATGCAAGACAGATAAAGAAGATCACGTCATTTACTGAAGTTGCAAAATCAGACATAGCATCAGTGTATAAAAATAAAATAAATTTTACAATACAGGGATTTTAATAAACGTCAGAAATCAATAAGAAATGTTTTGTTTAAGAGCAGCCTCCACCTTGAGCTATTTATAGCTCTTTAAGGCGTAGACAAGTTTCTTAATCTTTCCTCCAGTAAGTAAGAGAATGTGTTAGGTCACACATGTTGAAATGTTTGCACAATGCAGGGGTGCTGCTCATGTTGCCTCACACAATCCAATGCCATGTAGCAAAGGACAGCAACATCAGCTCAGGTGTTAGGAGGCAGCAACTAGTCTTTTCTTCATTATCATAATGGAACGCTTAAAAATAAACAAATTCACCTCTGTGATCTGGACCTTCACCAACAAAATGAGAGCTTTTTTTCATAGCGGGCAAGTTGTAATTTTTAATGTCACTATTTTTAGACACCCTAGGGCAGTGGTGGCGAACCTATGGCACTGGTGCCAGAGATGGCACTCGGAGACCTCTCTGTGGGCACACAGGCTGTCTCCCAGGCACAGAGTTTGCCAGACATGGCATCTTCCCGCAGTCTCACGTAGTCCAGGTAGTGCCATGCTATTGTAAAGTGACCCATCCTGTGCTGCTTAGTCCTGTCCAAAGAGTGAAAAGGTGTCGGATTGGAGCTCAAAGATTCTGGTAGCAATAAGTTTGTTACTGCCTAAATTACTGTGCTGGCACTTTGGGAAAAGCTAGTGGTTTTTGAGTCTCACTTTGGGCACTCGATCTCTAAAAGGTTCACCATCACTGCCCTAGGGGATTGATCATCAACTTGTCTGGTTTCTTGTACTACTTTTTAAGAATTTTTTTCTAAAAGAAGCCAGACACCTTCAAATCCTAGAAATTATAAAATATGTTACCATTTACATCATCAAGTGTGTCACCAGGAATCCCAGAAAACTGCATGGAGGTTTTGGCACGGGTATGGCAAAATATAACATGAACTTAATGTCACGGGTGCCCCTGCGACCCCTATCCCGGGTTGCAGGCGCACCCGTGTACCTCCGTGTGCCCCAGCGTGTAAATCACCTGTCCCGGCTCCAGCAGCGGTCCCCGTGATGACCATGCTCTGGTGTGCATGTTCCCGTGTCCTTGGGAGCCGCCATGCAGCTCTGTAAAATTTAAAGGGCCATCTTGCAATAATTGGCACCGGGCAGCTGCCTGCCCTGATAAATTCCATCCCCTTCCTGTGTCCCCTATCAGATCTTTCTGCTTCCATGCCTGAGAGAAAGCTGTATTCCAAGCCCTCTGCGATTATCCCGATTTCCCGTTCTGACTCCGATCCTGACCTACCGCTACATCCCTGACTCTGATCCTATGCTGCCTGTCCCCGACCACGAGTTTGCCTTACGTTTCTATACTACACCTTGGCCACCACAGCAGACAAAGTTGCACCTGTGGAACGACCTGGTGGTACCACGCCGCAACAAGTCTATCCTGCTTTGCGGCAGGCTCTGGTGAAAACCGGGTACCACATAGATTCTACCACTACCACCAATCCAGACAGTAAGATCCGCCCATGGATCCCACCAAGGTTCCGCTACCTGTACTGGCTGATCTTACCACCGTAGTGGCCGTACAGTCCTGGCGGATTGCCGCGCCAGCTCAACAACTCGGACAAGTCTCCCCTCCGCTGAACCCAAGCTGAGATTCTCCATGCTGTCTAAATATGATGGGGATCCCAAGTTGTACAGGGGCTTTATCACTCATTGTTCCTTGCACATTGAACTCATGTCTACGCAGTTCATCACAGAATGGTCTAAAGTGGCTTTCATCATCAGCCTCCTCCACGGGAAGGCCCTGGCATGGGTTACTCCCCTCTGGGACGGGAAAAACCCGGTCACCACTAATATCACCACCTTCCTTGCCGAGTTCCAGTCAGTTTTTGAGGAACTAGCCCGGGCCTAGGCCAGCCTGCAGAATATGTGTCAAAGGGACTCATCTGTCGGTGACTATGCAGTTCAGTTCCATACCCTGGCTTTGGAGCTAGCCTGGAATGAAGCCGCCTTGGTCGCAACCTTTAAAAAGGGACTGTCTGCACGGGACCTTCCTTCTAAGCTGTGTGATCTAATCTCTCTGGCCACTCAGATAGACATCAGGTTTACTGAGCGCTCTGAGGAGAAACGTTTGAAAGAGCCGCAAGTCGTCTGCCCCGCTTGGCTCCAGTCTTCCAAAGACCACCTCAGCTGTCTTAGGTGCCTGTTGCTAAGGAGCTCACGCAAGTGGATAGAGCCTGACTATCTCCCCAGGAATGTTCCAGACGAAGACAGGAGAATCTCTGCCTCTTTTGAGCCAGCCCAAAGCACTTTCTTACATCTTGACCAGTCCATCCACAGCGTCCAGTAAAATGCCCGTGCCTAGGGTTCTTGGGAGAAGCGTCCCTAAGTGAAAGTATAGCTTCTCCTCCTCTGAATGTCCCTGCTCTTTTCAGTTTTGGAACAGGCAACCCGCTTCAAGTCTCAACCTCGTGGACTCTGACTTTGCAGGGAATTTCGTGGATGCTGCCTTGGTCTCCCAGCATCACTTTCCTGTGATTTACCTAGAGAAGCTGCTGGTTATCTCTTCCGTCAGTGGACAGATTCTACAGTATCTTACTGAGCCCCTGTCTCTGCAAGTGCCATTCCTACTGTTTCATGGCTGTTCACCCGGTGTCCGTAATGTCTTCTGTGGACTCTCCCAAGCAGCTGGCAGGTCTTCCTGCTGCTTATAAGGATTTTGTAGATGTCTTCTCTGAGAACCAAGTGGAGATTTTGCCACCCATCCGCCCCTATGATTGTCCCATACACCTGCTGCCGGGTACATCTCCTGGCAGCAGGTTGGGTATACCCATTATCTGTGCCTGAGACCGCAGCTATGTCAGCCTACATCAAGGAAAATTTGCAGAAGAGATTCATCCGCAAGTCATCTTCCCCTGCTAATGCTGGATTCTTCTTTGTGGCCAAGAAGGATGGTTCCCTCCGTCCGTGCTTTGATTACCGTGGAAAAACGGTGAAAAACTGCTACTCTTTGCCTCTCATCACTGAACTTTTTGATTGCCTACGGGGTGCCAAGGTTTTCACCAAGCTGGATCTGCAGGAGGCATATAACCTCCCCCGCTAAGGTGATGAGTGGAAGGCGGCCTTCAATACTCGTGATGGGCATTTTGAGTATTTGGTAATGCCCTTTGGACTCTTCAATGCCCCAGCGGTCTTCCAAGAATTCGTCAACAATATTTTCAGAGACTTGCTCTACATTTGTGTCGTTGTCTACTTGGACAATATTCTGGTGTTTTCTCCTGACCTACAGTCTCATCTGATCCACGTCCGGCAATTTCTCAGGCGTCTAAGGGCTTATATGCCAAGGTTGAGAAATGCCAATTGCATCAGAGTAGTCTTCCGTTCCTTGGACACGTCATTTCTGACAAAGGACTACAGATGCATCCTGCCATTATTAGGAATTATTCCATTGGTGATCCGGGAACTTCTGGCCATAAAGCTTGCTATGGAGGAATGGTGCTATCTTCTGGAAGGCGCTCATCATCCGGTCTATATCTACACTGACCACAAGAATCTCCTGTATCCCCAGACTGCTCAGCGTCTCAATACTCATCAGGCACGCTGCTCTCTCTTTTTCTCGCGATTCAACTTCCTGATTCACTTCCGTCCAGCCAAAAAGAATGTCAAAGCGGATGCCCTCTCTCGTGCCTCTGATGTTGTTGGGGAAGAATTGGCTTCTTGTCATATCGTTCCTCTGAAACGACTGGTTGTTGTGTCTCCTGTGGACCTACGGCAGGTCCCTCCTGGCAAGATCTATGTCTGACCTGCTCTTCGGAAGAGGATACTAACTTGGGGACATTGCTCTTGTGTGGCAAACGTTCAAGATTTTGTGGGTTCCTGCGCTTCCTGTACCCATAACAAGTCATCACGTCTCAAACCTGCAGGTCTGCTGCTTGCATTGCTGATACCCAGTAGCCATGGACTTTATTACAGATCTCCCATCTTCTTCCAGTAATACAGTCATCTGGGTGGTAACAGATCACTTCTCTAAGATGTCCTACTTTGTACCTCTGCCAGGTCTGCCATCGGCTCCACGCCTTGCAAGTCTTTTCTTCCTGCACATCTTCCGGCTACATGGACTTCCTCTGCACATTGTCTCGGATCGTGGGGTCCAGTTTGTTCCGGGTTTCTGGTGGTCTCTGTGCGGGCAACTTCAGGTTAAACTGGACGTCTCATCTACATACCATCCAAAGTCCTATGGACAAGTTGAGAGGGTTTATCATACCCAGGGATACTATTGCCGCCATTTTGTCTCCGCCTGACAGGACGACTGGTCCACCCTTCTGCCATAGGCGGAAATTTCTTACAACTCTCTGCATTCTGAATCTGCCAAAAGCTCCACTTTTTGCTGTCTTTTGGTGACATTCACGCCCACCTCTTCTTCTGTCTGAGCCTTCTGATGTGCCTGCCATTAAGGATTTGGTTCAAGTCCATCTGGGAGCAAACACGGCAGTCGCTACTTGATGCCTCCACCCGCACCAAGACCCACGCCAACAAGAGATTCAGGCCTTCTCCAGTCTTCTCTCCAGGAGATAAGGTGTGGCTGTCTTCTAGATACGTCCGACTGAAGGTTCCCAGCTACAAGCTTGGTCCTCCCTATCTAGGTCCATTTGAGGTGCTGAAACCCCATGGCCTATAAGCTCCGCCTTCCTCCCACCATGCGCGTCCCTAATTCCTTCCACATCTCCCTTCTGAAGCCAGCAATCCTGAACCACTTATTTCGGCAAGTACCACCTCCAGCTCCTGAGGCACATTCCACCTATGTCTTTGAGGTGAAAGAGGTCATGGGTATGAAGTCAGTCAGAGGGAAGCGGTTCTTTCTTGTTGACTGGAAGGGGTTTGGGCGAGAGGAGAGGTTTGGGAGCCCAAAGGCAACATCCTGGATCGTGCTCTTCTGCAAAGGTTCCTCCAGTCCAAGAAGACGGGGAGGCTGAAGGAAGGAGGGTACTGGAACGGCCGCCCCTACCCGGGTCCAGGTACACCCGTGTAGCTCTGTTTGCCCCAGCGTGTCCCTATCTGGGTCCCCACAATGCCCACGCTCGAGGGCGTTTACGTGGTTCAATAATAAAATACAGCCCCTTCCTGTGTCCCCTATCGGATCTTTGTGCTTTCATACCTGAGATAAAGCTGTATTACAAGCCATCTGCGATTACCACGATTTCCCATTGTGATCTCGATTCTGTTCCTGACTCCGATCCTGTGCTGCCTGTCCTTACTTACCCCTAGGTCCCCGACTCTGAACTTGTGCTGTCTGTCCTGACGTACCACTACGTCCCCGACTCTGATTCAGTGCTGCCTGTCTCAACCTCCTGTCTGTCCCAGACTACGAGTTTGCCTTCCGTTTCTGTACTCTGCCTTGGCCGCCACCGCAGACAAAGTCACGCCTGTGGAACAACCTGGTGGTACCAAGCCGCAACAAGTCCAACCTGCTTTGCGGCGGGCTCCGTTGAAAACCGAGTACCACATAGACTCCAGTCCCAGATGTCGGCTTACGTCATCATCCCTGATGGTACAGAGGATCCAATACCACTGATCCTGACACTTTAACCTTCTTCAGACTCAACAATCTTTTTCGCTGCCCTCCTTAACACCAGGCCTTGCTTCAAGAGTCTCCGCCTCACAGTGCGTGTAAATGCACTCACACCTGCCTGCTGCCATTTCTGAGCAAGCTCTGCACTGCTGGTAGCCCGATCCCAAAGCTAAAACACTTTTAAGAGACAGTCCTGGTGCTTGCTGGTCCTTCTTGGGCGCCCTGGAGCCTCTCTCCTCGAATTCCTTGATGATCTGATAGATTGTTGACTGAGGTGCAATCTTTTTAGCTGCAATACTCTTCCCTGTTAGGCCAGTTTTGTGCACTGCAATGATGACTGCACATGTTTTTTAGAGATAACCATGGTTAACAGAAGAGAAACCATGATGCAGAGCACCAGCCTCCTTTTAAAGTGTGCAGTGGTGTGATTCTTACTTAATCGTGACAGATAAATCTCCAGCCCTGTCCTCATCAACACCCACACCTGTGTTAATGGAGTAATCACTGAAACGATGTTAGCTTCTCCTTTTAAGGCAGGCCTGCAATGAAGTTGAAATGTGTTTTTCTAGGCAAATATTGACTGTTATAACATCCTGGAGTATATGCAAATTGCCATTATAAGACCTGATGCAGTTGACTTTGTAAAAATTAACATTTGTATCATTCTCAAAACTTTTGCACATGACTGTATACACACAGAGCCCTCCACTTCCACCCTTCCCCTCCTTCCCCTCTTCCCCTTCTTCTTACCCTGTCCCAGCGCAGCATGTCCCCATTCTCAGCACTATGTGGTAATGTTAGAATCATGCTGACATCACCGCAGGTCCTGTAGGACACCCGGGAGTGGGGAGAGCAGTGCGGAGGCTCTCCTCTCTGGACCTTTATATTTATTATACACCGGTGCTCTGCCCGGTGGCATAAAGGGGGAAATTTTTAAAAACTGATGTAAAAACCCTAAGAACTGTATTGGCCACTAGGGCAGCCAGCTGAGGGTGGTGGAGGGACATATGTGAGACCTGGAAACTCATGGCTTCTGTGTATACTGCCATCTTCTCTACACATGTCAGGTGTGACTGAGTGTATATGGGCATGTATTTGTGTATATGACTGTGAGTGTATATAAGCATGTATTTGTGTATATGACAGTGTATATAAGCATGTATTTGTGTATATGACCGAGTGTATATTGTATATCATCTATCTAGCAATCTATAAATCTATCTTCTATCTATAAATCTTTATCATTTTTCATATTTATCTTCTATCATCTGTCTGTCTGATTGCCTTACCAGACTATGGTTTGTAACTACAAAGTGTTATTATTGTGCAGGACTAAAGGGGCCTGTCACGGGCACCCCTGCGATCCCCATCTCGGATCGCAGGCGCACCCGTGCCCCTCTCTGTGGCGCCGACCCTTCCCACTCCCCCGGACCTCACTTACCTATCCAGGTTCCTGCTCCCGTCCCGGCTGGTCAGCGCGCGCTGGCACTTGTAGATTTAAAGGTCCAGCGCACCGCTAATTGGTGCTGGCCTTTTTCAGGAAATGGATGAAGCCTGGCATCTCCCAGCATTCCCAGCCAATGAGAAAGCTGTTCTCTGTGCCTCATGCTTGTGTTTTGATTTCCTGTTGTGACCCTGTACCTGTTCTTGACTTTGCTCCTCCGGTGCCAGCCCTGACCTCCTGCTCCGTCCCTGACTTCGATCCATTGCAGCCTGCCTTCACCAACTGCCTGTCCCTGACTACGAGATTGCCTCCTGATTCTGTACATGATGCTTCTATTTCAAAGGTGAAATGGCTTGAGGGGAAAAGTCTTAATGAATGTGGCCATTAATATGCATTTTTATATTATTGTTGCTGTGAGTGTGACAATCCATGGGTTTATGCTGGACGTCATTCTATTAGGTTCTGCCTCTGTGAAGGTAATACTTGTAATGAGATGGTAGACATATGAGCCACTGTTCCAAATAGTCTGCAATACGATTTCATTGAACCCTGTAATTACATTAGTTACATCACCTATAATTACAGATATAGCTGGAAAGATCAACACAAGAACATTTACTTCCTGTCACAATAGACCTGGTCTGGAAATTATTCACACATTTCAAGGTATGTTGCTCACTTCTGGCATATTTCTATCAAGGTTCATCCTGCATAATGTAACCTATGGAATAAGAACTAGTCATTAGGAATTAGGAATCCTATTTTAGGGAATTGAAGCAGTAGCAAATCAAGCCTGATATAACGGTAAAAATTGTTTAACTTCTACAGATGCAACCATTTAAAGGGTACCTGTTGTCAGGAGTTCACATTTTCCTCTAATAACAGGTTCCCATGGCCTTCGTAATACTTATTCCCGGTCTGCTTTTATAACTAACATTATTGTGTCCACTCACTTTTAAAAGTTGATAAAAGCATTCCTGGTTCCCTGTCATCAAACTGCATGTCATGGAGTCATCATCATTATCTGCACACTGCTCTTACAACTCCATGCTCCCTCCTCCTCCTCCCCTCATGCAGAGGTTTGCTTGCAGCACAGGTCAGCTCATGTTTATATGAGGGAAGGGGAAGGAGGGAGCAAGAAGTAGAGTTGTTAGAGCAGAGTACAGATAAAGACGATGACGCCGTAACTCGATCCAGCTTGCTAGCAGGGAGCCAGGTACACTTATATTAAATTTTAAAAGTGTGTGGAAGCAGTAAAGTTAATTATAAAAACAGATTGATAATTAGTATTTAAAAAAGGTTAGAATGCTGGGCCAAATTTATGATGAGGGAGTTCTTAAGACTTGGATGAATATGAGAGATGACTTTGGATTGAATAGTAAAGACATATTTAGGTTCTTTCAGTTGAGACATGCATTAGAATCCGTGGAGCTGGAGATTATTCAAGGCAAGAACCCCATTAACTATTGAAGACATGGGAAAGCAGCTCTAGAAAGGGTAGACTAACATTTATTTATGCAAAATTGATAGAAAAAAATATGAAGATCCTTATCTTGGAGCCTTAAAAATGTGGAAAAAAGAACTTGGCCCAATAGGGATTGATAGGTGGAATCAAATTGTGAAAAGTATATCGGAGGTATCATTTAATCCACAACTGAGGGTTATGCAATATTTTATTGTAAATAGGTTATACTATATGCCATATAGATTATCTAGAATGTATAGGAAGCGTGATTCCAAATGTAATAGGTGTGGAGAGGAGAGGGCGGTATAACCATTGGTACAACCAGGAGGGAAGGGTAAATAAATTGTTATGTTGGACACGGAAAGTTATAATGAATAAATTGATAACAAATGACCCACCATCTGTGAGGGACTGGACTATATGTTCTAGGAAAATGTTGATATATGAGAAAATATATTTTGAGAGAAGTGATAAATCCAGAATGTATAACGTAATATGGGAAGACTGGAATAGGGAGCAGGAGGAGTGAGGAGGAGACAACCTCTTTTTTTTTCTTCCTTTAGGGAGGGTAGGGGGGATCTTTTTAGGCCATGACATATGTAAGAGTGGTCATAATGGAAATGTTTTTTGTATTATAAAAATGTGATATGTATGTATGTAATGATATAAAATAAAAATAAGAATTGTAATTTTTTTTTTTAATCCTTGTAATAAGAAATATAAATTGTAATAAAAAAAATGTAATAAAGATTTATTAAATTAAAAAAGTAAAATAAAAAAAATATGGGAACCTCTGACTATGAAAATGTGAAACCCTGATGACATGTTACCGTTACCGTTTCCTACCCCTTACCACATCCCTCCCAACCACATTTGCAAGTGTTATAGCACAAATAAAGAGGGACAAAGAACTGAGTGGAGAATTATATATAACAACAATATAATAACAAATTGGTAAAGAGAAATCAAGAGAGAACCCCAAACCACATTTCCAACTTTTTACTTCACATGGCTTAGTAAGTTTGCCCAATTTTTGTTCCAGTTTTGTAGTTTAATTGAACTGGATTATTTTAGGATTAGTGGACTCTCCTGTAACTAAATGTCACTAGAGGAAGTGTTTCATGGGTAATTTGCTGCTGCAACCAATCCATTTTTTTATTTAAAAATCTGTATCTAAAAATGGTGTTTTAAAAATGTATTAATTGAATAGTTTAGATATTGTCACCTTAAGACAACATGATAATACAATGTGTACAGTTATGGTAAAAAAGCACCAGCAGATTCATTCACTCAACATAACAAATGTGCATACTGCTCCAGGCATTACTGGAAACCAGGATAAATGTACTGGAGCCTGATAGGTGACCTGGCTGTAATTCCTGAAGGAAAGTGAATACAGCTGCCAGTCTTGGCACCATAATTCTTTTATTACACAATTAAGCGCAATTGTAGGAAAGAGGACTCACCAGTCAAGTTTTTATATTTCCTTATAAGCTTTCCCATTTTGCAATGCGCTTATGGCAGTTGAGCCACTGTTTAGCTCCATGAATAAATGTAGTAACTAATATTAATATTCTATTTAACTCAACTCCAGTTTCCACAGGACTATACCATGAACCATCACATCTCTACATCTCCTCCATATACTTGTATGTACTGTTCTTATAGCATAGGTTTAACATGGGGAGGGTTTACACACTTTCTTGGTTTTTGTGTTTCCGTTTTTTACCTCCCATCCTTCCAAAAGCCATATTTATTTATTTATTTTTTCATTTACCCTCTTAAGGACGCAGCCATTTTGTAGCTTAAGGCTCAGTCCCATTTTCTGGATTCTGACCTGTGTCTCTTTATATAGTTCTAACTTTTGAACACTGTTACTTATCTAAACGATTCTGAGATTGTTTTTTCCCCACATGTTGTATTTTTTAGTGGTAAATTTTGGCTGATAGGTTTTGCGTTTTTTACATAAAAAAAGAAAATATGATGAATTTTTTGAAAAATTTGCCATTTTTCGAAATTCAAAATCATTGTTGCTGAATAACATTTCCCATTTGTCTACTTTACATTTTCATCATTTTTGAAATGTCTTGATAATTTATATTGTTATCAAGCGCTTACAAATTTTCCGGATTTTCAGAATTGACTATTTTGGGGATAAATACAGTTTTGAATGAAATTTTACATATTAAGCATCAAAACCCCCTATATAACCAACCCATTTTCAAATCTGCACCCATCAAACTATCAGAAACAGCTTTTACGAAGATTGTTAACCCCTTGAGATCTTCATAGTAATTGAATCAAAATGGAGGTGAAATTTAGAATGGTCAAATTGTGCCGGTTATACGTTCATTTAGCACTAAAATTTACACATTTCCAAAAGATAAAAAGAGAAAACCCACCATACAATTTGTTCTATAATTTCTCCTTAGTACAGAGACCCCCCACATGTGGCCGTGACTTGTTTTAGGGAAGAAGCGCCCTGCAGCTGCCAGGATTTTAGTTTCCTCATTGGCCCCTTTTTCCAGTGAGATGCTGAGCGCTAAGGCACTGAGCTCAGCGTCCGATATATCGGACGTTGAGCGTTAAGCAGTTAAAGGACATCAACCACCAGGATGAAAGATTGTATGCAAATGAGTCTGAGGGGCTCCAGGCTCAGGAGGGGATCTATAAGGCTTATCTGCATATAGTCCTTCATCCTGGTGGTAGATGCATTTTAAAAAGCTATATGAGGGCTTGTTATCTGCAGGACAGAGACACATTGTACTTCCTGATGGTACCAGTTTATATTCTGTACAAATTCTGGGAAGCTGAAAGAAAATCTAAATATGGTATAAATTGCAAAAAATGACACCACCTTATTTTGACATCCATAATTTCTCATACTTTGGTGTACGGAGCTGTGCCAAGTGTAATTTTTTGGGGGCATAAGATGTCATTTTTAGTGATACCATTTGGACAATTGTATCACCTTTTGAACACTTTCTATTCAAATTTATATACGAGACAAAACATTGATTCACAAGACAATGATTCACACATTTGGTAGATGTTTCCATTATAGCATTCAGGGCATTGGAAATTCACTTATTTTGTGTGATCAGATCTATGTATGTGATGAGCTGCCACATACTACATTGATGCCCAGGATTTATTTTAATAAAATGTTTTTGGGAGCTTTTATTATAATAAAATATATATTTTTTTTAAATAATTCTTTCTACCTGTCCTGCAAGTTTGTGTGATAAGATATGGAAGCAAGGATGCCACCTATTGACTCTACATCATCATCGGATTGGCCAAGTCAGTGGTGGAGGTGGTATGGGGATGGGCATTGTGTGTGAGCTATGGGTCATAGTATATAAGATTGTATATACTTCCTCCCCTATCCACTCTGTTCCTTAGTTATTTTACCCTCTATGTATATTTCCCTGTATTGTACCCTTAATAAATCCCCTATAATGATCCATTGAATATTGTTGTTAATTTAATATTAACTGGCACCCCAAAACCAAGCAGATTTTCAATGGGCTTTCCCACCTCAGTAATAACAGTAGGATGTTGCTTTATTGTATATGACTGCTCATAGAAAATACGGAGGCTACACATCAGTACGTCGGGGTGGGGGGGTTGTGTTGTGTGCTGATTGGGTGCTGGATTTGGGTTTGACCGGCAAACTGCCTTGATCTGTGATGGAACCGATTGTGACACTCTCTAGCAATGAGCCCTCTCAATACATCCACTGATGTCCAGAAGACACAGAAGACACTGGGGCAAATTTACTTACCCGGCCCATTCGCGATCCAGCGGCGCGTTCTCTGCTCTGGATTCGGGTCCGGACGGGATTTAAGAAGGTAGTTCTTCCGCCGTCCACCAGGTGGCGCTGCTGCGCTGAAAGTCATCTCATCGCGCCGGAATGCACCACCTTGGACCAGGTGAAGGTAAGCGCTCCCCAAGCGACACTTTTTCGGTTTTTAAATGCGGCGGTTTTTCCGAATACGTCGGGTTTTCGTTCGGCCACGCCCCCCGATTTCTGTTGCGCGCATGCTGGCGCCGGTGTGCCACAATCCGATTGCGTGCGCCACAATCCCGGGGCAATTCAGGTACAATAGGCGCAAATCGGAAATATTCGGGTAACACGTCGGGAAAACGCGAATCGGGCCCTTAGTAAATGACCCCCACTGTATCTACACTGAACAGTATTGAAGGCATTAAACTAAAACTAGAAAAGGACCTGGATAAACTAGTTTTACTAAACTACAGTGGGTTGCATAGTATCCTCCCTTTTAAAAATCACAGCCACAAACTAAGATAACTCACATTAGTGAAATGTAAAGAAAATGGTAGATGCTCATGAATATTTTTGCATAATTAAAAAACTGAAAAGTGGTGGGTTATATGTATTCAGCCCCCTGAGCCAATACTTTGTAGGAACACTTTTAGTTTAAGTAGGTGACTGTAAAGTTTAAAAATGAGGAAAACTTCAAGGGGTATGAATACTTTGCAATCCACTGTATATGTCATATGTGTTTTATTATTGTTGAACCTGATAATAGAAAGAAGCATTTTGGAAAGTTTATATTTTTAGAAGAGATATTGTGGTTATTCTTCCCTCTGCTTTGAGGTGCAGGTGGGAGGGGAAAGAAAGGGATTTTGTTAATTTTTGATTCATGTGAATAGAAAGTCTGGAAAATAATAAAGATTTATATAAATAATTTTTTTAAAAAGAGAACGGTTGAGAGAATCCCTGTGACATGCTAAACCCCTTCCCCTAATGGGTGACAGTAGACACAACAATGTGTTGGTCTTGACATTACTCTTAATACAACAGCCGATACCCTTGCATAGGTATGTAATGCATGTGAGCCCCTTATTGACTGTACAGCAACATGGAATTAATGATCCACTATAAATAGATCATAATAAATAAATAAATAAATAAATAATAGCCGTTTAAGGTCACTTTGGACTATAGTTGGACTTACAGCATCCATTGTATAGGTGTTTAAAGTAAAATATAGGAGTTTACACAATATCTATAGTCAGAAGTTTTGCATTTACAGTTGATCATAAACTTGAACTATTTTTCCAAGTCTAGTGACAGTCCACTATGTCATTAGTGGTTGAACCAGTTTAACAAGAGTTGGGAGGAGGACATTCGGTAACACAGGTAGCTCTGTCATGAATACAATTAACCCCTTTCTGACTTTAGACTGTAACATAGTTAACATTCTTGTCATGCCCTGCCCATGAGACACCCATTGTGATAAGGAGTATCTCACTCCAGTCTGATGGGCAGTTCTACATAATAACACAGGACACCCATCAGCTCTACATTAACCTGCTTGGCAGGATTTTACAGGTATTGGAAGCTTTAGAAGAAAAAGCTAGAATGCCACCAATGGGTGTGTACATTACTGAAGAATGCACAATGTGGCACCTCGTCATACATAAAAATATTTTGCAGATGGCAAGCGAGATAATATATGAGCTTTCTCAGCTATACATTTTGAAAATGAATGATGTAAAGGCAGCAGGTTGTTTACTCTTGACTAAAAGACACGTGTCTCTCCACAGACCGCCACAATCCATAGACTGCAGCCATCACTGCAGTAAGTAGAGCTCAGACACCCTCTGTGCCAATACCAAAGATCCCTCCTTCAGTGTCCTGACCAAAGAGCAGATAAACCATAAATCACTTCTATAAATAAATCATTAATGGAAAAAGCAAAAGTCCAGCACTAGTGAAGATCCCCCTAAAATGTATTTTCTTTATTTCCTCATTTTAAAAGCCATACAGAAATAGCATACATCTTGTTGACGCGTTTCAGACAGCAGCCCCTAGTCCGGTTATGACTGCTGTCCGAAATGTATACTATTTCTGTATGGCTTTTAAAATAAGGAAATAAAGAAAATACATTTTAAGAGGATCTTCACTAGTGCTGGACTTTTGCTTTTTCCATTACTGATACACATTCTGGTCCGGTGTTTGACCTATGCACGCGGAGCTCTTCGCCTGAAATGGAAGTGCTCCCTTCGTCAGGATAGAGCTTGAGTACATTATTCTTTGAGTATAAACTAGCCATGGTAAGAAGTGATTTAATAAAACCTGACAGTCTTTCCATTCTATTCTAAGCTGTCTTACAATATCCCTGCTTTGTTAGCACAAATCCCTAACTTCATAGCTTTTCTATCTCTGCATGCCATTCTCTATCCCACAGGAACATAGTAGGACAGGTATCATTAGGCTCCTTGGGACAGCTCTGCAGTCCATAAGATTTGTTAAAGTGGCCTTGGCCTTTTAATACATTTGTCAGCAGTGTTCTTCTGCTCTGCTATTTGCGACTTTAAACATAAAATAAAAGTCGTATGTTCTGCTTATACGCCTGGAAGGGACTGGAGCAGCTTTGGGAGTTTTTAAAAAGTCATAGTTTATAAATTCAGACCTACACAACCTTGTACTGGTCAAAAGAATGTTAACTTGATTGGTGCACTGGGCGTACCTGAGTAAGTGCCGGGTCCCAGAGCTGCTGGGAGTGGCCTACATAATGCTGTACATAATGAATCCAAGGGGGGGTAGAGAGTTGTATCTAATGAATCCATAGGGTGTCAGGGGACCTTTTATAAAATAACAAGGAGTAGGCTGTTTGGTATGATAAACTAGCAATATTTTAGGGAACACGAGACTGTTTTAACTTCTGAATTTATAATGCCGCCACACTGTAAAGGGGCCCACTGAGGCTCTGTCACCCTGGGGCCTAATGAAACCTGGAGCTGACTCTGAGCAAACTGCTAGGAGTTGTGGTTATTTGCCCACTTTCACGCCACCTCTATGCCAAATGATCGTGGAGGGCGCAAAGTGGCTGAAAGGGAGCAGGGAGAGAGGATAAGAAGTTTATTATTTCTGCAGCCTTCCTCCAGTCATATATGATTTTTTTATTCCCTTTTATTATACTGGGAGAAGATATATCTAGCTCAAGCAGTGATAGTACCTTACAGCACTGTTTTGTATGTTTTGTACAAATACATAAATTTGCAAATAACAATTATGTTAAAAAGTGGCAAAATACTTGGAAACTTAAACCAGACACACTGGGGAAAATTGCAGTAAGTTAAATAATAAGTTAAATGCCCACATATATCCCTAGGGCAGTTTATAGGTAATTTTCTGTACATGGTGAATCTCATAAAAAATAGCCCCGCTATCCAAGGCATTTAAAATATTTATGATGCGCTCTGATTTTTTGCATAAACAGCCCACCACAAATGAAAAATATTAGAGAGATGCATTAATGTATGGATTAAAGTGTATGCCGTACTATCTCACTATGTTATCTTATACATTGCTTCCCCTGAATTAATTCTAACATATACAGTGTCTTTCAAATCATAATTGGGGTTATTTACTAAGGGCCCGATTCGCGCTTTCCCGACGTGTTACCCGAATATTTCGGATTTGCGCCGATTTCCCCTGAATTGCCCCAGGATTTTGGCACACGCGATCGGATTGTGGCGCATCGGCGCTGGCATGCACGCGACGGAAATCAGGGGGCGTGGTCGAACCAAAAACCAGACGGATTCGGAAAAACCACCGCATTTAAAAAAAAAAAAATCTGTCGCAGAGCTTGCACTTACCTTCACTCAGCCCGGCTCGGTGAACTCCAGCGCGTTCCGATGCTTTTCAGAGCAGCACCACCTGGTGGACGGCGGAGGAACTGCCTTAATAAATCCCGGCCGGACCCGAATCCAGAGCAGAGAACGCGCCGCTGGATCGCGAATGGTCCGGGTAAGTAAATCTGCCCCAATGTGTCCGTCATGAATTATTATAATAGCGATTTACAGCATATAGCACTAGTATGAAGTTCAATACTAGAACTGAACTTCATACAGAACCACAGCACCTGGACCAAGTCCCAGTCGAACTACACACTTCCCCCTAGGTATCCAGAACACTGCCCCCTTCAGTATACAGAGAACCAGCACAATGAACCCTTCTATCACCACCATAGTATACAGGTAGACAGAACACTGCAGCAATCCCAGTATATAGGGAGCACATTGAGGCCAACCTCCCCAGTATAAAGGTAGCCCCAGCACGAAGCAGCCACTCCCTTACATAGATAGTCCCAGCACATTGCAGCCACCCCCATATATAGATAGCCTAAGCACACAGCAGCCCCTCAGTATATAGATAGCCCCAGCACAATGCAGACCCCCCAGTATATAAGTAGTCCCAGTGTAATGAAGCCTCCTCCCAGTATATAGGTAGCCCCAGCACAATGAAACCTCCCCATCCAAATATAGATAGCCCCAGAACACTGCATCCTCCTCAGTATATAGGTACCCGCAGCACACTGCAGCCCCTTTAGTAAATAGGCAGCCCCAGCACACTGCAGCACCTCCAGTATATAGGCAGCACCAGCACGCTGCAGCTCCCACAGTATATAGATAGCCCATGCACACTGCAGTCCCCCAGTATGTAGATAGCCCTAGCACACTGCAGCCACCCCCAGTATATAGGCAGCCCCAGCACACTGCAGCACCTCCAGTATATAGGCAGCACCAGCACGCTGAAGCTCCCACAGTATATAGATAGCCCAAGCACACTGCAGTCCCCCAGTATGTAGATAGCCCCAGCACACTGCAGCCACCCCCAGTATATAGGCTGCCGCAGCAGAGTGCAGCCCCCCCCCCGAAGGATATAGGTAGCGCCAACACACTGCAGCCCCCTGCAGGGAGCACCAGAAGGTGAGTACTTTTTTTTTTTTTGTGGGGGCAGTGGGCGGCTGCAGGCGCCCTTTGTTTCTTCCACTGGGTTATCTTATCCCACATGTTTGGTGTTAATAACATTATAACCTGAATGATTTGGATGTCACTAACAAAGAAGACATAGAAACAAAACCCAGACAATTGCCTTAGCGGCCATGACACTTTAGCACAACACACAAAACAGAGATAACAGCATATTTACAATGATCATGTGTAAAGCCGACAATACTCAAGATCAGATTACTAATCCTGCCTAATATTGAGACAGATTAGACTGTCAAAGTGTGTCTGGATGTGCAATCTGGTGCAGCTTTATACTGTCTAGTCTTTGTTTATGCCATCTATTAGTTGGCTTTCTTTACAGCAGAATGTTATGACATCTAAGCTTTGCCCCTATCGTGTTAGCCTATGGCCTTTCAGGCAGAATAAGTCTGTAACACTCATACTAACTATAGAATGCAGCATGAAGAACTGTATTTGGATGCAAATAAAAGGGGTATTCCGGGAATATGAAGGTCAGATAGAAAAACCCATGATGTTATAAATAAATGAATATATCAACACTCAATGACATTAGTCACAAAATGGAGCTGAAATAGTTGATTTTATGATTCACCAAATTTTTTGGCCTCTCTAAAGTATAAAGAGTAGAGATGAGCGAACATACTTCTCCGAGCTTGATGGTCGTTCGAGCATTAGTATACTCGAAACTGCTTGTTGCTCGGACGAGTATTTCACCAGCTCGAGAAAATGGCATCTCCCGCCGTTTTGCTTTTTGGCGGCCAGAAACAGAGCCAATCACAAGCCAGGAGACTCTGCACTCCACCCAGCATGACGTGGTACCCTTACACGTCGATAGCAGTGGTTGGCTGGCCAGATCAGGTGACCCTGGAATAGACTAGCCCCTGCCCGCGTCATTCTCTGTCTGGATGCCGCTAGGGAGAGAGCTACTGCTGGTCAGGGAAAGCGTTTGGGTATTCTATTAGAATAGTGTTAGGCAGGAGTGATTCTACAAGAACCCACCAGTCCTTCTTAGGGCTACAATAACGTTTTATTTTCCTTTTTTTTGGTTTGCTTGTGGCTGGGCTTGCTGCTATTAGTAGTGCAGCTAGTACCATATTGTGAGTAATTTGCAGGGAGACTTGTGTTTAGCTCTTAATGACACACATATCCACCTCAAACACCGAAGTGGGACAATTTATTAGGGGTTTGATTTGAATTACGCCGAGTCTGCTGATTTATTTTTTTTTTACGTTTATTTCTTTTTGGAACTCACAGTAATCTGCCAAAGCAGTGTGCTTTGAGTGTGGGCTAGAAAATAGCCATAGGAAAACCCCAACGGCTTATTTAGGCCTACAATAGCGTTATATTTTCCTTTTTTTTTGGTTTGCTTGTGGCTGGGCTTGCTGGCATTAGTAGTGCAGCTAGTACCATATTGTGAGGAATTTGCTTGGAGACTTGCGACCGTTGTGTTTAGCTCTTAGTGACCCACATATCCACCTCAAACACCGAAGTGGGACAATTTATTAGGGGTTTGATTTGAATTAGGCACAGTCTGCTGATTTATTTATTTTTTACGTCTATTTCTCTTATAACTCAAAGTCATCTGGCACAGCACAAAATCCAGTTGTGTGCTATCAGTGTAGGTTAGAAACTAGCCATAGCAATAGGATAGCATTGTTTTGTTTAAAAAAAAAAAAAAAAAAAAAAATAATTTGAAGTTTACACTTTAATTTTGAAAATGTTTAACTCGAGGGCTAGGGGTAGAGGACGAGGGCGTGGATGTGGGTGTCCAACTACTGCAGGGGTCAGAGGCCGTGGTCCTGGGCGGGGTGAGACACCACCTGCTGATGAGGGAGCAGGGGAACGCCGCAGAGCTACACTCCCTAGGTTCATCATGTCTCAAGTTACTGGGACTCGTGGTAGAGCACTGTTGAGGCCAGAACAGTGCGAAGAGGTGATGTCGTGGATTGCGGACAATGCTTCTAGCCATTTGTCCACCAGTCAGTCTTCCACGCAGTCCACCCATGCCACCGAAATCAGCACTCCTCCAGCTCCTCCAGCTCCTCCACCTCAGCCTCCTTCCCCCCAGTCTGCCCCCTCCCAGCAAAATTTGGCATTTGAACCGGCATACTCTGAGGAACTGTTTTCTGGACCCTTCCCACAGTCACAAACCACTTGTCCGGTTGCTGCTGAGCAATTTTCTGATGCCCAGGTTTTCCACCGGTCGCAGTCTGTGGGTGATGATGACATTATTGACGTAGTGGAAGAAGTGTGTAAAGAGGTGTCAGACGATGAGGAGACACGGTTGTCAGACAGTGGTGAAGTTGTTGTCAGGGCAGGAAGTCCGAGGGGGGAGCAGACTGAGGGATCGGAGGATGATGAGGTGACAGACCCAAGCTGGGTTGATAGGCCGGGTGAACACAGTGCTTCTGAGACGGAGGCGAGTCCTATAGCAGAACAGGTTGGAAGAGGCAGTGGTGGGGCAAGACGGAGAGGCAGGGCCAGAGCTGGTGCATCAGCGCCAAATGTTGCCCGTAGTCAAGCTCCCGTGGCGAGGGCTAGATTTTCAGAAGACTGGAGTATCTTTAAAGAAACACCGGATGACAGACGGACTGTGGTGTGCAACCTTTGCCAAACCAGGATCAGCAGGGGTTCCACCACTACTAGCTTAACTACCACCAGTATGCACAGGCATATGAATGCTAAACACCCCACTCAATGGCACCAAGCCCGTTCACCTCCGGCCGGGCACACCACTGCTCCTTCCCCTGTGTCATCTGCTAGTCAGCCCCCTGCCCAGGACCACGGCCCAAACACCTCCCGTGCGAAAACCCCATCTTCGCCTCCACGATCCTCCACAGCATCCACCAGCGTTCAGCTCTCCATACCCCAGACGCTGGAGCGCAAAAGGAAGTATAGCACAACCCACCCACACGCCCAAGCCCTCAACGTCCACATCTCCAAGTTGCTTAGCCTGGAGATGCTGCCCTATAGGCTGGTAGAGACCGAGGGCTTTCGAAACCTCATGGTGGCGGCCGCCCCTCGGTATTCGGTCCCCAGCCGCCACTACTTTTCCCGATGTGCCGTCCCAGCCCTGCACAAGCACGTGTCAGAGAACATCATCCGTGCCCTGACCAACGCCGTTTCTGACAAGGTCCACCTGACCATGGACACGTGGACGAGTGCTGCTGGGCAGGGCCACTATATGTCGCTGACGGCACATTGGGTTAACTTGGTAGAGGTTGGGACCGAGTCTGACCCTGGGGCTGGTCATATACTGCCGACGCCGAGGATTGTGGGGCCTACCTCGGTCCAGGTCTCAAAGGCCTACTATGCCTCCTCCTCCCACCCCTCCTCCACCTCCTCCTCCGAATTACCATCCGTGGGCATGGTGCCATCAGTTGGTAGCTCTAGGCACAGCAGCAGTGCCGTCGCTAAGCGACAGCAGGCGGTGCTCAAACTTCTGAGCCTAGGCGATAAAAGGCACACCGCCCAAGAGCTATTACAGGGCATCACGGCGCAGACCAATCTGTGGCTAGCACCGCTGAACCTGAAACCAGGCATGGTTGTGTGTGACAACGGCCATAACCTGGTGGCGGCTCTGCAACTCGGCAGACTGACACATGTGCCATGCCTGGCCCATGTGTTAAATCTCATAGTTCAGCGTTTCCTCAATCTGTGATTTGCTCACGAAGGTGCGCCGCATCTAGCCGCATTTCAGGAAGTCCAGCACAGATGCTGCCACTCTCAGGGCAGCGCAGCGCTGCCTCCAACTGCCCGCTCACCGACTGTTGTGCGACGTGCCCACGAGGTGGAATTCAACATTAACCATGTTATCCAGAGTTTACCAGCAGCGCAGAGCGATTGTAGACTGCCAGATGTCAACTTCCACCAGAACTGGTAGTCAGGTCAGTCAGCTTCCTCAAGTCTACAATGAGGAGTGGACGTGGATGTCTGATATCTGTCAGGTGCTGAGTAACTTTGAGGAGTCAACACAGATGGTCAGTGGCGATGCCGCCATCATCAGCCTCACCATCCCGCTGCTTGGCCTGTTGAAAAACTCTCTGGTCAGCATGAAGTCGGAAGCTTTGCGCTCGTCACAAGAGACGGGGGAAGAAGATTCCCTTGTTGATAGCCAAAGCACCCTTAGGTCTGTTTCTCAGCGCATATCGGAGGAGGTGGAGGAGGATGAGGAGGAAGAGGAGGAGAATGTTGGCGAGACAGAAGAGGGGACCATTGTTCAGTCCTTCACTGTTCAGCGTGTATGGGCAGAAGAAGAGGAGTTGGAGGAGGAGGAAATGGGCAGTCAGGCCAGTGAGGGGAGTGAATTCTTGCGCGTTGGGACTCTGGCGCATATGGCAGATTTCATGCTAGGCTGCCTATCCCGTAACCCTCGCGTTCAAAGAATTTATTCCAGCACCGATTACTGGGTATTCACTCTCCTGGACCCACGGTACAAGCAAAATCTTTCCACTCTCATCCCTGGAGAGGAAAGGAGTGTGAGAATGCATGAATAACAGCAGGCCCTGGTGCACAAGCTGAAACAGTATTTCCCTTCTGACAGCGCTAGCGGCAGAGGGCGTACTTCTGCGGGACAAGTAGCGAGGGAGAGTAGGCGAGCAGGCAGCTTTTCCACCACTGACAGGGGTACGCTTTACAAGGCCTTTGCCAGTTTTATGTCACCCAAGCAAGACACTGTCACCTGTCCCCAGTCTCGACAGAGTAGGGCTGATCTTTACAGAAAGATGGTGAGGGAGTACATAGCTGACCATACCATCGTCCTAAATGATCACACAGCTCCCTACAACTACTGGGTTTCCAAGCTGGACATGTGGCACGAACTGGCACTGTACACCTTGGAGGTTCTTGCCTGCCCTGCCGCTAGCGTGTTGTCCGAGCGGGTTTTCAGTGCAGCTGATGGCATTAGCACCGATAAGCGTACACGCCTGTCGACTGACAGCGCTGACAGGCTGACGCTTATCAAGATGAATAAAGCCTGGATTTCTCCGGATTTTCATTCTCCACCAGGTGAAAGAAGCTCAACCTGAATAAAGTATGCACTCCTCCTCCTCATTGTCCTCCTTCTCCTCCTCTTTGTACACTAAAGCAGAGGAAACTGGCTATTTTTTGCCAGGGCCAACTGGCTCTACCTATAGTACTCTATGTATTTAATTTTTCTGGAGGACCACCTACCTGCTCCTCTGGTTTGAAAACTTTTTTGGACTGCCACATACAGGCACTATCCAAATTAAATTGTCTCCATAGCAGCCTCCACATGTCGTCTTTTTAGCTGGCTCCACACGTTGTCTCCATTGCTACCTCCACACGTCATCGCCATAGCTGCCTCCAAAAGTCGTCCATATAGCTGCCTCCATACATGGTCTCCTTATCAAACGAACTGTGTCAGGCAGAATTTTGGGTTGTTTTCATGGCTTCCACATCAAACTTGTTAACTTTGTCGCCACCCTGCTGTGTAATCCACAAAATATACTGGCAAACTTTTATCATTTACCGATATTATTTCAGCGCTTCTTGCGCATCTGTTTACATTCCCCTCACCCGCCATATCCCAAACTTATAAGAACACTACTATACTTGATCTTATACAAAAGGCTCTTAGAAGTGCTGTTTGGGGAGTAGCCGAGAGACAGGGGCTTGGAAAGGCGAAAGCTCGCCTGGCAGCGGAGCGCCAGCTCCATCCCAAGATCCAACTAACATAGTTTTAACTGCAGTACCTTTAATCTACTACTAGTTCACTGCCTCCATACATCGTCCCCTTATCAAACGGGCTGTGTCAGGCAGAATTTTCAGGTGTTTCACCAGATACATAGTGGAACTCGGCCAATCTGTCGCCGCCATGCTGGAGACCTGAAGTTGCAATCATAGCAGCGCAATATGGATGCCCCATACTGTCGCTCTTAACCAGCTCCATCCCAAGATTAGGCAGCCTCAGAGGCATCCATGCATGCTGCCTCTGCTGCCCCATACTGTCGCTCTTAATCATGGAACCATTTCTGAAAAACAATTAAAAATAGAACCACTATGCTATTCCATTATTCCTAGGTGAAATATTCAAACGACCCGGCCTGCTTTGAAAATTATAATTTTTTCAAAGTAAACGCTTCTGGCCCCCAGGCCCATTTTGGGTGGGGAGGAGCCGAGAGACAGGGGCTTGGACAGGCGAAAGCTCGCCTGGCAGTGGACCGCCAGCTCCATCCCAAGATTAGGCAGCCTCAGAGGCATCCATGCATGCTGCCCCTGCTGTTTCCTGTCCATTTTGCCTCCACGATCCTCCACAGCGTCCACCAATGTCTCATTTCAACTCTCTATACCCCAGACGCTGGAGCACGAGAGGATATGCAGCACATCATCCCCTTATCAAACGAGCTGTGTCAGGCAGAATTTTCAGGTGTTTCACCAGATACATAGTGGAACTCGGCCCATCTGTCGCCGCCATGCTGGGGAACTGAATTTGCAATCATAGCAGCGCAATATGAATGCCCCATACTGTCGCTCTTAATCATGGAAGTCGTCTCCATGGCTGCCTCCACATGTCGTCCCCTTATCAAAAGAGCTGTGTCAGGCTCATTTTTCGGGTGTTTCACCAGATACGTTATGGAACTCGGTCACTATGTCGCCACCATGCTGTGTTATCGACTAAATATACCGTCAACCTTTTGTTCACATAGGAAATCATTTCAGCGCTTCTTGCTCACCTCCTTTGGTTCCTCTCTGCCACCCATTGGTTTGAAGCCTGAGTCCATTTAGGGTATGTCGCCATGACACTCTCTAGCCTGCCGCTGCTGCCGCTGCCTCTGCATGCTGTCCCCTATAGTGTCAGGGTCAATTATTGCATGTTTTAGATGCTATCTAGCCTCATTGGTCACTCTGTTATGGCCATGCTGTTGCCCATAATTTTGGCATAATGGTACGATTAAGCAGCCTCAGAGGCATCCATGCATGCTGCCCCTGCTGTTTCCTGTCCATTTCCGTGGTGTTTCCATCCTTTTCTGAGGTTCCCAGGTGTTTGGCCAAGCTTCCCTGTGCAGAGCCTTGGTCCCCTTGAAAAATGCTCGAGTCTCCCATTGACTTCAATGGGGCTCGTTATTCGAGACGAGCACTCAAGCATCGGGAAAAGTTTGTCTCGAATAACGAGTACCCGAGCATTTTAGTGCTCGCTCATCTCTAATAAAGAGTTATCACCAAGATGGCCGCCACTTGAAACTACAAGTCCCAAGATCCTTTAGTTCTCAGTAACTCCTCCTCCCTCTTATGCTCTGCTCCCAGTGATGATCTAACAGGTTTTCTTGCTCTGTTACCGTAGTAATGATGTGTATCTGCCATCACCAAAACTCAGGCCATACTGGATGCACCGCAACCAAACATCTACAGCCAAACGTAGTGGTGATCACATGACCTGCCTAGGCAGGTGCAGGACATGTGATGTGGACATGTGACTAGTGGCCATATCTTTTGTCCTGTGTCTGCTCTGTGCGGACTGATTAAAGGGCCAGTATCATTTTAATTCTTCATTACAGTGTATGTCAGCAGCATTTTTCTGATAAGGGCAGTAAAATTTTAAATAACAGCTAATTACAGATTTTCTTATATTTTAAGGACCCATTTGTATATGAATTGCTGATTCCTGGAATACCCCTTTAAGCCATAATTAATAATGTAATTGTGTGCCAGTTTTCTGCTGACAACTACCCGATTATTAAAAGCCCCTAGAAGAAGTCTGGGTGATCTGGTGAAATGCGTGTTGGGACTCCTTCAGTACTGCACATAGTTTAGGTATAACAATTTGAGAGGGAAAGAGCAGAAATCAATTATCCAGTGTAGAATCAGCCTCCAGTGCTGCACAACATACTTACTGTCATGGTCGGACTGGAGTATCTGGGGCCCACCAGAGAAAATGACATTTGGGGCCCACCCACTATAAATAAAGAATGCAAGACTATGCGTAAATTAATTGTAAAACCTGCTATATTTTCTTCTTCAAAAAACACATCTTTGTGCATTGGTAACATCAATTAATGTATAAGTAGCAGGTTAAAAAACAAATTCACTTAACAACCAAATAGAGAAGTGTGAAATTAGGCATTTTGTAAAATAAACTTAACCCGTCAGCAAGGACCTCATTTTCACTAAAGACAGGTTGCAAAAGCCCATCACACCTGCAGTGCACATATGTCTTTCTGCTATCTCTGAGCATTTGCATTACAGAATAATTGTGTGTTGCACCCTGACAGAATCTTCTTTGTAGCCCCGGGGGTTGGGCTTTGGTTTGAATCCATTTCAAAAAACAACACCTGACATGTCTGTGCTGCAGACTCCTCTGCTCTTGAACCCCACCTTTGTGCTCGTGTACAGCTCCTCCATCCTGCTCCTTCACAGAACTCACAGCCTGGTGAGCCTAACATCAGTGTCAGAAGGCGGAGCTGTACAGGAGCACAAAGGTGGGGATCAAGAGCTGAGGAGTCTGCAGCACAGACAAGTTACATGTGGTTTTTGAAATGCATCCAAACCAAAGCCCAACCCCTGGGGCTACACAGAGGATTCTGTCAGGGTGCAAGGTAAGTTATAACACACAATTATAAGACAGTAGAAAGACAAACTTGCACTCAGGGCCGCATCTGCCATGAGGCGAGATGAAAATCTCGCTTCAGGCGGCAGAATGCGGGTCCCTGTAAAGGGCGGCGAAATTCGCCGCTCTAAAGTGGGCGATTCGGGCGTCCATTAACGCCCGAATCGCCCACCAGCTAAATAAATCGCGCCTGTCTCTTTAAGACACAGGCGCGTTTTATATGCGGAGCGACGCAGCGCCTTCCCGGCAGCTGCGTCGCTCCGTTCTAAGCAGTGACACAGGCGCCATGACGTCATGGCGCGGCGCCTGTGTCACTGTGCGGAGCCGCGTCTCACAGGAGAGCCGCGTGAACACCGGAGCCGCGCCGAGGGAGCAGCTGCCTGCAGGTGAGTATGATTTTTATTATTTTTCATGTATTTAATTAATTGTGGCTAATAATTAATACTGCGCGGGGGGGGGGGGCTATATATATCATATGGGGCCAGAATTATTTTAAACTGGGGGGGGGGGGATCATGGAATGCTATTTTATTTGGGGCTATAATTATTTCTTTATTACTGGGGGGGATGCAATATATATTTATATTATTTGGGGCTATACTGTAATTATTTTATACTGGGGGGAATGCTATATATATATTATTTGGGGCTATGATTGTTTAATACTAGGGGGATGCTATAGATATTGTATGGGGCCAGAATTATTTTATACTAGGGGTGGGGGTGGGGGTGGGGGTTCTGTATATTTTATTTGGGGATTTGGAGCTATAATTATTTTATACTGGGGGGGATGCTATAGATATTATTTGGGGCTATAATTATTTTATACTGGGGGGGATGCTATATATATATTATTTGGGGCTATA
This sequence comes from Engystomops pustulosus, assembly GCF_040894005.1. Classification (NCBI taxonomy): domain Eukaryota; kingdom Metazoa; phylum Chordata; class Amphibia; order Anura; family Leptodactylidae; genus Engystomops; species Engystomops pustulosus. The sequence goes on along the minus strand of NC_092416.1, from coordinate 82,851,390 downwards.
ATTATTTTATACTGGGGGGATGCTATATATATATTATTTGGGGCTATAATTATTTTATACTGGGGGGGGGGATGCTATAGATATTATTTGGGGCTATAATTATTTTATACTGGGGGGGGATGCTATAGATATTATTTGGGGCTATAATTATTTTATACTGGGGGGGGATGCTATAGATATTATTTGGGGCTATAATTATTTTATACTGGGGGGGATGCTATAGATATTATTTGGGGCTATAATTATTTTATACTGGGGGGGATTCAGTATATATTATATGGGGCCAGAATCATTTTATACTGGGGGGTGCTGTATATATTATATATCACTATATCACTAAGCTGGGGGGATGTATATGGGATACAGTATATTACTAAGCTGGGGGGATGTATATGGGATACAGTATATTACTATGCTGGGGGGGGGGCTGTATATCGGGTACAGTATATTACTTAGCTGCAGGGGCTGTATATGGGATACAGTATATTATATGTATATAGATTTTATCCCTATATAATGAAGGGATGTGGGGTAGCGTGCGGTCAGTTGTGTTGTGAGGGGTATATATTATTTAGGAGCGCAGTGTTGTTTTCCAGGAGACTTTATACTGTAAGTGACTGTGGTATTTTTAGGGACGCTGGGTGGAGATGCTGCACGGAGCTGAAGATATCTGCCCGTGAATTCAGCAGTGATACGTCATGGATTGGAGAACCCGGAATAAAGTCGTCCTGATGGAAGAGATTGTCATCTATAAGGTACTAGATGCCACTAATGTCTCTCAGATCCTGTAGTCAGTCACACAGTGTCAGGGAGCTGCCTGTAGGGTTGTTAATTGTTAGTAAAGTTTTCAGCATTTACTTAACAGGGAGCGTGGGGGGGGGCAGCATTTTAATATTCGCCTCAGGCAGCAAATATGCTAGAATCGGCCCTGCTTGCACTGCAGGTGTAATGGGCTTCTGCTACCTGTCTTTAGTGAAAATTAGGTCCCTACAGTTCCACTAATCAACTGGCAGGAAGCACCTTCAATGCCCAAGAGTCCATATTAGGTACAATAAATAAAACAACATATTCAATTTTAAATAGAGTTAAATAAACAGAGTTTTAAATAAACAAATCTTCCTTCCACTACCACATCAAGGTTTTTTCAAGTTTCTAATACAACCTTTTTAACACTAACTGTTAACATAAACAACAGAAACCTGTAATAGCAGCATTATAAAAGCATTCTTTTGAGAACAGAAGACCCTGCAAATCAACTTATAATGTCATCATAGTCTAACTCCCATGAGATATCACGCTCAATGTTCAGCAAAAGGAGCGACTCTAAAAGTTCCTGTCCAATCATGGACCTAAGACGATTTTTCACTATTTTTAGTTTAGAGAACACCCTTTCACATGACACTTGTAGGCAGCAGAGTGCAAATTGTAGTCAAATAACAGTCTGTAGCAGCATGTAAGACAGTTTTCGCAGGCTAATGTTTTGGTATCAGTCACTTCTTCCTCTTCTTCAGTTTCTTCTCTAATTTCAACTACAGGAGGACATAGATTTTTTCAGAACTGCATAATTTTCTTTAAAGCTAAGTAACTCAACTTTAAGTTGAATAATATCAACTTCGGCCAAATCAGCTACAGTCTTCAAAGCATCTGATGGAATGTCAGTATAACTTATTTGGTTGAACTGCCTGGGGTCAAAATAAGCAACATCTTGAATAAGATTTTTATTTTTAGAGAATTTGGTCTCAATACTTTGTGTTGCTTGGTCAATGACTACATAGAAAACCGAATTTTGAAAATGTTGCAGAGGGTCAGAAGAGGGCTCGTCTACAGCTAATTCCCCAGGCACTCTCTTTTTTCTTGCAATTCTTTTTTGCGGTAGTGCTTTTTCAATTACAGGCGGTCCCCTACTTAAGGACACCCGACTTACAGACAACCCATAGTTACAGACGGACACCTCTGCCCACTGTGACCTCTGGTGAAGCTCTCTGGATGCTTTAAAATAGTCCCAGATTGCAATAATCAGCTTAAAATTGTCTGCAATGAAGCTTTATTGATAATTCTTGGTCCTATTACAGCAAAAAAATTTGAAACTCCAATTGTCACTGGGGCAAAAAAATAAAATTGTCGGGAACTACAATTATAAAGTATACAGTTTCGACTTACATACAAATTCAACTTAAGAACAAACCTACAGTCCCTATCTTGTATGTAACCCGGGGACTGCCTGTACTGCATTTATGCCATGTTCCTCGAGGGTGGAGTCAACTGTCTGAACAAATGAATTAACATTTTCAGTCAGATCCAGAAATGATTCCCTAATCTGCAGCATCTGATTCTTGGTATGTTCAACCATGCGCCACGCTTGTAATATGTCTAAACCACGTGTCTGCAGGTAGTCTGATACAGGGGATGCAATCTCAAAAATTTGCATAAACAAAAATGACACTAGTAAGGTTTCATACTTGGTCCAGCAAAGAAGAAGGTTACTTGCTTCAGTTACTGCTTTATCGCCAAATGTGGGGCAAGTTGAAATGTACTGCAAGCAATACAGCAATGTAGTATACAGCTGCTTAGACTGGTCACGGAACGAACCAAATATTGTTTTTAAGGCCCTTGGCTTGCTCCACCAGCATGTGTCGCCAATCTTTTTAAGTCTGGTTAATTTGTCATGGCCTTGTGCCTGAGAAGACACCTGTTCTGTCCATACAGAAGACCGCTTATGGGATTCTGCAAAAAAAACTGCTGTCTTCTCTAAAAGGCCAAAGAAAGATTTGACCTGACAAGCACATTTAGTTGCATCGACAATAACCAAGTTTAGAATGTGGGCGTAGCACCATGTATATACAGATTTGCATGACATTGCCTTTATGTGGGCCTGAACACCTTTGTAGCAACCACTCATATTTGCAGCCCCATCAAAAGAACAACCAATTATATTGGCAACACTCAATGAAAATCTCTCTTCTTTTAAAAAGTTTTTTATTTTTCTTCTTATAATCCACATATATAAATCTCCAATACATATACATATAGTATACAGAACATAACAATCACGTAGATAATATACTTTCCCATCTCTAGCCTAAACAAAAGCAGGGTACATATTGGGAATTAAACATCCAACCTTAGCCAAGAGATGATACATTTCATATACATATATCTAGAGATTATACTCCATACTATACTTATCTCCCCACCCACCCCCCCTCCCCCCCAAAAAAAAAAAAAAAAAAAAACAGACAAAAATAAATAAATTGTTTCCCTCTCTCTACTCTCCCAAAGTAGTTATCACTTAATTAGAATTATCCTCAATCTCCCTCTCCCCACCCCTCCCATATTTCCATAAAGAGCTTTGGTTTATTAATTCTTTCCAGGTAGACTTTTTCATATAACAACATTTTTTTTGTGAAAACAATCCAATCCCTCACCCTTGGGGGATCTGTTGAAATCCATTTGTGCAGAATAACTTTCCTTGCCCAGCATAGAAGCTTGTTTATCCTACCTTCTTTCTTATCTAATTTAAAGGTTCCCTGATTACCAAATATACATAGTGCTGGATCACACAATACTTGTAGATTGAGTCTTTAATTTATGATTTCAATGATCCCTTCCCAATATTCTTGAATATAGGCACAACTCCAAAACAAATGGCCAAAGTCTGCCTTTTCTTCCCCACACTTAGTACATTTTGAGTTGTGTTCCTTGTACATCCTAGAGAGTCGGTAAGGAGTATAGTAAAGCCTATTAACAATAAAAAACTGCATTATCCTCAACTGTGGGTTAAATGAAACCTCTGGTATACTTTTTAGGATTTCTTGCCAATTTTCAATCCCTATTAATCCATTTACACCCAACTCTTTCTCCCATTTATAAAGTGGAGTCAAACAGGGGGTTTCAAATTTCTTTCTTAACAATTTCCCATATATAGATGCCATTCTCCCCTTTTTCCCCAATCTTTCACAGTTCTTTAAGAACTCGTTTACAGGGTTGTTTTCATGGTTCATATCCATCATCTGGCTTCTTAGGGCATGCCTCAACTGAAAATATCTAAATAGATCATGGTTTCCCAATCCAAATTCCTCCCTAAGCATTAGCCATGATTTGAGAGCCTGGTTATGGAAAATTTGTCCCATATATTTAATCCCTTTATTAGTCCAAAAGAGGAATTCATGCATAAAATAGTCATCTTTCCATCTTATATTACCCCATATAGGAGTATCTTCATAGACCCCCTTACTATGAAAAATTTCACTAATACCATTATACGCAATGCTTTTTTGTATAGATTATTTACTCCCATCTCAAAAATCTCCCTACTTTTATAATTCTTCCAAACCTGCTCTTCAGAACCTAAGTAGGTCTCCCAGCTTCCCATTCCTTCCTGATTTACCATTTTATCAATCTGTGAGGCCAAAAATATAATTTTAGGTCCGGAATAGCCAACCCCCCTTCCTGAGTACTCCTTTTCATTGTTTCCAGTTTAATTCTGGGTTTCTTTCCCCTCCAGACCAAATCCGATAGGATACCATCAATTGTCTTGAATATTCCTAATTCTATCCATATTGGGGAGTTCATTAATGTATATAGTATCTTAGGTAATAGGATCATTTTTAATAATGCTATCCTAGAAGCCATACCCAGCGATAGTCCCTTCCATGCTTGGACCTTATTCCTAATAACCCTTATCATTGGAAGGATATTCAATTCCATATATTCATTTATATTGCTTGATACATTTACCCCTAGATATCTAAAGTGTTCCCCCTTTCCTATAGTTTTTAATGGGAGTAAAGGCAGCTTCCTACCTTGATGTAACTGCATTATAACGGATTTTCCCCAATTAATCTTAATTCCTGACACTTGCCCATATTGTTGAAATACCTCCAATACCTTCTCGATGGCATCAATGTTGCCGAGATATAAAAGAATGTCGTCTGCAAACAAGGATATCTTTTCAACCCTATCTCCATATTGAAATCCCATTACATCATTGGAGTTCCTAACAATACACGCAAGGGGCTCAATCATCAGATTAAATAAGAGAGGTGATAGGGGACACCCCTGCCTAGTGCCCTTCCTAACTGGGAAGGGTTCTGAAACGGAACCATTTATTAGAAGTCTAGCCATAGGATCGGAATAGAGTATTTTTATCCACCTGATATAATTTGGTCCTATTCCTACCATTTCCAATACTTCCCACATATACTCCCATTCTATTGAGTCAAAAGCTCTAGCCGCATCCAACGATAGAACCAACCTCTCTCCAACATTGTCCGGGCTCTTCTGTATATTTGAGAATAATCTCCTAAGATTCTCATCCGTACCCCTCCCAGTCATAAAACCAGCCTGATCCTTATGGACAAGATCCCCTAGTACTTTTCTCAATCGAATGGCCAATACGTTGGCCAACAATTTGACATCTGCTGACATGAGGGAGATAGGCCTATAGGCCTCTACAAGGGAGTTATCTTTCCCCTCTTTTGCAATCAAAATTATTAGTGCTTCTTTCATAGTCCCCAAGAGTTCCCCTTTTCATAGGCTTCCCTAAATGTATCAAATAAATCATTTACTAGGGTCTCTTCGAAGGTTTGAAGTACCTCTACCGGAATAGCATCTGTCCCTGAGGCTTTCCCCCGTTTTGATGCAACCAAGGCCTCCCTCACTTCTTCCAGCTCCAGGGGCCTATCCAACCAAATAGCCTCCTGGCTTCTCAATTTACTCAAGTGTGCCTTCAATAGAAATTCTCTACATCGCCCCCTGTGATATGGGATAGACGAGGAGTATAGATTCTTAAAGTGCTCAAAGAAGGTGTCCTTCACTTGCTCCGTCCCTACTGCCCATGTTCCGTCCTCTTTTTTAATAGAAGAGATATATTTTTTGTCCTTCTGATTTTTAACAATATTGGCTAACTTTTTACCCCCCATTGATATATTCTGCCAAATGTCCCAGTTAGTTTTAGTAGGTGCCACGCATACCATCTGTTCTGCAGCTTTTATTGCCCTTGTTAGTTCCTGCTCTTTAGCTTTCCTCTTTCGTTTAAATAGAGAAACCTGTTTAGACAGTAAATCCCTTATAAAACCCTTACCCACCTCCCAAACTACTCTCTGTGGGGCTGTACCTCTATTTTTATCCAAAAATTCCCTAATTTCCCTCTCTAACCCCTCCTTATTACCTATCAATCTTAACCAACCCGCATTGAATCTACGCATTGCAAATTTTTCCTCCTTTTTAATACCCAATTTGACGTGAACAGGTGAGTGATCTGAAATTCCCCTAGTATCATATGTCACATCTATCAAGGACTCTAATGTGTGCTTATTCCCTAAACAATAATCAATACGTGAGAATCTAAAGTGTGTTTTTGAAAAGCAAGAAAACGCTTTACCATCTGGATACTTTTCCCTCCATAAATCAATCCATCCCAATTCTTCAAGTAACAGCTTAAATTTATTGTTCCTACGTTTACTACCTTTGGCTAGTCCATCAGCTTCTATTTGCTTAAAATCGAGTGCATTATTCAAATCGCCCACAATTATCAAAACGACATCCCCTTTATCTAGCAAAAAATCAAATAAAGTGTAAAGTACTTCCGAATTAAATGGCGGTGGAATATAAATTGCAGCCAAAACCATTTTCTTGCCATAAATAGTACAGTAAACAAAAATAAATCTTCCCTCACTATCTATTTTAGTTAAGTGTATTTCCAACGGTAAATTTTTATGGAATAAAATAGAGACACCCCTGGAATATGAAGAGTGATATGAGTGTAAGCTAGCCCCAATCCAACCTTTAGAAAGAACCTGTACCTTGTCTTTAACCAGATGTGTCTCTTGCAGACAGACAATAGCGGGCAAATAATTTCTAATAACATTAAACACTGCTAACCTCTTTAATCTCTTTGAAAGCCCTCTAATATTCCATGACAGAATATTTAATACTTCGTTAGTCATAGAGTAGTTTTAGGAAAAGATGTTAACATCAAGTAGAGATATTGTAAGCAGAAGTACATTGGAAAATACAAAAAAAATATCTGAGAGAGAGAGCATTGAGGGGTTGCAGGGAGAGGTACGCTGGAGAAGAAGGAAACAAAAAAAAAAACAAAAAAAAACAAAAAACCCACAAGTATCCACCCTTAGGTAGATCCTAAACTAAAGCATGGCACTTTAACATCCCCCTCCCGAAATTAACACTGTTCAATATCATTTACATTGCTTTTGATCCATCCTAACACTTCCTCAGGTGAGTCACAAATATGAGATTCTCCCTCATAAAGTATTTTCATTTTAGCGGGGTAAATAAGGGAATATTTGATACCCTTCTCTAGCAGTTGTTTTTTGACATCTTTAAACAAAACTCTTTTCTTTTGTACCTCCGCTGGGTAATCCGGGAAGAATAGAATCTTGTTGTTGTTCCATTTTACTTCTTGGTTCCTAACCTCCCTAAAAACCAAATCCTTATCGTTAGTTGACAGGAACCTAACCAGGATAACTCTTGGCATAGCCCCTGGAACTCTTCTTATCACAGGAACCCTATGGGCTCTCTCTATCTGGAACCAATCTGGTAACTTCTTAGGGTCAACCAGCTTTTTAAACCATTCAGTGAAAAATTTCACCGGATCCTCCCCTTCTTCCTTTTCGGGTAAACCAACTACCCTAAGATTATTCCTCCTGGACCTATTCTCCAGGTCTAAGATCTTCTGTGCTAATATTTTATTAGTCTGTGTAACCAGCTGTAGCTCCTTTCTCAGCTCTGTAGTACAATCCTCATTATTACCTAATCTTGTCTCTACTTCCTGTAGTCTTTCCCCAATCGCTGAGAAATCTTTCCTCATTACGGACAGCTCGTTTAACCTCTTTCACAACCTCAAAACATTGCTTAATCTGATCCGAAATGTCCTTTAGAGACAAGTTGTCCTTCTCTCCTTGAGAACCTGCTATCTCATAATCGTGCGTCTCGTCCATAACTGATTTGTTTAGAAATTTGTCAATTTTACCCACTTTTTTCGCTTTATTATCACCCCCCGGTGATAAAATCCTTTCAGGTGTCCCCCTATTCTTAGATGCTTTATTTTTAGACGCCATTCTGAAAAACCCTTGATATAGCGCTCTTTAGTTGGTAAGAGGTATAGTAGACTACAGTATCTCCCAATATACGCTTTACAATTGATAGTAAAAGGTCTCCTAAAATGTTAGACCGAATAGTAGAAGGAAATACTAGAGTACAACAATTAACAAAAAATAGAAACCTTGGAATTATACAAGACTGGTTATATATATATATATATATATATATTGGACTAAATAGTATCTCACGGCACTATCTAGATCTTATCCAAGGTTAGCGGCGGTCAGGGAGAACAGATCATCCAGTAACAATTTTCCAATAGATTCCATAGAGTTATAAGGAAGCAATTATATATACTGAGCAGTATGAGAAAAATCCGAATGAAACATCAACCACAGCTGTTTAGACATGCACTGTTTGTTAGTTATTAGTTAGTATAGCAGTTCTCATCAATGTTAGTTATTACTAGAGATGAGGGAGCACTAAAATGCTCGGGTGCTCGTTATTCGAGACGAACTTTTCCAGATGCTCGAGTGCTCGTCTCGAATAACGAGCCCCATTGAAGTCAATGGGAGACCCGAGCATTTTTTTAATAAAACTGAACAGTAAAAGAACAGTGCAAAAAAAAAAAATCCAGATGTTTGCAGATGTTTTACTTGTAAGAACACATTGAAATAACACTATTCTTCACTTTGCAGGTGTTCGCGCGTGTCTCCCGCTAAGTTAGGAGATGTGCACGAACATCTGGAATGTGAAGAATAGTGTTCTTTCAATGTGTTCTGCACTTAAATGCTCCTGTGTTCACTGTTTTTAATGTTTTAATTCTATTCTTCACATTGCAGGTGTGCGCGCGTGTCTCCCGATAGGTTCGGAGATACGCGCGCACAGCTGCAAAGTGAAGAATAGTGTTATTTAAATGTGTTCTGCCCTTAAATGTTCGTGTTTTCACTGTTTTTAATGTTTTAATTCTTTTCTTCTCATTGCAGGTGTGCGCGCGTGTCTCCCGATAGGTTCGGAGATACGCGCGCACACCTGCAATGTGAAGAATAGAATTAAAACATTAAAAACAGTGAAAACACAAACATTTAAGGGCAGAACACATTTAAATAACACTATTCTTCACTTTGCAGCTGTGCGCGCGTATCTCCGAACCTATCGGGAGACACGCGCGCACACCTGCAATGTGAAGAATAGAATTAAAACATTAAAAACAGTGAACACAGGAGCATTTAAGTGCAGAACACATTGAAAGAACAATATTCTTCACATTCCAGATGTTCGTGCACATCTCCTAACTTAGCGGGAGACACGCGCGAACACCTGGAAAGTGAAGAATACTGTTATTTCAATGTGTTCTTACAAGTAAAACATCTGCAAACATGTGTAATATTTTTTTTTTACAATAAAAATACTTTTATTCAATTTATTTTATTAATTTACTGCTCGATCTCGAGCCGGCGAGTTACTCGTCCGAGTAACGAGCCGGTCCGAGTATACTAATACTCGACCGAGCAGTATACTCGGACGAGTATACTCGCTCATCTCTAGTTATTACTTATTAGTCCGAGTCTCATCAAGCATCAGTCCAGTACTATATATAGAAAAAAAAAAAAAAAAAATTATAGTACTTTTTTGAGAAGCACAGTTGGTTAGTTATTGATTAGTACAGCAAATCTCCTCAATGTTAGGGTTAGGGTTAGGGTCTCCTCAATGTTAGTCCGGATTTATCCCAAATAGGGAAGGGGGAAGGAAAAAAAGCACAAAAACACAGAACCAAAGGAACCGAAAAAGCTCTCAGTTGAATCCGAAAGAAATTTCACAGCTCCAGCAGAGGTATAGAAACTATAGTAGAGCATCAGCCTCAGATGTTAGAGTTGGCAAGCAAAAAAGAACAGCGAAAGTGAGCCTAAAAAGCGGCATGGAAAAGAAAGCATTTCTCATACATTACATTCTTTTCTTCTTAACTGTGTCGGACCGCTACTGGCTTCACAGGGATGGATACACGACGACTCCTCCGGATTCTCGGCGACCACCGCTAGTTTCCTACGGATCGCAGCCCACTCCCGCAGGCCGTCACCCGCATGTTCCTCCAGTGCACACCCCGATCTCGCCCATCGGATCCTGTTCACAGAGAAGACCTCCTCACATCACCTTGCCAGCCCATAGATCGCGAACCTGCTCACACGCTGTTTCGCTGTTTCGGCCACTCCGCTCCACTGCATCCACCTCTCCACGTGATCACAGCGTTCTCAGCTGTCGAACATCAGCGCTGCATAGCTTCCGGATCAAAACCCCGTAGCATGGGAGAGGGATGTCTACGTGCCGCGCGAGCCGCCCTCACGCTCTCATGCCTCCTCCTTCTGATAACCAGGCTGCACACTTCAATGAAAATCTCTCTAGTTGTTCTTTCAAGACAGAGAAAAGCTCTTGGCCAGTTGTACTACGGACATTTACTAGTGAAAAAAGCCTCTCGTGGATACTACTCTCCTTAACATAATGCAAAATTATGCTGCATTGTTCTTGTACAGCAACATCTTGTGTACTGTCCATTTCCACACTAAACTTAACAGCTTTTTTTACATCCAGGCTTATTTTGTCTTTCACCATATCTCCCATTATTATAATCAGACTGTTTATTGATGTTTTGCTTAAAAAGGTAACCAAACCACCTCGACCTTTGCTCTGTGGGTTGGCTTTTTTTTTTTCTCACTAATTGCCACAACCTCATCTACATGTTTTTTCAAAGTGCTGTCACACTTACTAAGAAGCAAAGCTATTTCTAAAAAGTTTCCATGATTTAGATCAGGATTTAGCAAAGAATGTGCAGATTCATCCTTTCCTCTATAAGCAAGGTTCAATTTGCAGAGTATGATGTCAATAACCCTTTTTACAACCATACGATTTTGCTGTATTTTTTCATTTCTTTTATTGACTAAATTGACATTTATCATTGTTTCAACATCAGTTCTTTTTTCGGCAGACAAATAATCTGTAGCAGCTGCCTGGTGCTGTTCTGATTCCTCATGTTCCCTGATACGGGCATATACATGTATTTTATCAATTTTCCAGCCACTAATGAAATGACTCCTTCTATTAGAACAAAATGCCATGCAGGTCGTACAAAACAGTTTCTGAGTCTGCACACAGTAAGATAGCCATTTTCTCTGAATGGCACTACCACCAGGCACAGGACGGAAGTAAACTTTATGTGATTGGAATGGCAACATATGCGTGGCATCAGATAATGGTTGGATTGGGTGTTTTTTCATAAAGTTTAGCTTTGTAACTAAGTTGCTCTTCAAATCTGGGGATTGAAAAGCAATGCAGATATCAGGCTCTGAAGAGACATCTGCATATGATATGTCAGAGACTGACATTTCCGAATTTGTATCACTAGATGTCTCTGACTCATAGTTTTCCTCTGTATAGCCGTGTTCAGCCGTTTGTGATGTGGACGACTCTCCAACAACAAATGTAAGATCTATAGACATAGGTGTGCCTGGCACTAACTCAGGTTGAGTAGCAGCTACAGAACTTGAAGCTGTTGGATGCACAGGACTCTTAGTGGAAGAGTCTCTTGGTTGCCATCATTTTTGCTGACCTGGAGCTGCACCTGCCATGGCTAGGCCTTTTCTTGAGGTCTCTGTTCTCTTTTCTGCACCAGATTTGTATTTTTTCTTTTTTTGCACCAGCATCTTCACCCCAGAGCAGTCATAAAGGCCCCCCCTTACCCCAGGGCAATCATTAAGGCCCCCCCACCCCCCAGATCAATCATCAAGGGCCCCCCTTACCCCAGTGCAGTCATCAAGGCCCACCCTCCCCCCAGATCAATCATCAAGGGCCCCCTCTCCCCCCAGAGCAGTCACCAAGGGCCCCCCCTCCCCCCTGAGCAGTCATCAAGGGCCCCCCTTACCTCAGTGCAGTCATCAAGGGCCTCCCCTCCTTCCCCTAGTTCCCCAGTGCCGCCGTGATACATGACAGGGCCGAGGGGCGGACGCTCACCTCAGGCTCCGTTCCGCAACTTCAGGCGCAGGATGTCAGAGGCTGGAGGCTATTATGCGCGGGCCTCTGTCAGCTGCCGCACACTCCCGCCAAGGCGTCCTCATCACAGGAGCCGCTGCATCTGCGCGATCGCGCTCCAATGCGGCAGCGCTCGCGTACAGCATTGTCGTGCGCAGCGCGCTGCCCTGCTGGGGAGTATCGGACGTACGCTGGCTGGCCTGGCTGTGATGGGTGCCGGCGGAAACAGCATCCGCCGGCGCCCGATGGCACAGTAAGAATCTGTTCATCTGACACACTGTCAGTGCCGGGGCCCACCGGAGGTTTCTCCGGTAATCCGGTGGGCCAGTCCGACGCTGCTTACTGTAGTGCGCTTCCAGCTATCACCAGTGCTCCTGTGGCCTGCATTAGATGGCACCTCAGCTGAGACATGCACCAGTCTACAAGGGACCGAGGACTGCGTGAGAGTTGCACCACGTGATGCAGCACACCATCCATGCTGGCAAATCACATCCTGGCTGGTGCTATTGAAGCACAGACACACAATACTGTGCTACACTGCTGCTGTTCTTTATAACAATATCCTCTTTTAGTGACCGTCACCCAGGGTGGGTTCTAGACAAAGTGGGGCCCTGGGCAAAACTAAAAGTGGGGCCCCAAAATAAAACTATTTTATGACCAGTCACAGTCAGTAAGAGGCTCCCTTTAGTATGGTAAAAAAAAATCTGTAAAATGGGAGAATTTTATAGGAGATAGATAATAGGGAGATTGATGGGCAGCATGGTGCCCCAGTGGTTAGCACTACAGCCTTGCAGCGCTGGTCAGCATCTGCAAAGAGTGTGTATCTTTGTAATCTGTGTGCGCTATATGAATAAAGGAATTATTAACTATAATTATTATGATAGAAGATAAATATGAAAGATGATAGAGATTTCTAGATGCAGGACTATAAAGTAGATTATATACATTTGATAGATAGAGAAAAGGCGAGATATATAAATGGTCAGATTATAGGACATGGATAACTAGACACATAGATATATAGACAGAAGATAGATGATAAGCATCTTCACCGGGAATTCAACCAAGGGGTATTAGCCCTTTCACTGCCAGGCATTTCGGTATATTTTGTTGCATTATTGGCCAGAGCAATTTTTACAATTTTGACGTTTACAAATAAAATCTAAATTACAGCAAGAAGAATTAAAGTAAACCGCAGCAAACCACATATTTTCTGAAAGCAGACACTTGCCCCATTTTCAAAATTGCATTAAAGAGTTTATAGACATAGGTGCCTTCATGCTATTTTGATTCAAAAACAAACATTTTATAAAAAAAAAAAAAACTTAAAATATGACTTTGATGTCAAAAAATGTGCTCTAAACAGAAAATATTTACCTTCATATCTCCTAAATGTAATAGATGGACATGTGTAGAGTTCACAAATGCCTCATATTGATATGTTCACATGAATAAATCATCATAATATCAATAAATAATGAAATAAGTAAATATCTGCATTTAGAAATTTAAAGACAGTCACAACCTGCAAAATATATCAATAAAACAGATTAAAAAGTAAAAGGCACTTGTAAAAGCTATATATTTTTGAAAGAGGACAACCAGGCGATGCATTTGGCAACTAACGTTTGACCACCCTCATGTAACTTTGTGACAAACACAAATTATTAAACAAAAAGTGCATTGAAAATGCCTTGATAATGTAGGTTTTTACATAAAACTCACATCAAAGTGGAGCAGATTTATATATACCACAATACACAACATCAAGAATTTATACTCCCTAAAATGCTAAAACAAAAACCGTGACATATTTGGTTGCTATCCACAAATGTATTTAAAAATATATAGCGCACAAAATAAAAAGCTCCTAATCTGTCAAAATCTTATTTTTCCAGAAATCACCATATAAATAAGAATAATTTTCAAATTCATACACAAAACCACCTTCATGAAACTTTGCAGCAAATGGCAAAACAATGCAAAAATTGCATGAAAATTTAAAATTTCCTCTAAAATATGTATAAATCCAGATACTTATATAAAGAAAACATACTTTCCTAAAACAAGATGTGAGGAGATCATACAGACCCCACATGTGTATATTCACCAAAATATGCAGCAAAGGGAATGTTAAATCCACAGGGGACACCAAACTATTTTTGCAGAAAATTGCACAGAGCTTCACACAGAAGTATCATTATATGCTCCTTACACAATGGTAACCCAAATAACTATATATCCATAAACCAAGCTAATCAGATAATAAAAGTCACCTTTAGATGTGCACCATTGTATTAGCCGCACAATAACAGAACCCTCCGCGCTTCATCAGAATTTGAGTGAGAACGTCATAACACAGGTGTAAATAATGGAGGATGGTGTGAAATAAAAACTTTATTCCACAACATGTGTGTGTTTTTGGTGTTACATATAACTTTATGGACATGTTCTGGGTTGCGGTGTTAACATTTAGCCACATTAGGTGAAGAGGATCGATTGTTCATGGTATCACTCAATTTTCGCAAAAAAACTATCACGAAATAAAAGGCAATAAGAGAGAAAGTGTGTTCTTACATAGTTCTGGATAGGAGAGGGATTAAAAACATGAATATTAGTTGATATTATTCCTGAGTCTCAGGATAAATGCCGTCGGGAGTGATTTTTATATATAAAAATGGCACCTGATATTCTCACTTTAAACCTGAATATCTCTGGATCCATAGCACCTAGAAACAAAATTCTAGATTCATCTGAAAGAAGAGATTCTCCCCTTTGTCTACCCCGACCCTGTCACCTATACAAGATACCACTACACGTTGTATACCACACAGGGATGTGTTATAAAATCAGGGGAGACCCCTCCTGTGTTTCCCATCACCTACAGGGATCTACTCGGCACTAGTCACTTGACAATAACAAATTATATCAAGTGGGCATTACTTGGATATAAAGTTTTTTGTTTTATTTTAATAAAATTTATTAATAAAGTTTTGTTTTAAAGCACTCAGTGTCTTCCACACTCATAGTGAGGCCAGTGACATAGGTGCCGTTTTTGAACGCGTTGAAAAAACCCATGCGTTTGTTTAATGTTCAATTGAGCATTGCGTTTCGAAAACACAAACGCGAGTCTCTTGGAATTTATAAAAACGCAGTGACTCAGTCTTTGCATAGATTTCTTTTCCTCACTGCTATTTGTGCCTGTGATCGCATGTGTTTCTAAATGCAGACCACAAAAAACTGTCGAGAAAACACCAAGAAACTGAATCAAGAATCCAACCTGAAAACCTAAGAAGCAAAACTGAATCAAAAGCGCAATGTAAAAATGCCACAGAAACCTGTGTGTCCCCGACCTCAATATAATTTGTCTGTTCGATGGTGCACACCTATGGGTGCTGATACTTAGCAGGATTAACCCTATCCTGCACAACAATCTGAATGATCTGAAGCATGAATGATAATTTGCTGGGTGCTAACTACCCTGCCTTAAAGGGATAATGATTGGGAGCTATAATTCATATATGTCCTTGTTAAAGAGCCATTTCTTTTTGTTAGGATGAGATCATATAATCTGACAGGAGTAGGTAGGTTTGATTTAGCTTTCACTCTGCACAGAACATTGTACAATAACGTGAGAAGCTTAATCTGATTACATAAAAAAATAAACTGTTTCCTTGTTTAATTACCTCAGAAAGGTTTTACTAAGATTATGTCTCCTTGACCTTATGTATAATCAGATGTATATACTAGACTTTTAAAGCAAAAATTATACATTATGTTGTGAGATTGTGGTTGTTTTATTAACAGGGTTACCTTGTACCACTTGATAAACAAGCCCGAAGAAATCAGCGGTATTACATTTCAGCAATGTGCGTGTGGTTATTTGTAAAACAGAAACCAGCATTCAGAAACACAAACACCCTGTGCACTACCATCTCCAATATGATGTAAGCTATTGCATCTTGTATCAGGCCATCATAACTTGAGTAAAACCTCAGTCAGAAGTTGGGATCGGTTCACCCTCCCCCCTAATCAGTAACACCCTCAATGATTGATGGCATTGATTGTGGGTGTTATCACTTGCATACCGTGGTGGGCATGCATGGCGCCATCTTCAATGTAATTTTTTTTTATGTCACATGGATGAGGTCAAGATCACTGCAAAAATGCCATGCTCCACCTAGAAGTACATTCCTGTGTGTAAAGGATAATAACTGTAATCAGTGCCAAAGAGTGGTTGAGCGGACCAATTTAAAGGGTTAACACACTTTTTCAGTGTTTGGATTTGGGGCCGTGAAAGGCCGAAGCCTCCAGATCTAAATAATGATGGGTCCGCTTATCACTTTTCATTAACCTTCAACGGTTTATCGTTTTCTAAACATTAAAGCCATAAACTTAAATGTACTTGCGTCTGAATCAATTCCAAATGTCAGAAGATGGCAAAATGAAGACATTTTTTTCCTACACAAGGTTATAATTATAAAAAAACTTAATAAAAGCTACTGTATATACATCAAGTAAAAGAAGAAAAACCATTTTGTGCCAAAGTCCTTTTTTTATTAATAGAGGTGAAGTACAGGGAACGTGGAGGGCCTGGCCACTGGCCGTTTCGCACTTCCTAGCGCTTTCTCAAGCTGTTGAGGGCATCTGTCCACATCGCTTTGTAAGGTCTTTTACATTGGGAAGACTATACATAAACTATACATGCGCTTTACAATTCAATTAGTTCAGGAAATGGATGCCCCCGACTTATTGAACATATCAGAAAGTGTCATGATGGAAATCCTGATGTGTTAAGGTTCGCAGGCATCGATCAAGTTAAAATTGACCCTTTATGACAGCAGGAGAGCAAACATATTATTAGATTTGATGCCATGGGTGCCCTAGGGATGAATGACAGAAATGATCATAGTGTATTTTATTGATTTTCTAGCACCCGTAAATTGACTGATATAGGGAGATGCCATTATTAGAGAAGAGTATGCTGTCTTATTTGTGCTTTAAATAAAATTATAATAGTGCTTAAGAATTCATACATGCAATGTTCCCTTGCATATGCAATAATGTAGATATTCTGTGGAAAGCGGGAACGCAGCCTGACAAGGTAACGTCTGTGCCAGTTTGAAAGGACTGAGCTGAGGGCCAAGATCCCACTATCACATCAAAGAGTGCACTCTTTTTACACTGACAACAGATGATTCCATAGATTATGACAGAACCTGTTCTGTTAAACGCGGATACATGTGGAAACCCCCCAAAAGAGTGGAATGGGTGTCGGCAGTAATTTGCATTGACGTCACTGATCATTTTCCTCTTCTTTTCATCCGTCAATGTCGGCTTTTTGTCAATAATCCATCAGTATTTCTAAAGCCAAAAACAAACAGGAGTTGATCCAAAACAGAGCTGACCAGTAAATGGGATATTTGCATGTCCTCGTTGTTCTGTATCCACACCCGCTTTTGGCTATCAATCCTGAAGCTTTTCATTCCTTCTGACAGATGAATTGAAGGGGAAAACGAAACATAGTGGCAATGTCAGAGTGGTGGAGGGTGAAACAGCATTATGGAAATCACAGGGTGTTCCAGGGAGACAGCAGTCAGTAGGCAGCAGCATAAGTATGCCGCAGAGTGGCACAATGACAAATTATGGAGGTGGCAGCAACATCGTAGGCCACAGAGTGGCACAATGACAGAGCGTGGAGGTGGCGGCAGCAGCATGAGGTCAGAGTGGCACAATGACAAATTCTGGAGGTGGCAGCAACATGGTAGGCCACAGAGTGGCACAATGACAAAGTGTGGAGGTGGTGGCAGCAGCAGGAGGTAAGAGAGTGGCACAATCACAGTGTGTAGGTGGGCGGCAGCAGTAACAGCAGCATGAGGCTAGAGAGTGGCACAATGACAAATTCTGGTGGTGCCATCAACATGGTAGGCCACAGTGTGGCACAATGACAGAGTGTGGAGATGCCAGCAGCAGCAGGAGGTCAGAAAGTGGCACAATTACAGAGTGTGGAGGTGGGTGACAATTCCAGTCCCTGGTAAAAATGGTGGGAGGCAAATGGAGCAACTGGCAGCAGTTGTGTGGCATCAGGCGGGTGGCAGCATCAGAATAGTGGCTGAGGCAGGTAGTTAGAATCCAGACTCATTTCTCAATGTTTGGGGGAGGCTGATCTAATCATCGGTGTGTTGAAATCCTGGCCAATCAACGCCTGATTCATCTTGAGAAAGGTCAGTCTCTCCACATTACAGAAGGACAAGCGGGTTCTCCTTGGGGTAACGATGGCCCCCGCTGCACTGAACACCTGCTCTGATGCCACACTACTGGCCAGGCAGGACAGCTTCTCTACTGCAAACCCCGCAAGTTGCGGCCACGCATCAAGTTTGGCTGCCCAGTAGTCCAGGGGATCCTCTACCTTGGGTGGTAGAGTGCTGTCCAAGTAGGCCAGGGCCGGCTCCATGTCCTGCTGCTGGTGGCGGCCACCCTGCTCACTAGGCGGGTGAAGGAAGCTGCTCATTAAGGACTCCAGACTTAAGCTGCTGTTGATGGAGCTGCTACTGCTCCTACCCTCCCCATCTCCCAACAGCAGCCATAGCAGTAGTACGTGAGCGATGACTGCCAGGAATCCTCTGGTCAGACCTGACAGAGGGTGGACAATGGCGCACATAGGCAGTGGCCAACTGTCTGCACAGTATTTCTCTATAGTACGCCAGTTGTTCCTCCTCTCGGCAGCTGGAAAAAAGGTACCGGTTTTGGACCGGTAGCGAGGATCCAGGATGGAGAGCCAAAAGTCTTCCCTATGCCGGATGTTGAGTATTCGGCTGTCACTAGTTAGGCAAAGCAGCATGCTGCAGGCCATCTGCGCAAGCGACTCTGAGGGACTCCCGGCCTCCATCTCCACTGTATACTGCCACAGTGCTTCTGGTGCATCTACCTAGTCTTCTACCTCCTCCGGATGCTCCTGCTCCTCCTCTCCTGTCACCTGAGTAGAAAACCCACTAATTGCACCAGACTCTGCTTGTGCTCCAATGTCCTCCTCCAGTTCAGCCCTCACCGGACTCATGTGGCCATGAGACTTAGTCGCCACTTCTCCAGTGCCCTGACCAGACAGATTTAGCAGCATCTTTGCCAGGACATGAAGCAGTGGAATGACGTGGTAGTCCTGGCGACTGACGTGGCCTCTTAAAAGGGCCTGAGCAAACGGCAGGTATCACGCATGAGCTCAAAGTTACACAGGGGAGTACTCCTGTCCGCTTGCATCATCAAAAAATTATTAATGGATTTTCTCTGTTCATACAGGCAGTCTAACATATGGAGGCTGGAATTCCAACAGGTGGAAACATCACTTATCAGCCTATGTTGGGAGAGGCTGTTCTGCCACTGCAACTCGAGGAGGGTGTGTTTGGCTTTGTAAGAATGGATGAAGTGCATGCACAGTTTCCTAGCCATTTTTAGAATGTCTTGCAGATAGGTGGAAGACTTCAGGAACCTTTTGATAACCAGATTGAACACATGCGCCATGCAGGGCGCATGGACCATTCCTCCTTGGTGCAGCGTGGACAACATGTTCCTCTCATTTTTCTGTTACCATGGTACGATTTGCAGTTGTCGTGGAGAAAGCCACGCATTGATTTCTTCTTATATGATGCGGATCAGTTCATCCCCTGTGTGACTTTGTTCTCCCAGGCAAGCCAGGACTGCGTGACACCGCTGTGCCCTGCACATGTGGCATGATAGTGCAGCACTTAGACTTAGAAGGAGGAGGCGGATATTGGCGTAGGAGCAGCAGTTTGGCAACGTGGAGGAGAAAGCGGTGACTCCTGTTCCTGTAAAGGACATGTACTGGCCCTGACCGTAGTTACAGCTCCACGCGTCCTTACTGCCAGGCACCTTGGAAGAAGCTGATAAGCTCAAGGAAAGGAAACAGAGGGACTGCAGTACCAACAACTTAGGATGGCTGGATGCATACAGTTGTCTCTTTGTAATCGCCTCGTTCAACAGCTGCTGGCACCATGCGTAGCGAGGAGCAGAAGCTCAAGGAGATGATGTCAAAGACAAACAGCTCCTTTCGGCACAGGTGCTGGAGCCTTGACTGGCTGAAATGGAAAGTGTGCCACTAGGTGCTGCTGTTGCTGCGTTGGCAGGATGGACCACCACATCTGAGACACGTTTCTCCCAGGCCTTTGGATGGTGACACTGCATGAGTTGACGCAGGGCCATGGTGCCAACGTTAGCTCCCTGTCCATGCTTCACTTTCGGCCCGCAGATTCTACATGTACACATGCTCGGCTCCTCTGGTGCCTTAACAAAAAACTACCACACCGCCGAGTTGGTTATTTTACCGCCAACACTGCACTGAGTGACTAATACGTTGCTGCCTCGTCCTCGCATTGCTGCCTAATGGCCACAGTAGCAACTTGCTGCCTGCTTCTTTGCCTGACGCGCAAGCTGACTCTCTCTTCTCCCGACGATGATGAAGCCCTTGCTTCACCCAGCTCCCAAGTGTGATCAGCTACAGCATCATTGATTTCTGTTTCCCTGTCACTGCTATTCTCCTCAACAGTCTCAGTGTGCAGTCTGACTACTTGCAAGTGCAACATAACCTCCTGTGCCACTCTCCACATATCTACTTTCCCGCTTTCTGCACTAAGCAACGGATGTCTACCCCAACTCTTTACTGCCAAGCAGCTAACTGATCTCATCCTCGCTGTATAGTGGCGCTGAGCCCAGACCACCTAGTAGGCTGGTTGAAGACAGGTGAGGGCCCCTGACCTACTCCTGGCCCATGCCAACTAAAGATTGTATCTGACGAACCCACAGACTCTTGGCTGGGGTTGTCAGATGTCATTTGGGAGGAAGTGGATGACCTAGTCAACCAATCGAGAAACTTTGGGTTGTTCATCAACACACTGCTGCTAGATGACTCCGGCAGTTCTGGCCTCACAAAGCCCCCTTACTGTGCTGCGACCTGTGCCTGCTCCACCTGCCACTTCTCTGCCTGACATATTGGTTAATCAACCAAGTTGATTTGACATGGGTTTCTTGATATCTACTTTAGCAACAAAAAAGAATAGAAACTTGGGGAATACAGCACCCCAAAAACTGACACCCTGGACTTTGAGAAAAAAATCACTTCACCAATTATGTGGATTTGACACGGATTTTTGATATGTGATCAAGGGTGTTCCTTACTTCTTCCCAGAGTTCTCTGCCCCGCGTAACACTTTGTGCTCATGGCCATTTTGCTAATAAAGAAGAAAAGGGGTACGGATCGCAGATACACCCGTGCCCTCCTGTGTGGCCCGGTGTTCTTGTTCCCTCGGCCAATCTTAAATCTCCAGGCTGTGGTCCCGTCCAGGCTGCCCGCCTCTTTTCTCTAGGCAGTGGGCCCACCGGCTCATCCTGTCTTAAAGGGCCAGCGTCCTTCCGATTGGCGCTGGCTAATCCAGCATTTCCAGGATTTCTCTGTGTCTGTACTCCAGTGTTCCTCTGTGTTCCCTGTATTCCCGTGGTGGTCCTGTATCCCAGTGGTCTTCCTGAGGTCCTGCCGTCCTGAGGTCTTGTCCAGCTCCGGTGGTCCATCTGTGTGGTTCCCGTTTCCTTGTCGCACCTGTGGAAAGACCTGGTGGCACCCCGCAGCAGCAAGACCATCCCGCTTTGCAGCGGGCTCTAGCGAAGACCAGGGGCCACTTAGACTCTGGTCCCGGATTGTGGCTAGTACCATTATCCCCCGACTCTTCCCATAGAGAATTTTCCCTACACTTATCCCCACAAGTGTGACATGGAGTCATAGTTCAGGAAATGGAGGTGTCAGAGGTTTGGCTGACCGATTCAACAGGTCTGATTGTAAACATCAGGACTGGTGGTGGTGGCTCCAGAAGACTTATCATTGCATAAATAAATACACATCTTGCGGAAATCTAATTGATACTTCAATAAATACATCCAAGCACTTACACCCTTATTTTGTACATATTTTAGTGGACTAGTAATGAATGAACCACACTAATTGTATTATGGGAACAGAAAACAGATACACCTGAGTCATCTGATGACCAATGCATTCAACGTCACTAAGATTGGTCGGTTATCATTTACTGAAAACTGTTGCCCTAGAATGATATTTATTGTGGAACTAATTATCATCTCTCTGACAAGTATGAGGAACAGCCTATATAAACAAGAAGGTAACCGCTTAAATACTGCAATACATAGGAAGGAAATATGCAAATAATTAGTCCTGACTTGGATAAGGAAAACTTTGCCACATGTACTCCCGCCCAGTTATAACATAGTGCCTACCCTGAATATACACCGCTCAAAAAAAAAAAAAAAAAAAAAAAAAAAAAAAAAAAAAAAAAAATAGGAAACACTCACACGACACAGCATAGATGTGAATGAATGAGATTTTCTCATTGAATACTTTGTTCTGTACAAAGTTGAATGTGCTGACAAAAAAATCACAAAATGATCATGAATGGAAATTAAATTTATTAACCAATGGAGGCCTGGATTTGGAGTCACCTACAAAATTAAAGTGGAAAAAACACATTGCAGACTTATCCAACTTTGATGTGTGTGACCTCCACATGCCTGTATGACCTCCCTACAATGCCTCGGCAACCCACACAAGTGGCTCAGGTAGTGCAACTCATCCAGGATGGCACATCAATGCGAGCAGTGGCCAGAAGGTTTGCTGTGGATACAACAGGAAAGCTGGATACAATTTCAAATGCAGTGCGATTAAAAAAAAGTTGTACTATGTTCCTGCTCACTCTGCAGCTTTAATCGAACATCCCCATTATTCTTTTGGTCAGTACAACCACAAAACAAAACAGTTTTTTTAATGCTCTTAAAAAAAAAAAAAATTATCACAGAAAATATAATGTGTCCACAACTTTTTGATCAATTTTTATTTGTTTATATGTGACAAAATATTAAAATTGTCGGACACATTCTACACTTATGGCATTCACATGGGATAGTGTTTGAACAGGCATTTTTGTACATGGGATACCCAGACTGGATAATTATATTCATTTATATAGGTATTCTAAGGATAGGGAGAGAATTCTAATTTTCCCTTTTTTTGTTTTTTATATTTTTGTCAGGCTGATCACCTGGGTACTTGAGAAGCTGTCACGATAGATCAGCACCTCGATGATTGGTATGATGACCATACAAGAGCAGGGATGTTTTTAGCTTCAAGGAATTGTATCAAGATCCTTGCAACATGCAGCAGTGCATATTTATATTTATGCGTGTGAGATTCAAGTAAATGGGCATCGTCACGGCATCTCTGTACATTAAAAATGCCATCAATAAAATGTTCCTATGTTTGATGTTCATAACATATGCCTACCCACAATAACCTCACGAACACCATGAACCACTAGATTGACAATGTTGAGATCAGTAAACTGCTAACCTACTCATTGCCATACATGTAGTCTGCCATGTACCCTGAACAGTGAAAACTGGCATTCAACCATGAAGATATCACATGCCAGACGCCACTAAATATCAACATTTTCCCACTCAAGTTGGTTCCGATGATGAGCTGCGCGGAGACAGAGACCCCATTGATGGCGCTGAGCATGCAGATGAGCAGATCTCTGGTTGGATATTCTCATATGATCTTTGCAGCCCTTGGCTGGTGTGGTCACATCTGATTTGTAGTTGTGAGGGCAGTTGTATGTACTGCCAAATTCTCTGAAACAATTCAAGGACAACAGCTCAAATGGAAATTGTTGCAGTCTACCTGCTAATTGAATGCTCACCTGCAGCATCGTGCTCTGTGACCTTTTATTGCAGACAGCTTAAGGCATGCTTATGTCACACCAATGTAGTGGATGATATATCTCAAAAAAGGAGAAGAGCTTACTAGCCCACATTGAGGCCTCCGGTGTTTGGTGTCTATGCAAGGACTCCCTGTCTGAACTGCAATTCTGGCCCTGCTATACGGCCAGCAGACAGGATATGATCTTCACAGGGGTTCATTTACATGAACCAAATGCATTCAAGCAAGGGGCCTTGGGCAAATTTTTGAGCGCTGCTTCCTCTGAGCGGAAGTACCTGCCTTTCCACTCTCTATGAGCGCCTTAGAACCACATTTTTCATGCGTATATACCTTGCAATCTGTGCCTGATGAAGGTCTGATGTATATAGAGCTAAACATTGTATGTATTATTTGGATTGCCGTTCTACATTCACTTGAATATGAAAATTGGCCTATTAAGGAGTGCCATGTTTCTCTGATATCAGACAAATTTATGAACAAAAGGCATAAGTCATAGAAAAAGTGTTGGATAACAATAAACCAGCTGTAGCTACATTCCATAGTGGTTCTTCCAAGAATATGGCGCAGATTAGTGACTGTAGCATCACCTTCATAAGGAATAGGTGAAGTGCTGACCCCTACTACAATTGATGAACAAGAGGGACTAATATGGGGGGCCAGGAAAGTTCTTTCTTATCAAGTTGCTAGTCTGACTTCTTGTTTATGCGTAATACAAAAAGGTAACAAGCTGCAGGTATGCAAGCAGGAATACAGCGGTGAAAATCAAGCACTCACATGCACCAAGAAGAACCAGGTGAACTCCGGCGGACCTCAGCAAAGCGACACCTGGTGGACATCGGGCGCATGACCTTAGTGAATCGCCGGAAGATCGGAATCCACGTTGGTGAACACGTCGCTGGATCGTGACAGGACCGGTTAAGTAAATCTGCCCCATTGTGTAGAAGGCTCTCCATCCACCTCAATGACATCCTTTTTATGGCTCTGTATAAAATGGAGCTGTAATACAAGCTTTAAGGGGTCTGTTCAAGATTAGAAAATAATACCAAGAGAAGAAAATCACGATTTACCCTTCCTTGGTTGTTGCAGTTCAGGAACAGAATTAATAAGACAAAACCAGGACATTTTAACATATATAGTTTTTAATTCTTTTCATGTGCTTCACCCCATCAGTGCGACAAGCGCATGCAATGCATCCGATCAATGTACTGCACACCCGTGTAGAACCTGAGGGATAGGAGATTGCAGTTGTATCTGCTGTAACAAATACATTATATATATTTCTCTGGAAAAAAAAACAAACAAAAACTCATGCATATTGCACATTTGAACACTATGTATATAAAATAATTTTCCGTATATACAAATACAAGTCATTTTATTTGCAGTTTGCCTGTTTTGTTTAGTCATTGAACTGGCATGGCACAGTATTAAACCAGAAGAAAAACAGAAGCAGTGACCACATTTGTAGGTCCTACCTTGGCATAGAGAAGGCAGAGTTGGCAGTAATACTCAAAGGTTGTGGAAAAGAGCAGCAGATGGCAACATGCAGCTTCCAGGGAACGACTGAATAACCTGAGCATCTAATGGAACATCCATGTAGAATAAATTAGCAGATCTAGATTTAGCATGCAGCACAGTCATAGACCACATTCATTTTATTACCTGCATGACTTTAGGCCTACTTGAAGTGAATAGCTATAGATGCCTTGTATCTACTATACCTGCATATTTCTTTAGCCCTTGTTTTTGGGTATATTGGGCATACATGTATTAAAGCCAACGTCTACCCATTATATACGGCACAGAATCTGCATTGTTCCCAAGAAGGGTATCAGCTGGGTAGTCACTTATGAACAATAGAGAGCAGAAGTAGAATCAGTGCTTTACTTCACAAAAAAAATTGGGGATGAAACTGGGTAACATGAAGCTTGTACACACAGACTTAAAGGGGTTGTCAGAGTTTTGAAAAAAAAAAAAAAAATAGGTGGCCGGGAGCGGGCTGCTTAAAACAATAAAGATGTACTTACCTTCCGGTGCCCTCCGGTATCCAGCGCTGCTGTCTCTCCGGCCCGGGCGCCATGTAAACAAACATGGCCGCCGGAGCAGCACTGCATACAGCTTCAGGCCGGCCGTGGCCGGGTGTGCCTATCCGTCCCTATACACAGCATTGTGTATGGGGGCCGGAAGGTTGTCGGCTCTGGCCGGAAGCTGAATGCAGCGCTGGATACCGGAGGGCACCGGAAGGTAAGTACATCTTTATTGTTTTAGGCAGCCCGCTCCCGGCCACATATAGTTTTTTTTTCAAAACTCAGACAACCCCTTTAAACAACACACTGCTTGGCTCATAACGTGCCAGCCCATGCCAGGGTCTTATTTTTAGCTAACATGTGAAATATGATGCATGTCACCTAAAGACGTGGCCACTTTTTTTCCCGCAGATTTCAGGAAATCCAGTTGTAAGAAACTTGTAGTTGTCTTGGCAAGCAACAGACCACAGCTAGAGCCTATAGCTGCCTATAAAGTGATGTTCCTGTATACTGGTCACCATACTTCCATGCATGTTTATCATAGAAAGATTTAGAGGTGTGAGCATCTACCACACACTGCAAGGGAACTTAAAATCTATTCATCACGTCTTCTGTTTCAACAATAGCCAGCTCTAGAACGGTAGAGCCATTAGGATCGTCACGTGACTTGGCCGTGTTTCAGATTGTGTGTGGGCAGAACAATGCTACATTATCCTGGCACTGCATAAGTGAAGAAAACTTTCTTATATACAGCCAATCTGTATATAACGTCTGCTAAAATCACAAACCTATCCGAATTACACTAATTTGACACTAAGTGCATTCACATCTACACTGAGCAGTTTAGGCATGAACTGTTTTTCAACTAAGATGTAGCAAACAGAGATCTTAGAAAACATAAGTGAATCTAGCAAAGTTCACTATTAATTGTAGAATGTATCAAAGTACAGGAATAATAATTTACATAAAACCAGCACTATATGGGAAAATGTAAGATTTTCCATGTGTATTTGTATTATATGGCTACCAGTCCTGTCCTTAGTTCCTAACTACCAATGGTAGGTCATGTTCACAAGGTACATTTTACATTGTAGCCATAGTTTAAAAAACAAGCCCCCCCCCCCCCAAAAAAAAAAAAAAAAACTACTTCTGAGAAGGGCTATGCCCTAGCACATTTCTATGCCCTGCACTGCAGCAAATACTGCTCTAATCTTTGACATGGTCTATAGTTAAAAGTTAGATGCATAGTGATAGATAGGGATTCATTTTATAATGTATTGTTTGGTATAAAACCATTATACAGTACATGCCCCACAGTTAAGATCTGCTCAACAGATCCAGACATACTCAATGCAAATACTGCAAATTCAACCTACATCAAGTCAGTGTAATACTGAACCTTCTAATAACTCATAGTTGGTGGTGTGGGGTAAAATACTTATACACTTGTGCTCGTGTTCTACAGTCCTAAAAGATTCCAGAATGCAAGAAAAACAGAGAAACAAGTGTGATTATATACTTAGAGCCAAGACAGACAGACCATGAGTGCCTAAGATGGATTGTGGACAGCTGAGGAAATAGAGATACATTTTACTATGCTTCATATACAGCACATAATACAAATGTATACAAAGCAAGGTGTGGACAGTGCCATGCCCCTCTACCATTAATGCATTAAATGAACTACTAATAGAAAACCTTACATCTTCTCCACTGAGATAGGAACTGAACACAGAAAATGTCCGTCTCTGTGCCTACTAGTATAATGTTCCCTTCACATTGGATCACTAGATGGGCAAACCCAAGATTCTACATATCTTCCTACCATTCAGGTAGCTGTAAAGCTGCTGGTACTGGTGGTATAACATGTGTCTAGAAGCCTCTTCAGCAGGTCAGAACTGAGCTTCTCATAACAATGGTAATAACGATAAAGTTGTAGAGCATCATTTATTTATAGACCAGAATTTTTCCTATACTTAAAACTAATTGTTAAACATTCTGCCTTGTTAATGGGAACTCTTATGCCTATAAACTCTGCCAGTGTTGGATGAGTGATGAAAGAGGAATTGTAGATGTACAGCACAATATTACATTCTAAGAAAAGATATTCCAGTATTTAGAGATATATACCCCTTATCTGAATGCCAGAAAAACAGAGGATGGAAGCGATATGGCGTCCCCTTATGTAAGGCCAGGAAATAACACACTGTAGATAATGCAGCATAAAGGCATAGCTAGAGCTGGAAACTTGTATTGTATACAAGTACATTCAAGAATACATGGACACGCGCAAATCTTCACAGTAAGGGGTGTGTGTTCCCTAAATGTTACAACCGCCATTTTATTTAAGGACAAAGTTACCTTATGTACGGCTGCAGACAATGAGGTAACTGTGCATAATATAAATACATGTATAGCATCAGGGGCGGTCTGGAGAGGATCCCTAGTTATTGCTGGGTGGACAGCTTGGTTATCTTCTATAGACATGTTAAAATTGCTGGAGTGGATATTGAAGGGTTATCACAGTTATGGTAAGACAGGCAAGAAGGGTCCAGTGGTTGCCCATTGTGTTGAACAGATGTTGGGTTATGACAAAAGAATGAAGGCATTTGTTAAACCAAGAGAGGTAACTTGTCCGTAGGCCAGTGCCATCACTTGGGGGCATGTGGATATACATACTAGTATGTTTTTATAGATTATACATTAAAAAAAAATGAATAAAACTATTTTATAAAGTAGGATCTTAGATTTCCTTGAAGTTCGCAGACCAGGGAGCTGTCTCTGAAAGTCTGGCTCCAGTGTGTGCAGCACAAAGTCAAACAAGGCGTCTTTCCTGTTGCCATTGCAGCCTTGTCTTCAGTATCTGCCAAATCCGGGAAGACGTTACAGACTTGTAAGACTGTGTTTGGCCCAGGCAGACTGAAGGTTTTGTGTCAGGTTGTGCAGTGCCTGCACTTTCACTTAGACAGTTTGCTGATCACTCGTATCAGAGCAGCGTTCTCGTCCTTTAGTCTTTGATTGTCTGCCTTCAAATCAGAGAGGACCTTAAAATGAGAAAAAAGTCAGGAAAATTGGATATAGTTATTTTTCTTTACAATTATATATCCAGCTTTAGCATTACTTTAGCCATCATGACTTACTTGCTGTTATTCAATAGGACCTTTTATTGCAGACCTACAGAGTTACATATCAGTCCTGTGAAAAATACAGGAGGTATCAATTTGTGTATCCATCACATGACCAGGCTGATAATCCCAGGGTCTGGACTATGAAAGGTCATACTGAATGAAAGCAGAGAGCTGGAAGAAATTGTTTTAAGATACAATGAATCATGTGACATACTAGTGGGGCATAAGCCTCTTATCGATCACTAGAAAACAAACCTATAGAAGAAAGATGTGCTTGGTGGGGTAAGTAAATAGTCTATCAGGTGGGCCTACCAAGAGCCAAAGCAAGACAGCACTCTACTGATCAGTGCTTTTTACATTATCCATAACCCCAAATAAATTTATTTCCATTTCCAAAATTACCTTTAACTCTTCTTCAAGTTCAGCTGCCTTTCGTTCCAACGCTCTTCTTTCCTATGGGAAGAGATGGTCCAATATAGGTTAGTGTAATTCTACATTTAAAAACTTCAGAAAGTTTCAGTTTAGTAACTAAAGTTTGCAGTACATTTTAAAGTGGGAAAACACCAGTGCCCCCCTCCATACTTCCGGCTTCCCAAAGTTTGCCAGGATTTCTGGTGCAGAGTGGGAAGAGGAAAGCACTGAGTCTAAGATAAAAATACATTTTTGATCTTTTTTATAACCACGTTATTCCCTCACCAAAATCTTGGACAACAGATTTAAAAAGAAATGGCCCACACAGTACGATTCACTTTATGTATCTAATTTACTGGATTGTACATGAGCAAAAGCGGTTTCTTCCGGAGTCTGAATCTCTTGGACTTATCACCATAAGAATGGGCTTGAATTTTGAGCAGACATAAAACTAAAAATACATACAAATCGCTCAAGCTCCAACAAGGCAGGCCTCTCTGCATGTCGCTCCTGTCGCTGAAAAACAGAAAATGCATAAATTATTAAAGTGTAAAACTGGTCTACATATTTTTAGTTTTGCCAAATGATTAAGCTAGCCTGTGGAAGAGATGTGGAGCAGACCGCTTATGTGCCAGTCCTAAATGTGAAATGATGTCATTGGCCATAAGATATAGTTCCCAGGGCAGACCACCACACACACCTGCATGACTCTCTCCAGCTCCAGTTTTAGCTGTGTGAGCTTGAGTTCAGCCTCTTGAAGCTGTTCTCTCAGGGACTCATTTTCAGAAAGTATATCTTCATATAACTGTGAAAGAATAGAGGACAGATTCCTAGATCAAATCAAGGAGCTCATAATTGTCTGGCCACAACACACATGGAGACTGCGGCTTAAAAACCCTCAAGTCACCTTAATTTTTAGCTGCTGCCAGAGAACACCAGCTGTTGACAAAACGGCACCCCCATACTTTTATCTGAAGCAAAGAGCAATGGGAAGCAGGAAGCACCATTAAAAGTAATGCGTCATTAAAAAAACAAACAAAAATAAAAGCGGTTTGATTATTTAGCGATTTTGGGGGGTGGCATTTATTGCTTTGAATGTTTGACTAAATATTAAAACTGTTAGTATATGAGACAACAGTGGGATATACTAAATACAGTTTCCCAATGTCTCATACACACTTCTGTCTTCTGTATGCACGGTTACAGGTAACTATACTGATCTGTCAGAACCACTGAAGCCTCCCTTGTATTAAAATCAGAACCTGCTTTCAGGAGAAAAAGAGCAATCTCCCCAATCAGGACATCATCCCAGGTCCTGTACAATGTGTTGTATGCCTTGCAAAAATTTAAAAATCTATTATTACATTTTTAGTATTTCCCAAAACAGGAGGGGTAAAAATATACTAATATTAAAAGAAATTAACATGTATATATTTTTACTAATTAATTATAAGTGACAAAATATCTTTTTGCTTAGCAGAATATAAATTATATAATATCATCAAAAAAATGTACATTTTATTTTCAATTTGAGGCTTTTAAATTGGCATCCGGGGAGGGAAAAGGTGTTTAACCACAGGGCATAGACTTCAGCCCAATGCATACGACAGTATCAGTGGCCTTGATCTGTCCACATACCTTGTGGCCAGATCACAGCCCCCTCAGAGGTCTATGACGCCCAGTGACAGTGTGGTGAGCACACCATGTCTCAGGACAGAGCCAAAAAATATAGAGCAAGAATGCTGTCCTCGGGCCGCAAAAAATGGACATGTCTTTGGTATGCAAGGTCTGCTCACCTGCTGATGACAGTAGAAAAGACAGTCCCAGCCGCAAATAATCTCATATTGATATTGTAAAATTTGCTGCATTGATTACTAGACAAAAAGGACTGACGTGTCCATACAGATGTAATGTTAACATCACATGGTGTTTTATTACATAAACTCCCAGCAGTATATTGTGAACAGGGAGTTGGGAAGTTCTGTACATACCTTTTTGTAATCTTTGTCAGACTCCTCCTTGTGCCTTGAAAATGAGTATGTTCCTGCTCTGTATGGCATAACACTGTTTAAATTTTCTTTTTCTCTGCAATCAGAAAACCAATTACTCCATACATTGTAATTTAACAAATATATCCCTCAGGGTGCGTTCACACGTTGCAGTTAAAACTGCATTGCAGTGAAAGACATGAACTGAACGAGTGAATGACATTTGTGGAGCAGGTTTCCCCTTCAAAATCAAATTCACTCGTTCAGTTCATGTCTTTCACCTGTTCAATTGACAAAACTGCACCTAAAACCACCTCAAAACTAATTGCGATGCAGTTTTAACTGCAACGTGTGACCGCACCCTCAGAGTGCACAATTTTCAGAAACAAAGTATTAGAAACTTGTAGGCCATGCAAATTAATTTGAACCCTGCAGCCATTTGCTGTGTACAGGAAACTTCAGGGTTTGTTCAGCATAAAGAATAACTAGGAAGTTAGAGGATTACCTGTGCCCAGACGTTTCATTGTGGTTTACAGCCTCTGTTCCCTCATTGTCTGGGACCTGTAAAGCCAAACTAATGTAAGTAGGTGTCTCCGGATAAACAGTCATCAATGGTAACAATAGGAACACAAGCAAATACTGATAGCACCGCCAACCCTTCCCCTGGCTTTTGGCTTGGCTTTTTTGTAACTTTGTAATAATGTTCCACATACTGGCGGGATAAGAGTTTTCTGTTTCATCTGCAGATATAGCAATAGAGGTTACAAAAAGTATTACCACATGCGGTCTACATGAGCCCTCTAGTGGCAAGTTTAGTTTGTAATGACAATTATTAAAAGGACATCTACAACCATGTAAATCATGTGAACCAAGCACACTAACAAGCTGGTGTGTGCCCCCCCTTGTAGGAACTGCTCTTCTTGTAGTTTCTTATTCCCACAGGCTTATTTGCAAATTTTGTAAGCTGTGTGTCCTCCTAAAAACAAAGGCATAAGTAGCATAAAGAAGAACAGATCCAGCCAGAGGGTACAGAGTCCAGTATGTGAGTGTGCTTGGTTTATGATCCTTGATCCTGGTGGTATAAGTCGTCTTACTGGATTTTAAACCCCAACTCATAAGCTACAGCAGCGGCTGACATCATAGTGTGTACACAGCCAGCGCAGACCCGCAGCTGGAAGCAAGAAGCAGCAGCAAGAAAAGGACCTTTTTTTAAGGGCTGGGTGTACTGGGGGCTAGCTACATACTAGAGGGGGCCGGTTAGCTATCTATCTACTGGGGGAAGGGGAATTGGGGCTGGCTAGCTATAAATGACTGAATGGTTTGTAAACTTTCTCCATATGGGGGAGATATCTTTTGCTGGTCAGTGATATCTTCTTCCTCTTGACTCACAACAATAAATACACGTGCATGGGTCAGCCAAGGAAATTTCTCAAGCGCAATTTGTGACTCTCTAATACCAAGTTAGAACACATTCCACTGTTATTATATGGTGACTATTTCCTAATGACACAGTGGTAGTGGAGCAGAATGAGAAAGGAGCGGGAGATCTGCCTATAATAAATAACATCATATGAAAGCATCTTTTAAATCTGTATATATTAGGCTGTCAGGTTTGTATTTTATCAACATGAGCAAAAGATGTACAGTTTAGACACCCCCATATAAACAAGGAAGTCAGGCAATTAACTAAAATTGTGTTTGTCTAATATCTACAGTGGTGGCAAAAAGTATCTGCAATTCTGTCAGATAATAATTGTTTTCTTCCAGAAAATGATTGCAATCACAAATTATTTGGTTTTAATATCTTCATTTATTTAGCTTGCAATGAAAATACACAAAAGAGAATAAAAAAAAAAAAAGTAAAATCATTGATCATTTTACACAAAACTCCATAAATGGGCTGGACAAAAGTATTGGCACCCTCAGCCTAATACTTGGTAGCACAACCTTTAGACAAAATAACTGCGAACAAACGCTTCCGGTAACCATCAAGGAGTTTCTTACAATGCTCTGCTGTAGACCATTCTTCTTTGGCAAACTGCTCCAGGTCCCTGAGATGTGAAGGTGCCTTCTCCAAACTGTCATTGTGAGATCTCTCCCAGATGTTCTATGGGATTTAGGTCTGGACTCATTGCTGGCCACTTTACAAGTCTCCAGTGCTTTCTCTTAAACCATTTTCTAGTGCTTTTTGAAGTGTGTTTTGGGTCATTGTCCTGCTGGAACACCCATGACCTCTGAGGAGAGACCCAGCTTTCTCACACTGGGCCCTACATTATTCTGCAAAAAATCTTGCTAGTCTTCAGACTTCATAATGCCATGCAGATGGTCAAGCAGTCCAGTGCCAGAGGAAGCAAAGCAACCCCAAAACATCATGGAAGGCCTCTTTTTTTCCTGTAAACTCTATGTTGATGCCTTTTCCCAAAAAGCTGTACTTTTGTCTCATCTTTTCTGTCCACATCTAGGGAGGTTAGCCACAGTACCATGGACTTTAAACTTCTTGATGACACCGGCTCGGTAGACACAGGAACACTCAGGTCTTTGGAGATGGACTTGTAGCCTTGAGATTGCTCATGCTTCCTCACAATTTTGATTCTCAAGTCCTCAGACAGTTCCTTGGTCTTCTTTCTTTTCCATGCTCAATGTGGTACACACAAGGGCACAGGACAGAGGTTGAGTAAACATTAATCCATTTCATCTGACTGTAAGTGTGATTTAGTTATTGCCACAACCTGTTAGGGGCCACATGTAAGTTACAGGTGCTGGTAATTACACAAATTAGAGAAGCATCACATGATTTTTCAAACGGTGCCAATACTTTTGTCCACTCCCCTTTTTATGTTTGGTGAGAAATCATATCCAATTTGGCTTTTTGACAATTCTTTTTGTGGTTTTCCATTGAAGACAAATTAAATTAATAATACCACAGAATTTCTGATTGTCAGAGTATTGTCTGACAGAATTAGAGGGGTGGCAATACTTTTGGCCACCACTGTAAATAAAGTGTATGACCAGTAAACCAATACAGTAGTAAAATCTGTAAAATATTTACCCCCATGTTTCCTGTTCTCAATTCTTTTCTCCATCTTCTTCTGTCCCTTGTTGTTAAATGGTTTAGGTTTTCTGTTTCAGACTCTTCTCTGGCAACAGTTTCAAGCTCTACAATAAAAGATGATGAATTTGGATAGATATAACGAATACAGAAATTAGGGAATTACACACTGCAATATGGTTTGCAAATAAGCTCCATTTCATTCATTGTCCTACTACTTGAAAAACCTTGCAGGTGGGCTGGGGAGGACTTTAACCCCTTCCCGCAGAGGCCCTTTTTCATCTTTTCATATTTGTATTTATTTATTTTTTTCCCCACCCCCCTTCAAAAATCCAAACTTTTTATTTTCCCATGTACAGAGCAGTGTCAGGGCTTGTATTCAGTGTAACAAATTGCACTTCATAGTGATGGTATTTAAAGAGGACCTGTCACCCATAATTTCGTCACTAGGAGCCGAAATTTACAGGGATAACACCCGTGATCGGTGCCAGCACTGACTGCAGGCTTTACCTGTGGGTGTTTGCCACAATATGCAGCAAGCGCACACCTTGTATGGAGAGGGCTCAGCCAGTGAGCCCCCTCCATAATACCGCAGCCAGCATGTGACGTAATACTATGTAAAATGTTGGTAAAGGGTTAAAAAAAAAATCTTTACCCTGTTTACATGGGCACAGAACCTCTACTCTGACAGCATCCGGCGGGCTGGCATACCCACCCATACATCAGATGTATGTGGGAGAGTGCTATGATGGGTTTAGATATTTAGGAGCTGCACTCCCTAGATGTTATATGTTGCTATTGGGAAAACTCTGCTTTTTCTCCTTACATTGTAGGCCACATTAAAGGGGTTATGCCACCATGTTGAATATATTTATTTAAAATTAATGATGTTCAGATAGTTATTATTGCTATTAGAATCTATTAACAATTATGCTCCCTTATTGTACAATAAAGCTTTAACCTTGTGTACAACTCCCTCTACTGGTTGCTGTGTCCGATCTCTGGGTTTCCTCTTCAGGCCAACCATGCACAGAGGAGTGCTAGCAGGCATGTTGCAGTAGATCCCTCCACCAGCCGGCCTCAGCACTTGTCTCTGCAGTAACTTAGCAGGAAACATGTGACATGCCAGCTACAGTGGCTTCATGCTCATTATCAGTATTTCACCCCTTATGTGAGATGGGAGAATCCTCTGGCTCTCTGCACCTCCATGTAATTACTTCCTCTTGTAATTACTAGCACTTTTCCAGCTGAATAGTTGTGATGACTGAACTATTGATATTTTAATAGACTTCTGTCATAGTGACATAAATAAACACGTAATAAAGATTGAAGCCGCTAATATTACACCTTTCTTTGTAGGAGAATTCACAGTATTTACAGGTGCAGGTACGACAGCTTCAGTATTCAGTGCTAACCGAGATCTCCGGCCCTGATCCTGTTCCAAAGCAGAAAGGGAAAGAGATTAGCGATATAGAATGTCCTCAAAACTTCAATATAGCCACGTGATACAAACTCATCTATCACATACTTTATAGGGAACCTGTCATCAGCAATAAACCACTACCAGAATATTGTGAAGCAGCGTAACACCTTCTAGTTGTTTCTTTCCTAGCCCAGTGTGGTGGCATCATCCAGAAAATCAACTTTGATTAAATTGGTTGCATAAGGTCAAGTTGGCGGAGAGTTTAACACTGCTGTCAAGGTGGGGCACAATGAACGCCTCCTCCCGTGTGATTGACATCATGCATCTGAATACAGGAAATCTGGTTAGTAATGCCTCTGAATGCAGGGCCATCAATTACAGTAAAGGGAGTTTCTGAAGAAGAAAGAGCTTGACTTTAGTGTTAAAATCTCTGCCATCTTGACTATATACCACCAATTTACATCAATTTCTGCTGAAAGGTTCCCTTCAAGTCTAGTATTAGATAGATATATAGTTTATCAGCAGCAGATCTAAACCATGACCATTTTGACCATTAAAATAAGACAAATGAAAAGCACTTACTGGAGTTTCTGCAGTCTGCTCCTTGTCCCCTCGCTCATCTTTTTGCTCGGTAGACTGAATTTCTACAGATTTTCCTAGCGTTTTTTCAGCTTCTTTCAGGTCAGTGAGTGTGACTCCCTAATATAAAAGTAAAATTTCTTATATGATCTAAAATGTAATATGATGTTCATTTCTGTTATTTCAGTTTTTAAGCAGTCAAATTTAGCATGCAGAACAAGTTGGATAAAACTTTGAAGTCCATGTACAACCAATAGTTAAAATGAAGGTCTTGCCTCGCACAAAAGTCACAGCCCCTTTCTAAGGGTGCGGTAACAAGTACCACTACATTATAAACGCAGCGCTAGCGTACGGGGACAGGCCTCGGCTCCATCTGATGTGCGTTTCTATGGAAACGCATGCGATCAGTAACCATTAAAACACTGATGCAAGGATTTCTGTCCACAGCAGAGTGGTCAGGCAGTGACAAAGCACTCTTCAGACTCTGTGATCACAGCTATGTGATGTGGGAGCCCTAGAGTGTCTGAGGATTATCCCAATTAATTATTTATTACAATTTTTTAGTTTTTATTCAAGCAGCAGATAAAATATGGAATAGAGAAGTTTGGAGTTTCACCTGAGTAGACCGCCTTGACTGTCTCATGAGCCGAGAGCGAGCTTTCCTTTGAGATTCTGATTCTTCGTCACGAACTGGTGTTTGATACGACCTAATAATAATGAGCGGAATTACAATGAAGATGTTTATGGAGGGTGTGAATACATCTCGACACTTATGGATCCAAAACCTGAGTGCCCTCTGTCTCATATACCTTCTCTTTTATTTCGATCCATATGTGGTATTAGATTCAAATCTGCATCAAACAGCCTGGATATGCAAAAGGAGCTGCAGCTGTATATATTGCTTTTCAGCTTGACCATTAATGCCCACACAACCCCAAGACATTTTCACACTAGGCGTGGAACACACAACCTGTAGAAGGGGCCCCACTGACTGCCACAAGATTCAATATGCAGTAAGGAGCCCCTTCTTCCTCACTACCAGCAGCGCTGTAGTCTTATTGATTACAGTGTCAGTGCTGCCATTTTGCAGGGATGAATTGACTCCTTGCATTATATACCGTTATGATGTAAGGAATCCAGTTCTTAGAGCATTTCTCTATTCTGGTTCAGAGAGTCCCAAGCAGAGAAGTGGTATTTGGATATAGTAAAAGACTACATTCCCATTTATGCTATAGCTGGGCACTTTTTCAATATTTCTAATCCAATCAAAATAATAAAACACCAGAAATAATTATCTGTAACCATAAACCAAAGAAGTGGAGAAGATTTCAGGAAAGGCAGAACATGCAAGTGTTAGGTGTCTTACCTTCGCTTGTCTTTGGGATCAGTACTGGAACTTGTGCTGGAGGACGAGGTGGAGGAAGTGGCAGTCATGCTGGACAAAGTGTTTGTGTGCAATTGTGTGGTGGGAACCATGTCAAGTTTCATCTGTAGTCCACCTTCTAAGTCTCTATTAAGATGATTGAAGTACAGATTTTTTTTCTAGCCATTACAAAAAGCTTACATCCAATATCTGGTCCATATTCATACTTAAAAACTAGAAGTTAGTACAGCTTGATACAATGATATGGTTTGTGGGTGATTTTGGATTAGTGAAGAAACAGAGAAGCAGAATTTTCAGGTTCAGTGCTTTGAGGATTAGAAGACAGGTTAGTGACATGAGGTGACAACAGTGACAACCAGGGACCTGTAACAAGTAGTACTTACTCTTTCTTGGCATCTGGAAGAGAGTCCGTCTCCGGTAGGCTGAATATCCGCCGTGTGGGAGTTGGGGGAATACGAGCCATTAGTGGCTCTTTATTCTAGAAGATAAATGGGTGGGGGGAGAGATAATTCTTAACTCTAACTCCTCTCAAGAAAGAGCAGTAACACCAAGAGAATATCAAAGGGTATACATTGTTGGTATACAACAAACAACACACCATATACAGTATGCCATGAGGATTCAGTGCTCATCTTTGTCACATATACATTGCATTTGAGAAACAGGAAACAGGATTAATTCTACTATGTAGGAGCAGTCATTACATGCGGTTAGTCTACCCTGGACAGTCATCATTCCATGGATCTTATTATGGAGGTCGGACTGACAGCCTAAATGCACATGGCCCACAACCAAAATGATCTCCAATTACTTTGGCTTTTTGGTCATTGTAGAATCAAGACTGAACAAGCAAAACCCAAGCCCCCATATATTTGCATTACAATGTATGTATTACTACTTCTAAGGTTGCCTTAAAAGTTAATCTACCATTAGAATCAAGCATGATAAACCAAAGGCACTTACCCATATATCCAGGAACAGTGACTGTGGTAATCTTCTTACATTGGTTATCCATTGCCTCCTTCCTTCTAAAATCAACTTCTAATTTATGGAGGCCCCCCTGGTGATTTTACCAAAGCTCTCAAGTACTGTAGTTGACAATGTCCCCAATTCTGTTCCCTCAGGGTTTCCCCCCATTTATGTGCCTGATATAATCTCATTTCAGCAGAAGAAGTTTCAGCACACAGTGGGAGGGGGAAGTGCCCATGCACAGTGTAATAGCTTGTGAATCTTTAGCTTTTTACCCCAGAGCCCTTCTGTATCATTAGCATCATTTTAGGAGTAGGGAGGCCATGAAAAACAAAGGACTACGATTACCGCAGTGACAGTGCCTAGATCTAGGAGTAAGTATCCCTGGTTTATCATGATGGATTGGTAAATTTCCTTTCAGATGAAATGCCTTTTACATATAATGGTTGTCTCCACTGTATACAGACAAGGATAGGGAAAACAAGTGCAGTACAGTTATAACCTTGTCCACATGTACAAGTCACCACTGTATTCACATTTCTATAAGCAATCTTTGTTTTATTGTTGCTGCATCTAAGACTTCTATACTACATTCAGCCATCTGTACTTCCCTACCACTTGCAAACTTTTTCCCCGCTGATTGCATAAGGGTTTACTGAACGGAGTCACACTGCTGCTCACTGCCACCGCTTCTAGATTTCTTTTCCACTTCTGGAGAATCTCCCAAATGTCCGGCTTCTGAGACAGCAGAATAAAGAAGGGCTGGGTAACAAACACTGAGTAGTAAATTAACAGACTTAAAGCTTCATTTACCAACAAAATTGAAGAGATTTGAGAGCAGGTTATGGCAGATGGATAGAGACATGTAGTATAGAGATGAGGGGACTTGATGTCCACATTCAGCAATGCGACCCAGACTGGTGGATTGGCAGCTGAACAGCCAAACTGACCCCCCCCCCCCCCCTTTACAACTAGACAGGGCTATGATTAGCCAGGTGGGATATCCATCGTTAGTTACAAGGGGCTTTAATTTGCCAAATTGGCTGTTTGGCCGCCAATTCAGCATTACGTCTGGGTCGCATGGCTGAATCCTAACGTGGCCAAACATCTCTAATGTAGTATATAGCTGTAGGACTAAGAATGTACACTCACCTGCCACTTTATTAGGTACACCTGTCGAACTGCTTGTTAAAACTTAATTTCTAATCAGCCAATCACATGGCGGCAACTCTGTCTTGACCATGTCTACATGCACTATCTCCTGCAGTTCAAACCGAGCATCAGCATGGGGAAGAAAGGTGATTTGAGTGCCTTTGAACGTGGCGTGGTTGTTGGTGCCAGAAGGGCTGGTCTGAGTATTTCAGAAACTGCTGATCTACTGGGATTTTCACGCACAACCATCTCTAGGGTTTACAGAGAATGGTCCGAAAAAGAAAAAACATCCAGTGAGCGGCCGTTCTGTGGGCGGAAATGCCTTGTCGATGCCAGAGGTCAGAGGAGAATGGGCAGACTCAAATCGCCACCCGTTACAACCAAGGTAGGCAGAAGAGCATCTCTGAACGCACAGTACGTTGAACTGAGGCAGATGGGCTACAGCAGCAGAAGACCACAGCGGGTGCCACTCCTTTCAGCTAAGAACAGGAAACTGAGGCTACAATTTGTACAAGCTCATCGAAATTGGACAGTAGAAGATTGGAAAAACATTGCCTGATCTGATGAGTCTCGATTTCTGCTGCGACATTCGGATGGTAGGGTCAGAATTTGGCGTCAACAACATGAAAGCATGGATCCATCCTGCCTTGTATCAACGGTTCAGGCTGGTGGTGTCATGGTGTGGGGAATATTTTCTTGGCACTCTTTGGGCCCCTTGGTACCAATTGAGCATCGTTGCAACGCCACAGCCTACCTGAGTATTGTTGCTGACCATGTCCATCCCTTTATGACCACATTGTACCCAACATCTGATGGCTACTTTCAGCAGGATAATGCGTCATGTCATAAAGCTGGAATCATCTCAGACTGGTTTCTTGAACATGACAATGAGTTCACTGTACTCAAATGGCCTCCACAGTCACCAGATCTCAATCCAATAGAGCATCTTTGGGATGTGGTGGAATGGGAGATTCGCATCATGGATGTGCAGCCGACAAATCTGCGGCAACTGTGTGATGCCATCATGTCAATATGGACCAAAATCTCTGAGGAATGCTTCCAGCACCTTGTTGAATCTATGCCACGAAGAATTGAGGCAGTTCTGAAGGCAAAAGGTGGTCCAACCCGTTACTAGCGTGTTGTACCTAATAAAGTGGCCAGTGAGTGTATAATTTCCCTGTTAAAAAAAATATATGAATAAATAGTGTCCTATATTCTGAAATCCAGATTTAGTACTTACCGGTAAATCCGGTAAATCAGTTTTCACTAGTCCACCATGACGATCTATTTTTTTTAGGTGGCCTTCATGGGGGACGTGGCAGAAAAGAGGAATGATTTGGTCCAGATACAGAGTTGGCATCACACAAAGGTGAAACACTACGGATAGTTAAGTTTTTATTGCACCCCCCTGATCAAAGATGTAAAGTCCTGGCTAATAGAGAAAAGACACTGATCCCAAATGCTACTATTAGGTCCGCTATTAATGTTAATGGAAACTGTGCGTCCTAGTCTGTGCATGTAATGTCTCTTCATTGAGCTGACCATAACAGGTTAATCTTCTCCCATTCTCCATTCAGTATAAATACATGTTCAACCTAGCATACGGGTGTATAAAGGAGCAGACTATGTGTATATATGGACTTATCGAGGGATGATCCCTACAAAACACTCCCCATATCTCCACTTTCTCTCTAAAGGTTTCATTTAATCTCTATATTTACTTTCCAGGGGATCCAAGCAGATTCCAAAGCTGGAGCTAGTACTTTTCTATCTCACCCTCAGAGCTTGGGATATATGCAAATAAGGTTTCCAAGATGGGATAAGGTAAACTATGCCTCTTTTGGCTACCTTGTAAGGCAGATCCCTTAATTAAAGTCCAACCAGAATCTATTCCTTCTGGAATATATATACTAGTTTGGTTTTAATCATTCATCATGTTCATAGGTTTCTTGAAAGACATGCTTGATGTTAAGGGGACTGCCTTAAAAGGTAGCAAAAAAAAGCCGTTGTTTTCCTTATACCAACCAGGAAAACTTATTTGCAAGATTCACTCCACATGCTTACAAGGTGACCTTATTTGCCAAAGTCTCCGTAAGGAGAACTAATACTTCCTGAACCTCAGGTCTTGGTTCACAGAAGTGTCATTCTCCATAATGTCCTACATGTCCAGCTGATGCTTGAAAATCCAAAACCAGGAGGGAAATGTAAACATTGAAGAGTTGGAAATCTTTTCATTATAGTTTTTCCTCTATTTGGGGTTTCCAACACCAAAGTAAAATGCTCATTGTAAGGATTTGAAGGTTTGTGCATAAGGAAAGCGTACCATCTCCTGCAGCAGTTCTCAGCAAAATAAAACACTATATGGTGTGTGAATTGATCAATTAAACATTGGATGTCCTGGGAAACAAGTAATGTCCAAACCTGGTTTTTCTACCACCATTACAGTTCCATTCAAATTACAACTGGATACATTCCCTAAAAGAGTTGTATTTAAAGACCCATTGTTTATGTGAAACTGCCTGAAGTATCTTCCAACCAATAAGACATTGTAATGGCACCCACACATGTGTATACAGAGAACACCTTGAGCCATGAATCAGCTCTTTTAACAGAATCAAATGAATGAACTGCTCACCCGTTCTTGGGTGTCCAGTCGGGGGCTGGAAGCAGAGCGCTTGATTCCTGGCTCTTTGAAGCTACTGTCCGCTATTTTGGCATCCTGCAGAGCCCCAAAGCTGCCAGTTTTCCGTAAGCCTGCCCTCAAGTTGGAAAAGGAAAGCTGGCATCTCTCTGTGATGCTGCTCGGTGCCCCAGAGAACTATAGATATGGAAGAAGGGTTTGTATGGGGAATTGTGATTGATACATCTCAATGCCACTTTAGAAAAAAAAAAAAAAAGAAAATTCACTTCTCGAAGATGCATACAGATTAGAACAGGACGCAAAATTTCTCCCGAAAAGAATGCAATATAATAACACCCAAAGGGCAAGAGGCATTTCTAGCATCTCATATCAAGACTATGGATATATAAACACATAAGAGGGGGTGAAAGTAAAGATGCACAAAAACACTGATCAAAATAAACACAGGAAAATTTATGTTCCACCATTATTACAAGTCAAAAATTTCCTGTAACAGCGCTACACTGGTCACAGGTAGTTCCTGGTATTGCTATAGACAAGTGCAGCACACTTCCTGGAAAAATAAGTACAGTAAGAAAATATAAATTGATTTACCAAAAATGAAAAATAGCATAAAAAGCCATACAATTCCTCTCATCTTCACCTAAACTTAAGATGAAATGATTAAAGAGCAACTCCAGCCATAAACGGGGTGACAATTCTCCAGTCTGTACTGGTCAGTGACATAGCAGATATTGTTAGTGTAAGTCGGTGGCGTGAAGGCTCTCTTGGAAAAAAGAACTATCCATGAAATGGTGAAACCGATGACTGGTCCATTAACAAGTAGTTTTTTTATGCAAACCCTATTAATAATAACGTATGGCGAGGCTTGACCCCCAATTAAAAGGGTTTGTCCCATAGAAGAAAATTATTCATTGTAGGTGTATCTAGTGGTGGGACCTCCAGTGATCTAATGCTAATCATACATCCAATTACTCCAGGTTTAGTATTACAGTGGGCAGCCCTATATGGAGACAAACTCATCAGAGGTCTCTTAACCCCCATTTGGGAAAGCCATGGCTACAGGTAGCCAGTGCAATCTGTATGGGAATGCTTATGCCACCATATTCTCAATTTTAACAGGAGTTGCTCTTTAAAATAGACTATAAGCATGCAGACAGGTGCCAGGAAACATGGTGGACAGCTAAAACATGGCTGAGGCTGGAGCTGCACAACCTAGGTCACCATCCTGAAGAACCAAGATGTTTCTCCTAAATACAGTTAGATGAGACTTCTCTATATAAAATGTGGAAGAAAAATTAATATTGTGCCAGGAATCCAAGCACATGTCCATGTGTAACCCCAGCCTGATATGACAAATTACAACAGGAGCAGAAGAGAGTAAGCGTTCAATCATGGAGAACCTATCAGCTCTAGGCTACAGTAGAAGTAACAATGCTGGAACCCTAAGAGCCTTTCCTTTGTCTGACATGTACAGTATTACCATTCCCATGTCAGTAGGGCAGATCACTAGGACTGTCAAATCCATGCTTACATTGTTAGGAGCCTTTACTCCTATACATGCAATAGTAAACATATTGCAGCATCTTCAAAAAAGATTCCTCCGAACTTGTACTGTATCTGCAAGTTTTTGCATGTAGAGGTGACAGGTCCTCCAAAACATACAGAAAAATGGTAGATTGTCCCTTTTTAATTATAGTCTTCCTGGATAACTCAGGACCCACATGCAATGAGATTGAGATCGCCAATAAGCAATGGTTATATATGACTGATGTGGCAAGCTCTGTGCAGCAATGCGTAATCTGTGTGCGCCATATAAAGGAATTATTATTATTATTATTAACACAAATACAATTCATTATTTAGGGGGTGGCCTTCGTCCTGCCAGAATTAGCTTTTTCTATTTTTTTTTATCTACAATGAGGAAACTTGTAAAGGAGCACAAAATGCCTAACAAAAGTTTTCACCTTAAAACATAGAAAATAAGAATTTAAAGGGAGCCTGTAACCAAGGAACTCACTTTCACTAAACACAGGTTACAAAAATCTATTACAG
The DNA here is from genome assembly GCF_040894005.1 of Engystomops pustulosus. Classification (NCBI taxonomy): domain Eukaryota; kingdom Metazoa; phylum Chordata; class Amphibia; order Anura; family Leptodactylidae; genus Engystomops; species Engystomops pustulosus. The sequence goes on along the minus strand of NC_092416.1, from coordinate 82,806,709 downwards.
CTGCATTGCAAATGCGCTTCTGTTTTTTTTTTTTTAAATGCATCAAAACCAAAGCAAACCCTGAGACTTACCACTAGAAGCCGGGTTAGTTTACTCCTTAATGACACAGCCTGTTTGTAAGTTAAGGCTCAGTCCTTTTTATTTATTTATTTTTTAATTTGACCAGTGTCTCTCCCTGTTGTAATAACTTTTCAACACTTTAAGATATCTCTGTGATTTTGAGATTGTTTTCTCGTGAGACATTCTTGTTTATGTTAGTAGCATCATTTCGGTGAGAAGTTTCTTTCTTGGGGGGTAAAAATTCTATAATTTAGGAAAAGTTTGAAAAAAATGACAATTTTCAAAGTTTCAAATGTTCTACCTTTTAGACAAAAAGTCATTCAACAAATTTTTTTTTGTAGAAACATTTTGCCATTGGTCGTCTTTTTATTTCCATAATTTGTTTTACGAATCTGAGAAGGCTTCAAGGTTTAGTAGCAACTTCTCAGATTTTCAAGAGATTTGAAAAGTGCTAAATTTTTGGTCACCAATTCAGTTTGGAAGTGCCCTATAAAGGCTTATGTACTATATACCCCCACAAGTGACACCATTTTATGAACCCAACATCTCAAACTATTCAAATCAGCATTTGAGATGTCTGTTAACCCTTTAATTCTTTATCTGGAAGTGAACAAAAATGGATTGGGAATTTTGAAATTTCAATTTTTGAAAAAGATTATTCTCATTTAGCCCTAAAATGGACAAATTCAGAAGGAATTTGAGGTAAATATACATCCCAAACTTTTTGCCCTTCTTCTTCAGAGTATGGCAATACCCGACATGTGGATGTCAACTGCTGTTTCGTCACACAGCAATGTCCAGAACAGAGTTTGTGCCATTGGGTTTTTAGTAGTACATACCTCCACAGAACAAAGCCTGCTTCCCCACGCTACTCCTACTGTCTTGTAACAGGGTGACGTCCAAAGTGCAACTAGCGCTCGCATCCGATATATCAGACGCTGAGCATTATGTCACTGTGCTCCGATATATTGGATCAAGAGCATGAACAGATTAATATTTTTTGTTTGTGTGTGTGCTTTTACTTTATATGTCCCCCATGAGGTCATAAAAGACCCCTGTGGAACATTTTCACAATTTTTTTTTTTTTACTTTTACAAGTTTTACGCCCACTTGTCACACTAGGGATTCTGATCAGAGCTGTACTCAGTCTAATTAGACCCAGCAGTTCGGATTAACCGCCGTCTCAGCTCCTCTATGCATCGCGCTCATTCAGCACGATGAACGGAGGAGATGAGAAGGGAGAAGCAGTAACGAACCGCATCTTCCTTCTCCCTAGGGTCCCGGAGACGGGGTCCTGCTCCTGCGATTAGAGCGTCGCTGCAGACTCTGGACCTGCCGGTCTGAGAGGAGTTAAGGTGCACAATTATATTTTAATACACAGAGAAGGCAGAAAGCCATATATGCAATGCAGCTGTAATGGGCTTTTGCAACCAGTCTATAGTGAAAATGATGTCCCTGGTAAAATAAGGTTCCCTTTATTTAAAAAACAAACAAACAAAAAAAACCCTTAAAGCCAAGATCTGGTGCCCATCTGACATTAGTGGACCATATTATACAGGTCATGTTTTATTTGGAACTGATCATCACCCAAAATGACAGGTGTCAACAGATGTCCATTACGGTGTACAATGATTATTTGGGGTGTATGGTTCTGATGCATTTGGCAGGAAGGCTGCACTGGCGTACACTTCTATGCCAGTCCCTTCCTGGTGCAGAATTGCTATAGTACCATCCGCTGCTCAAGCTTGAACAGTCGCTGTTTGTAGCAATGGCGCTGGTTTAGAGCAGGCGTGGACATGAGTTAAAGGGGAAAATAATCGCATTGCCTGGTATTTCTCAAGTAACAGAATGTATTTCAGGGTGCAAGAAAACTGCTGCACAAACATTGATAAGTTTCCCCCGATGACAAGGGTATGGGTTACATGTGTGGGCATAGCCTTACATAAAATAGTTCTTTTGGGTAGATTAATCCTGGTGACGGATTTCTTTTAATACGGTCTGCATTTTGCAAGGATTTACTTTAAGATAAGTTAATGCTGTATTTGTAGAACCATCAGCAGGTCAATTATTGTTACAGGTTTCTACACTATGAAATGTAGAGGAACATTTAGGACCTAATTATTCCATATAAAATCATTTGGCAAATGCCTGATGCTACTGACACGAGATAAAAGGAATTTTCCTATAGAATAAATATCTTTTCACAATACAGTATAAACCCACAGAAGCCGTATCATCAAATACAGACGTGTATAAAAGGAACCCTCCAACTATACAGAACCAGACTGTAGGAGATTTACCAAAACTATCTAAAAAGAGAGCAGGTCCATAGAAAGCAGTGACAGGGCAACTTTTAGTTTATAAAAAGTATTTTGGGAAACTTTGGATTTGTAGTAATTATTTCACCCATTTCCTACTGGTGACCCATGTGTATACATATAGATCAGGGACCACCAGTGAAAACAGGGGGACTTATAAATATCTTCTCTATTCCATAAGCCAATTAATACACTATCCACATGTTTATGGAGAACTAGAAAAAAATCTGGGCATTGTATGGTCTGCTATTCACAGACAAAACACAATTTTGTGCTGCTGGCCTTCGACTCTACAGACCATTAGCAAAGATGTGTGAACATGTTGTTCATACATTCCAAGGAGAAATAACAGAGGAAGGCATTTCAAGGGGAATATTAAGACTTTCTAATCTGTAAAATATTTGGCTATTATATCTTCTATAACCAAGGATACAGAGGATAGAAATGAGGATAGAAGGGGAAAAAAAAACCCAAACAGAAATACAATGACACAAAAACCAAAATGAACACACACAAGCATACACTACAAACAAGACAAATGTTGCTCACCGCAGCCTTTTGGCCTCTCTGGGGCACCAGAATGATACCGGTTTTGCGCAAGCTCTGACGCCACATGGAGGGACCTATTGGTCCAGCAAGGGGCAGAATGGGAGTGACAAAGGTGAGAAGGGGCTGGCGGGATGGAAGGAGACACACAAGCCGGCACACAAAGACAGGCACGTGGTAAGAGGGAGCAAGTAAGGAAGCCAGGAAAGAAAAATGAGAAAAGCAGAAGTGTAAGAAAAAAAGACCAGTCACCTCAGATGAATGGGACATGGTGCCAGGAGAAGGGAAGTGGTCAGAGACAAAGGGAAAAGACAAAGACAGAAGAGAAATCGGTCCAGTACTAGCAAATTTAGATCTTTAATTATATTACGTTTCCATATGACATTAGCACAAGTGGCAGACAACATTCATCAAAACTACAGCTTCAACCTAGCGTTGGTCTTTCCACGGTGAACAAGGTACCTTGAAGTGTAACTCCAATTCACATAAAACCGACACAGCTTTTAAAGTAGAGATTTCCCCAAAAATACATCAAGCCTTTCAGAAGTGTTAGTGAATGTATTATTATTTATTTGTATATTAATATAGTCCCAGAGATCACACACAACCCACATGCATAGCTCAAGTCATAGAATAGCATAGCATAGCATATGGATTTCTGCCAGCCACTCAGGTATAGAAACATTCCATTTCTCTGAATAAAGTTGGTTCTGAATAAGGAAGTATTGTATGGACCCCCACTCAAGTGTACTCACCTTCAGCCCCTGCCTCTCCTCCAGAGTATATAGCCTGCTTCCCCTGCCCTTGGTATATAGCCATCAGCCCCTGACCCACCAGTATATAGCCATCAGCACACACTATGTTGTCAGCGTGCGGCAGACATCATGCTGCGCATGACTGACGGCATGGAGCTGATAAAGGAGCATTGGACGTATAAAATTGAACCGGCCGGGGGGCGTCTAAGGGAAAAAAAAGGTGTACTCTCCTTCATAGGCTGGGTATATCTCAAGGAGGGAGCTACAGACTATATACTGGGGAGAGAAGGGGCTACAAGCTATATACTGGCGGGGCAGGGGCTGATGGCTATATAGTAGGGGCAGGAGAAGCAGGCTATATACTGGAGGGGCAGGGTCTGAAGGCTATATACTGGAGGGGCAGGGTCTGATGGCTATATACTGGAGGGGCAGGGTCTGATGGCTATATAGTAGGGGCAGGGGCTGCAGGCTAAATACGGGAAGGGAGGGGCAGGATATATACTGGATATATACTGGTGCGCATGAGCTGGTAGGCTATATATTGTGGGGGCTGTGACCAATGCATTTCCCACCCTCGGCTTATATTTCAAGTCAATAGTTTTTCCCAGCTATTTGTGTTAAAATAGGGTCCTTGGGCTTATACTCGGCTCGGCTTATACTCGACCAAGTGACTTGCAATAGGGGTCAGCTTCCACAAGCTTCAATTGAAAAAAACTTTAACGTTCTGTGAAGTAGGAGCTACACTTTAAGGTATAACATTTCTGGAAAGGCACAAGCTGTTGGCATGCATGCAGCAATGAAATAATGGGGACAAAGCTTGTAAAACATGCTTCTAGATGCCGGATAATCTGGTGGATAAAGTTCACTGAAAAGGGACCCATAAGAAAATGGGAAACATGGTCATACATACCCAATGTGCAAAGCTTAGATATCACACAATACTAGAAGCAGAAGATACCTCCTAATAATTACTGGAAAATAGACTCTCCAAATGTGACCATATAAATGGAGCAATGTATAACCATTTCCAAAAGCCGATTCATTTGCTGCCATGATCCTTTACGTTATAGCAGCTGTAGGAAGTGCAGCCTATAAGTCCCCAGGTGCTACTGTGGGCTCCTGCCACACAAGCTTCATGCCAGTTGAACTAGTTGTACCATGTGGCACCAAAGTACTCTGGTATAGGTGACATAAATGGGTCCTGCCCCTTATTTAACAGCATTAGGGGAGCAGTGCAGGCACGATTCTTACAACTGCTCTAACACAGCTGGCTGGCCATAAAGATGGATTCCCTTTTACCTACAGATTTACTATACATGTATATTTATGCAGAGTATTCAGTCCTAGATATGACAGGGCCAAGGCAATGGTTATCTCATGACAATATTTCAATAAATGACATATACTGTGTTGGATTATATTACATAACGGAGAAGAAGTGTGTATTACACCAGAACACCATCATTATTCAGTGTAAGGCAGCTGTACTAGGCAACAACTTTTCATCAATGTAGATTTGGTTACAGCTCATGGATACAAAATAATGCTTGGTAATGAAAACAAGGCCCATGTATTTGGCCGCCTATCTTGATTTGAAGACAGCTCTCTGACCGAAGCTCAGGGCAACACTGTTCTCTATATTACTGTATGTTCAAGAGTCACTACAATTTACCTGTACTCGTAGAAAACAATAAGTCAGAGAACTGTCTCCAGGGCAGAAAATACAGGCAACACAGAGGCCATGTACATGTGCATGTGCATCAGCTTGTAAAGGCTATGGACATATTTGTGCAAGAAAAATCAGTAATGTTATGTGATAAAGCGTTCCCGTTTGTAAATTAAGATGAACTTGGCCATTTTTGCACTGCATAGCTATTATGTAGATCATGTTAGGAGATGGTGCCAGGAGACTCTGCCCACAAGGTGGGAAGTTTTGAACACTACTCTTATTGGTAAACTTATATTAGCACAAAAAAGGCAGAAATAAAAAAATAAATTGCCAAAAGTGAGCTGCAGCTCCCAACTTCCAGGTGACTTTATTGCACATAGGGTACGTAACAAAAACTGAATAGTGATAATGACCTGGTGTGAAGGGTTAGTAAAGATTGACAAATAGGAAATGTGAGATCACTACTAAAAAAGAAGGCATCCATTTCAAGACTTGCTCTTACCTTCTGGTCAGGTAAAGATGGGCTTAAAGTGCTATTCTGTGGCTCTGGCAATAATCCATTTTCATTGACCTGCACATCTGTTTTAGGATCTGGAGGAAAAAAATTATATTTCAAATAAAAGATTATTAAAAATCTCCAGTAGAACTAGGCAGCTAAATAATGAAAAATCTAGCAAGGGATCAGGAAGAGATCTTTAGATCTAAATGATGATTTTTGTGCGTTAATGAAAAGTAATGCTATTAAGACTCTTATGTGACTTCTGAAATACATTTTAGCAGTTTCTCTATTGCAGGCTCCATGTCTAATTCTCAGCTGTCCTTGGGGTATGGGGTGGAGACTCAATCCTATGTCCTCTACCCCTGAGAAATTCTTCTCCCCAACAATATGACTGTGGCCACAGCATCATTACACCACTGAAATGTTATGATCAGCACTGATGGGAATAAAGCATTTGGGGTAAGAAGGAAACTTCTCTTTGCCTTTAGTCCCTTCCAATTATTTTTCCCACCTTGTTTGAGGTCTCCAATCATCTTATAAGCAATTCTTAATAGGTCAGAAAACTGGTGAACAAGGCATGATAAATGCCCCCCTATTAACACTTGTGGCATACGTAATTCTTTACTCTATATACTTTCACCGTAAGCTAAGGACATATGACTTACTATTACATCACATTGTCAATAGGTCTATATGGAGTGGGCATGTCAACAGGTACCCCTACTGATTATGGCAGCTAAACTGTTACATGCAGCACCTAAACAATGGTGCCAATCTCTGCCCGCCTCATGACATGACTTGAAGGGGGGTGGGTTGTAAATCAGAGGGTTATTTGGATGTGCCCTTTGGACCCCATAATGAAAGTTGTTAAGACAAGGCCTTTAAGACAATGCCACAGCTGCATTTTCCTTTCAATTCTGCTACATTTTGGAATTTTTTTTTTCCCGCAAGTTACATTTTTACTGCAGATAAAAGCATTTTTATGTAAATGGGGGGGAAAGTTTTTTGAATGCAGGAAGAGAAGTCCAAAAGGGTCTGGTCCTGAAGTAGTTAGAGAATAAAAGATGGTCTATTTCTGCATTTCTTACAGTGTCTATAGATCAACTTTATCTCCTGAATTCACACAGACAGCTGAAACACAGAAGGAGGAATTTATTGAGACTGGTGTTTTAAACTGATGTCTGGCGGGTTAGGGCATGGGTGTGAATGCCCCTCTCCCCTACATGCAAAGTGTTTAATTTTTGATACTATTCATTACGGAAATTAAACTGGTTTCATACAGCAAGTTTAGATACTATTACATCTTAGATGTCTCTAAGCCACTTCTGCCAATAGATGGCAGTATCTGATAGTAGTAGTAGAATGACACTGCCAATGTATTGTTACCATGCCCAGCTACGGATAATATTCAGTATATTGCCATACCTGATCTTGGAGAGCTGACTGAACCATATGGCACCATTTCATGTTCCTATCTGAAGCCATATTTACTCCCAGACCACTAAGGGAAGCTGCAGCTACCCACATATTGCAGCAGTGGAAATGTGTGACATGGTGGACTTTTACTTGGCAGCTCTTTATTCTCGATCAGAGAAGGAGCTCAATCTATTATGTAAATATGACTACATCTACTCTTTATGGGTGGAGGTTAAAGAAACACTAGGACAGCCAGCTGAGCCATTTCTATCACCCCATCAATAGCCATCACATATGGATGGATATTCCAATCTTAACCATAAAAATGCAGATATGGGAAGTCTTAAGCGTTGTCTTAAGATCATCCCTTAAAAGCAAAAACTTAACACACTACTTAATAAAAAAATTCTAATTAAAATCTCTTGGAATGAATTTGGATTTTTTATTTTCTTACCATTTATGGAGTCATTGTCCTCTTCTGAGCTGAAAGAACTTTCTTCATCGCCAACGTTGATTGTTCCCAATGTCTTCCTCTCTTTTGACTGGTCTTGTACAGATATCTTTTCTTTGCTGCTCATTCGACAAACTGAGCTTCTAAAAATTAGCACAAACAAAAGGTGGCTTCAGTAAGGATTTCAAGAGCTTTGACAACACAATAATTTACCATTTGAAGCTGAAGTTCATGCAAGTGACTCCAATAATTTACAAGAAATGAGAGTTCTTTTGAGAGTAGATACAGCAACGTGCTAATAGAACACTGATTAAAAAGCCCAAAATAAAGGTGTGAAGATCACAGCTTGTCATTTGTGCCACCCATTCATCACAACGTGGGGGAAGCTGTATCCAACCTTGAGATGATGGGATCACATGGAAACATAAAATGTTCACATCACTGCATGATATGAGCTCCAGGTAGAAAAGTCTACCATGTTATAGATCCATTACTTGAAAATTATAAAGCCTCAACTAAAGTATCTATTTGATAAAAATAGATAAAACCTCTGCACTACCCAGACATTGATTGTTAGAGAATAGGATAACTAAGCAGTGGAAGTGCTGTCGGTGTGATACAGGTGTCTCTCTGTATCAGCCAAAAACTAAAAAGAGAAGAGAAAATACACCAAGCACCAATTCACACTGATTTCGTAGGACAGTTAATATAGAAGTTTTAATCGAGTTGTGGTCTCAATACATCAAAAAAAATAAAAATACACATCCTTATTCTCACATATTAAATTTCAATGTTATACATAAGCAACAATAGATAAAATACATAACAGTACTGAATATCAAACGATTATAAAAAAAAAAAATCAGTCCTATATAAGTAGGCAGCAATATAAAGCTGCAAAAAAATAAACGTAATGTTTATACCCAATTAGGACATTAAAAGGTATCACGGTGTGATCTCAGAGAGGGGAAAAAGGTAAGGTGGCACTCAAAGGGGCCCACGTGCTTAACCTATACCTCAAAAATATGTTTGCAATGTAAAAAAGATATGCTTATACGGAACAAGAAATGAGACCTATCAAAGTCCATATATTCGATTAAATTGTATGACCAGTCACATGCTCATATGGTTCAGTTGTTTCCACAATTGGATCTTTTAAGCTGCAGTTCACACAGGATGATTTTACACTGGGTGTGGGCTTCAAATCAGGTGGCCAGCCATTTGTTTGAATAAGTAGCTGGATGCGATAAATCTCTCTTTCATCAGATATACTGGCAAGGTTAACCTTTATTTGGATGTCGTGCTTACCCTCAGTTGTTTAACAGTGAAAGCGTATATTTACAATACAGTCCACTCCTCGGACGGTTAATCAGCTTTTACCTCCACAAACAAAGCAGTCAGATCTGTGTCAATCAGCGTCTTTCCGATTTTTCTGCGCATGCATGTCACTCCATTCAGCGCGGTCAGAGAGGGAATCGCACAGGTGTGTAGGAGCGCAGCTCACACGGGTATGTGGGGAAGCCGCTGCCGTTGGACTGTTAGTAAGTGTCCGTCTGATGGCTCGTAGCTGGATTAGATTAGGTGCAGCATAAAAACTGATAAATGATGACAGTCCAGAACCATAAAATTGAGCGTAGTTACACGGAACAAATGAGAGAGCCGTGCATCTACGCTCATTTTTGGACTGTCATCATTTATCAGTTTTTATGCTGCACCTAATCTAATCTAGCTACGAGCCATCAGACGGACACTTACTAATAGTCCAGCGGCTTCCCCATATACCCGTGTGAGCTGCGCTCCTACACACTTGTGCGATTCCCTCTCTGACCGCGCTGAATGGAGTGGCATGCATGCGCAGAAAAATCGGAAAGACGCTGATCGATACAGATCTGACTGCTTTCATGAGGAAGAGTATATATCGAAACGCGAAGGCTTTGCCTGATAATCGGTCTTGTGCCTTTAATGTTTTCTACTGCATGTACGGATTTTAATAGTAGTGAATAAAGTACTGGATTAACTTTCATGAAGCATGTCTGCAGCGGGACCTTTTTTTCGTTGTTCTGAATTTGTCTATACCGGAGAAGCTCAGGTGATCTACCACATGGACTAATCTTCATATCCATTCCTCAAGGAAGGTGAGCTGACTTTTCCTTTTTCCATATGTGTGTTTGCTACAAGAAAAAACTCACCTCCTGTGTTTACTTGTATTTACAGTCTGTTGGTCCATGGTTGTATCGATAACGGCTCTTTTAAGATTTGCCTCTTTTTCACTTCGCAACTAAAAAAAGCAGAAGGGATATATTAGTGGGATCAAAAGATGTTCACAGCAATTTCAGTGTAACTATTTTTTCCTGCAGTTCACCAAATGGAAATGAGAGAAGGAACATGAAAGAGATCACATGTCTTTATACAGGGGAAATCTAACCTAGAATAAAGTGACGGTATCAGAAAGGTTCTAATTAGTGAGGGGAAGTATTGGATCCGCTTGGCGGAAGTCAGCTGGGAACCGGTCACCAAGACACTAATTTCCATCTATCACAGATTCCAAAAGCCCACAAAATGACAAAAGCATATGTGCTTTGTGGGATTTGTATATCATCTAACATCGGCATTATAGTACAGTACTTGGCTCCTTGCCAACGTCCCCCCTCAAGTCCTGGAGGCTGGGATCCAAATTCAAATGCTCGTCTCCTCCAGATTCATAGTGCAGCCAACATGCTGTATTTCCTTCCCCTGTGAAGTCACGGACAGACGGCCGCTCAGATGCAGGGGACATGGGATTGGGGGGAGACACACACACACCCGATACCTAGCCGCCCCTCTGCAACATATGAGCGTACCCTCAATCATCAGTACTGACCCTACCCCATCCACCTAGTGAAGGAGTTGGAGTCGTGATAAAATGGACAGACTCATAATCCACAAACATTTAACAAATTCTAAAAGTTATGAAATTTCCTTTAAATGAGTGTTCTATTCCTGATATTAAGATTGCCAGAAGGAAGCAACAGTAAGAATAAGGCACTGGGAAGGAATACCTGAATTTATCTCTTTGCTGACCAGGAAAACAGGACTGTGGAGCCTGTATTATTTTACCGGAGACAGAGTTGGGGAGATTGAGGAGACGGATGTTTGGCTTACCGACTCCAGTGCCCTGGTACAGATAGGTGTAGGAGAGTCAATCATCGCTGCTGCCGCCACCCCGCTTGACCCTCACTTAGTGTACGCAGCTTGACTTGTTACAGATTGGTATAGCAGAGAATCAGTGCTGATCCCCACCCTTCCTTCCCAACCCTCACTCCTGGTGTTGGAAGGCTGACTTGGTGAATGCAGGTTACAATTCAGTGCCATTTTAGCATTTTTTCCTAAAATGAACATCAAAGAAGATAAAAGCAGTGCATGTGATCCAATTACTACTTACATCTTCCTGCTTCTTCTGCAGCTCTTCTAAAAGACTAACAATCTCCTCATCTGCAACATCACAAGGCCGCTGGCCCTGAAAGAAGAACGTCCTGTGAGAAGGATGCACCGTGCACAGCACTACAATAAAGGTCACAAGCAGCTGCCTGTGGGTGGATATGTGGGCATCCTATGCCATCAATGGATGTGCTGATGTAATAATAAATAACAGCTTACAGATTTTTTCTTTTTCACTAAAAATAGCAATTAACATACCAGAGGTGGAGGCAGGATATTAAGCTTTCTGTACTTTGCTTTGGATCATTCAGTAACATAAAATGTGGGAGGTGAAATATCTGGACCTTTCTTACCACATTATTGAGAGCATTCATGTCACAGAAGTTTTCCACAAGAAGTCGAGATGCCTCCTCCACCCCCCAGTGGGCAGCAGCATGCAGGGGTGTCCAGCCATCTTTATCCCGAACATTTGGATCAAAACCAGCTTGAAGCAGCAGCCTGGAAATAGAGTGGAAACAAATGAGCTTCAATTGTCCACTTCAAAGAGTCAAGATGAGGATGGATCTCCAATGTAACTAGATTACCTCATGACCTCTATGTAGCCTTTAGCTGCAGCCACGTGCAATGCGCTGGCCCCAGTCTTCGGATGCCTGGTGTCTTCGATCTTCCTTGCATTCAGCCACTGTCGGGCATCCTGCAGCATCACCTCCTCCTCCTCCCTCTTGGCCGCCTCAATGTCTATGCCTGCAATGAGGAAAAAAAGTAACCTGCAATGATCATAATGCATGTTTTGGCATATTTTACCTAGTAATTTCTAAGGAGTTGCATCGTATTAATGTACAGAGTATGCTAACCCGTGGAGCCCTTTTTTACCTTTCTTTAAGGAGCCAGAAACTGGGAACATCTCTAGTGCCAGAAATGTGCGGTACAAAATGCTTCCAATCTTATATAAGCCACTTATTTGACTCCAAGCATGCAATACCCAGCATCGTCTATAGCCTATAGTGATGTACACCGAAGGCTTTTGAGTAAATTCCTTTAATCATCCTTGCTATAAATAATTAAGCAGTGAGCCTGGCAGCCTATGTCCCCGGAGACTACATGCTACCACATATAAACTGGAACACTACAGATTACTAGTGCTTTATATAGTAAAGCCTGGATATTTATAAAAAGTATTGCTGGACCATGCTCGGTATGATGGAATGTGTATGCCCAAGTTATTCAGGATTCACTAACCTGCTATATTTTATTAGTGAACTAGTTATATTGTGTTATATGGTAGGCGACATAAAGGAGTATCCTCACACATCCTCACCCTGAAAAGGCAGTACTGAAGTGCTTACCTGAGATCTCACTACTTAAACCCGTCCGATGGATCCCAAACAGAAAATGAAATCATTGCTAAAAATCATATGGTATCATTCCACAGCAATCCAGTACAGGCTTCTCTTTAGAAGGCGACTGTCAATGAGCCACGTGCCACACTTTCCTTCAGCTAAATGCCAGATAATCCTTCAGGCAGACACATGGGTGTATTGAAGGTGCCTCCTGTATCTGGATGATAGAGAATGAAACTGTGTGGCTACTTTTGGGAGCCTGTGCACTGTATGCGTTTGTCCTCTTGTAACCACTGCTCAAAATAACTGGATGGAGGGAAGATGTCTTGCTTCTCCAATGATAGTATATCCAATAGGTAAAATAGCTTTAAGTGCCATAGAAGAACATCTAGCAAGTTGTTATCTGGCTACTGTTTGATCAACAAGAGATTTGGTGACTTATGTTATACAATTGCAAAATATGCAAGTTGAATAGTCTCCAAGGCACTCTGTTTGGGTATGAGTAGCGAGATCTCGAGTAAGCACTTCAATACTGCTTTTCAGGATAATGACACACAGCCTCCCCTGCTAGTGTCATGATCTGCCTCTATGCTGACTGTATCTCCTCTGGTACTCAGGTTAGATGAGGTCCAACAGGGGGCATTCATACCACCATCCCCCCAAAATGTATAATTTTTCTCTACTATTGTAACCACTTACATATATCATTACATTTACACATATTAATATTATTTGATTTCAATAACTTCCCCTTGTTGCATTTTTTTTAAAATCAGTGAGCGAGTCTATTGCCTAGTGACAGGTGAGTGCCAATCTTGTGATGCGCAATTTCAATACTATGTTTAATTTAATTTAATGTTTAATTAAAGAATGGTTTGCTGCCACCAGGGCTGATAGGGAAGGATCTGGTTCCCGAGTGGCCACCTTTGACCAAAATCAAGACTATGCGATTCAGAATTCTGTGATCAAACTTATAAAATGTTATGTGTGCACAGCTCACAAGGCTCTGTATTGCGTGAATATGATGTAGGGACAAACACCATGTAGCAGCTCCTTCCTTGTGTCTCTCACATTTCACATTGATGAGACTATGAACTTCCTGATGGACAGGCCAGCTTAAAAATACATCGACTGTGGGTGCAGATATTTATAGCTGATTATTTCACACAGTGGATATTATAAATACATAATTCCATGGAATAACCTGGAATACCAATACTGATAAATGATAGTAAACAGGAGATTTTTTGGTAGTAGAGATAAGGTAACGGGGGCAGGCTCTGGCCTTCTGATGTAGCTGGCAAGTGATTGCGCTGCCGGACTATTATGCGCCGGGCCCTGTCTAAAGTAGAATTGCGCTATAACCTTCACCATGATGTTTTTCCGATTTCTTTTTGCAAGCCAATACAAAAAAAAAAAAAAACACGAAATAATGGAGAATAAAAGGGGTAGAAGAGCTACAATGTGTTTGCTTGTGCATTTTTAAGATTTAGCATTGTACTGCGCTGGAGTAGTATGTAAAACCTTCAGCATAACTGGAATAGATTAGGATGCCTTTGAAGAATTCAACACTGGAGTCCTGTGTGCGGCTAGCATTTTACAAAGCCTAATCGCTATAGAGAAATCAGCTTTGAGCAGGTTCAATAGTCTACTGTATAGTGTGTGGTCAGTGACCCAAGCTCTCAGTCTAGGGGTGGGGAAAGAAAATCGCCTAATACTTGTATATCATAAACATTGTAAATAAACTTTAGCTTTCAGAACATTAATCGCAAAATCACAAGCATTAGATCTGTTATTCTAGGATTAAAGGACACCTGTCATCAGGTCTCTGCCACTTGTCCTGTCACCTCTACCTGTTGGAGCAGCTCACAAGGATCCCATCCCAGCCTTTATCTAGTTATTTCATACTTTAATCATTGTAAAATCACATATTTTTTATCAAGTAAATGAGACTGGTCACATGGTCAGAGGCAGTGATGTCATCCCTGTTACCCCTCCCCTCTCCTCCCCCTGCTCATGTCTGTGTGTAATGTATAGTAAAGCATGGCTAGTGTGTGTGCTGCATCTGCTGACATGCTGCATCCTCCTAATATACAGGTGAGAGACACAGACATCAGCTACACATGAATCTGACATGTTCTGCTGTAACATGGCTGCCTGGAGCTGCTGTATCTCTCCTAAACACACACACACATGCACACACAGGCTGCAGGGGGCGTGGCCACCAGCACCAGGAAGCACATCATTATACAGCCTCACATCATTATACAGGCTGTCAGTCAAGCACTGGGGGTGTGGCTGTACCTCCCACTCATGAATAGAGTGGACAGCTTGAATATGCTAATGCTTCATTGGACATTTCACAGGTCATTTGCATAGAGCTTTAGGACCTCGTTGCTTAGGTTTACAGGCATGTAGAGGGACAATGAAGGGACAGAGGCAATGCTTTCTAATGGCAGTTTATGAAAATATATTTAGTTAAGGGGGGTTATTTTGCATGACGGGTTCTCTTTAAGGACTGTTCCTGGCTGCTACAGAACACAATAGGGCTCATTTACTAAGGGTCCGTGGAGCGCACTATTTCCAATTTGTGCCAAATTTAACAGGGGATCTTGCCGCACGCAATTGGATGATGGCGCATCGGCGCTGTGGGGGGGGGGGGGGGTTATGGGGTTGTCGTCGGACGATCCGACTTATTCGGACTAAGCACGGAATTTAACATTTCAATTATGTCCCTCTTACATACAGTGGGAAACAGATGGTGAACTCCGACGGACCTGAGCGGGGAGCAACACATGCAGGATATCGGCCGCACGATAGAAGTGAATCGCAGCAGCTGTGCATTCTCGTCGGACAATGTACCTCAGGGAACGTGCATGGACGGGTAAGTAAATGTGCCCCATTGTATTTGAAGGATCCATCCCTTATGGATGTTGATGTATCTTAAAGTAGTAGGTCAGCACAGCACTTCACTATGTACATTAGAAATTGTTTCCTTGACCCCTTCGGAATAAATGATACGCAGGCATTTTGCATTGTGGAAATGTTGTGCTGTGTAGTTAAGGTCGTGCCGGCAATAAACCTCTTTTTCCAGCATGAAGTAGTTTTCCTGTTATGGATTAATAGCTGCTGTTTGGAGCAAGATTAGCGAGTGCCAGGACTCTCACCTCTCTTTGTGATCTCAGCTCGGAGCAGAGTCTCCATACAGTCATCTTCAGCAATGTCCAGTGGAACATCCCCATCACTGTTTACAGCAGCTATGTTTGCTGAATGCTTCAGGAGATACCTACAAAAAAAAATGTATTATGAGACCTTACTGTAACTCCAATGTTTAGAAAACCAATTTTTTTTTTTTAAAGGTTTTGTTTTTCTTTAGGCTGTGTACCCACAGTCAGGTTTCCAGGTGCAGTTTTTGATGTCCAAACCAGTTAATGATATGTTCTCACCCACTAAGATCCCCGCCTGCTTTTGTCTACTGAAACGGCTTATAAAAACTGAATGTGGGAATGTAGCCCTAAACTTCATTTCTTAACATTGGGCTCAGCCCATGAATTCACCATCAGTGGGGGTAAGATTCTTTGGCTCACCCATGAAAGCCACTTCAAGCTGTTCATCTGCACATCAAGCAGACAGAAACCTTCTAAGATCATGTTCCTTTAACCCATTAAGGCATTAAGACGTAAATGTACGTCAGGAAATGTGGTCTGTTGACACATCCTGACATACATGTACTTCTTAGTGATCAAACAGGCTCAGAAGCAGAGCCCATGCAATCGCTGTGGGAGCCCGGCTCCGCAATACCAGCTGGCATCGCAATACTCAAGTTCTCGGCCGTCTACAGTCATGGTGTCCCCTAATGCTTCATCCGATATAAAAATGACATTTCACATTATAAAAGTAAAAATAACCACAAAACATTACTTAGAGGGCATCACCAAATTAGTAACAACCTGTACAATAAAATACAATTGCTAACCTGAAAAAAAAACAAAAACAACACAGTATGATAATTTCACATCCAACCTCATAAAATCAGATAAAAAGTGAAAAATGTTAATGTCTCTTAGAAAATGGTGATGCAAAAACAAGCGAGTTCTATATTCTGCAAAACAAGTCAACCATAAATAGCTTTACAAATGGGGTATCACGATAATTGTGGTGATCTACAGAATAAAGATAACATTTTTGTGGTACAGTGAATGGCCAAAGGAAAGAAAAAAAAAAAAAGCGAAAACCCCTAAACCAGAGTTAATTATTTTCTTATCCTCACCAAGAAAGAGTTAATAAAATCTCATCAATTAGGTATTGAACTGGCAAAATGAAGTACCTGATAAGTGGATCTTATCCTAGAAAAAAATAAGCCCCCATATGTCCACATTGCAAAAA
This sequence comes from Engystomops pustulosus, assembly GCF_040894005.1. Lineage (NCBI taxonomy): Eukaryota > Metazoa > Chordata > Amphibia > Anura > Leptodactylidae > Engystomops > Engystomops pustulosus. Next base: position 82,789,852 of record NC_092416.1, on the reverse strand, counting down.
GAAATAACATTTTTGGAGCAAAATAAATATATAGTGTCCAAAAAAAATTGATGTGGTTTTACTATTATTTAAGCCTCTAAAAGTCACTTGAAGGTTGAGCAGGTCCGTAACAATTATCAAATGTGTCTGTAATGAAGCTCTATTGTTAATCCTGGTTCTTATGACAACATAACATTTTTAAAATCCAATTGTCACAGAGACCAGAAAAGTTCTGGCTGGGATTACAATGATAAAATATACAGTTCCGACTTCCATACAAATTCAACTTAAGAACAAACCTACAGACCCCATCTTGTATGTAACCCGAGTACTGCCTGTATAGGTTTGGGTGATTGTTATAAAAATGTGAAAAATTGCACCCAAAATTCTAAGCCCTACAACATCCTATAAAAAAGTGAGAATGCATAGAAAAACCATGCCAACATAGAGCAGACATTCATAATGTTAGATGAAGCTATTTGGGTGGTGTCACTTCTGCCTGAAAAGCAAAGAATTTAAAACTCTGAAAATGTTTTTTTTCCTAAATGAAAAAGATATAATCCAAATTGTTCAACTAGCTTGAAGTACAAAGTACAATGAGAAAATCTCAAGATCCCCCACATATGTTCCAAAGTCATAACCTCTTTTACTTACACGAGGGCAATTAAAAAAAATTGGACTTGATCTGATATCTCCATCATCCTGAAGGGATGAACAAAGAAAGGATGTAATAAACGTTTACTTGTATGCTGTGAAAGCCTTTACCTTTCACAGCCCCTCAAACTCATTAGCATAATTTTCAAAGTTGATTTTAGAAGGAAGGGGGCCATGGATAACAAATATAAGAATACCACAGTCAGTGTCTGGATCTATGAGTAAGTGTCTCTAGTTAATCTCTGTTTGATTTTTATGGTAAATGGTACATAGAATTTAATCCTTCACTCACTCTGCAATTTCCATATAGCCACAGGAAGCCGCCACATGCAAAGGTGTCCATCCTTCGTTGTCCGCTTGATTCACATTGGCGCCATGGTTTACTAGGAATTCTACCACTTCTAGGTTTTCATCTATACATGCCTAGGAAAGAACAAAGAAAAAGATGATTAGAACAATAACTGGACTAAAAGGGAGTTTATTTTAAATTTGTTTACGCACTGTTAACATTGCGTTTTATACACGCAAATTTTAAAAGCAATGCAATATGGCAAATCTCCTATCCTGGGCTGTTGTATTGCATTTCATAACAGATTGTAAGTGTCACATGTGAACGCAGCTTAAAGGGGTATTCTCGTCTGGGCATTTACATTTCAGTTTGATAAATCTTCCATATGTAAACATTTCTTCAATTAGATGTTATTAAAAAAATGTTCCTGTGTGAAGATAATTTCTCATAAATGTAGTCATTTTATCCCTTAGAAACGAGATGGCTTCCCCAGATACGGCCACCTCTGCCTGAGAGATTGCACAGATAAACAAAAAGTTTTTGTATATGAAATGTCCGGGAGTTACTGCAGGTCCTACACCCATCCTGTAGTAATGATTGCTGAATCCTGGTGGTCCGGCAGGACTCTATAGCACATGTCTGGCCACCGCTGCCAGAGTGTGACGTGGTCGTAACCGAGGAAGCCATCTCGTTTCTAAGGGACAACATGGCTATGTTTATAGGAAATTATCTTCACACAGGAACATTTTTTTTAATAACATCCAATTGAAGAAATGTTTATATATGGAAGATTAGTGAAACTGAATGTGAATGCCCAGATGAGAATACCCCTTTAAGTGCAAACCCACCAAAGTGCTCGGTCCATGGCCATCACGGTGGCCACATTTTACGACCAAACACTGCTCTAGAGATACATGATGCAGGGAGTCCCCTTCAGAACATGACTACAATGCGAAGTGCTTGACTTTTGCACACAAAGTTATTTCTTGAAAGCCCAATATAATAATGCTTTACTTGTGGGGTGATTTGGATGCTGGCAAGAGGCTCAAAGAGGTATTCACATCTTAGCAGGCAATGGCATGGACAGTTATGGCATATTTAAAGGGGTATTCTCGCCTGGGCATTCACATTCAGTTTCACTAATCTTCCATTTATAAACATTTCTTCAATTGGATGTTATTAAAAAAAAAATTCCCGTGTGAAGATAATTTCTCATAAATGTAGTCATTCTGTCCCTTAGAAACCAGATGGCTTCCTCGGTTACGACCACGTCACACTCTGGCAGCGGTGGCCAGACATGAGCTATTGAGTCTTGTCTGACCTCCTGGATTCAGCATTCATTACCACAGGACGCCTGTGGGACATGTAGTAAATCCCGGACATTTCATATACAAAAACAATTTGTTTCTTTGAGCAATCCCTCCAGCAGACGTGGCCGTATCCGAGGAAGCTGATCTCGTTTCTAAGGGACAAAATGACTACATTTATGAGAAATTATCTTCACACAGGAACATTTTTTTTAATAACATCTAATTGAAGAAATGTTTATATATGGCAGATTTATCAAACTGAATGTGAATGCCCAGGCGAGAATACCCCTTTAAAGAACTTCTTACTGCAAACAACATTTAGCAAGTGTTTCTATTGCAGCCACCACAACATGTACCTTTTGGAGTTTTCCTCCTTTTTATACCTGTATAAAGTGTCCAGAAGACAGGAGCTGTGAGCTGAAATGCTCCCTGGACAACAACTATAACACAGCATAAACATCCACACTCAGCTATGAAATTCTGCACATATGGACACAGCAGCTGGCTATCCGACTACTACAAGCATCAACCATTACTCCACACGACAGATGGAGAGCTCATCACTGGGCAGCATTATACAATCTTTAAAGCCATGTAATGTCTGTACTGGACTGGCAAAAGATCATACACCGTGATAAAACCTGAGAGAACATATCAATCATCAGAGGCTCATTTCTGGATGAGAACGTAGGACAGACAGATCTACTACTATGAAAGCACAGATAAGTAGAGAATGTACAATGCGTCACCAGTATAGCGCCAATTCATGAAAATATTCTGCCATTTTTACTTTCTGATCTGCAGTTTTGTTTTTAGGTTTTCCATACAAGATTAAGAGAGCAACTTTTATATTGCTCACAGCACTCACATAGAGTCTTTCCAACAGTCATGAGAATTATTAGCACCGGTGCTCTTATATCCCATCCATCTGTGAATGGAGTGCAGGTGCGTGTTTGGCCACAGCTTTATTAATAATAATTCTTTGTTTATATAGCGCTCATAGATTACGCAGCACTAAACAGAGTTTGCCAAATCAGACCCTGTCCCCAATGAGTGAAGCAAGTTAACCCCTTCCCGCACCCTGACGTGATACTACGTCATAGGATGCGGGTCGTTCCCGCACCTTGACGTAGTATCACGTCATGGCGATCACCCGGGCTCAGAAGCTGAGCCCGGGCGATCGCCGCGGGATCCCGGCTGTACGCGGTAGCCGGGATCCCGCAGTAACAGCCAGGATCGCGACTATCGCGATCCCGGCTGTTTAACCCTATAGACGCCGCGGTCATTGTGACCGCAGCGTCTATAGTGAATCGCCGCGACGATCGGCACCCTCCATGCATGGCCCCCGATAAGGCCCCCAGGGTTGCCTTCACTAGAAGCCTGTTAGAATCATGCTTACAGCACGATCCTAACAGTGCTGATGTCAGCCTATGCAGAATGCATAGGCTGACTATGTAATATGCTGCAATACATTAGTATTGCAGTATATTACAATGAACACGTGATCAAATGATCACTTGTTCATGTCCCACCCTGGGACAAAATAAAACTGTAAAAAAAAGTTTAAAAAAAAAAAGTGCAATTAAAAAAAATTATTAAAAAAGAATAAAAGTCCCTTGAAGTCCCATCCCATGCAATAATACAATAAAACATAAAAAAGTGAAAATCACAAAAAAAAACACAACGTATTGGGCATCACAACGTCCGTTACAGCCCGTACAATAGAATAAAATCGTCACTGAACCCGTACGGTGAACGGCGTAAAAAAAAACCCACAAAAAAACTTGCAAAAATTATGAAATTTTCACATCTGACCTCATAAAAAGCGCATAAAAAGTAATCAAAAAGTAAAATTTACCCCGACATGATACCAAGAATAAGTACAGCTTGTCCCGCAAAAAATAAGCTATAAACCAGCTCTGTAAACCAAAAAATATAAATGTTCTGCCCATTGTTACACGGCGATACAAAAACAAGCAAATTTCTCACAAAATTAGTTCTATATTCTGCAAAACAAGTTAACCATAAAAAAGCCATAAAAATGGGGTATCGCTGTAATCGTGATGACCCGTAGAATAAAGATAACACATTATTTTTATGGTATGGTGAACGTCCGGCGAAAAAAATGCTAAAAACCATAAACAAGAATTGATTTTTTTAACCACCACCAAGAAAGAGTTAATAAAATCTGATTATTGGCTATTGAGCCCCCCCATAAATGATGTCCCTGAAAAGTGGATTTCATCCACAAAAAAAATAATCTCCCATATGTCCAAATTACAAAAAAATAAACATTTTATAGCCTGTAAGATGTGACATTGCAGATCTGTTCTGAATGGCGCTGCTTCCCTTCTATGCCCGGCCGTGCGCCCGTACAGCAGTCACCACCACATATGGGGCATCCTTATACTCGGGAGAAATTGGGTATCAAACTTTGTGGAGTTTTTTTGTCATTTAATACTTTGTGACGGTTTAATTTTTGGCCAAAATTAATATATTGTCTAAAAAAAATGACAGCTTGTAAATTAGACCTCCATTTTGTTTTAACCACTGTGAAGCATCTAAAGGGTTAACATACTTCTTAAAGTTGATTTTTTACACATTGAGGGGTGTAGTTTCTAAAATGGCGTGATACATGGGGTTTTACTGCTGTTTAGGCCTCTCAAAGTCACTTAGACCTGAGCATGTGCCTCTAAATAAGGGTTTTGGCGATTTTCATAAAAATGAGAAAAATTGCTCCCAAAATTCTGAACCTCCTAACAACCTAGAAAAGAGAGAAGATGCATAAAACCCTGCGCCGATATAAAGCAGACATTCGGGAAATGTTAGTTATAAAGTTACTTGGGTGCTATGACTATCTGCCTAAAAAGCAGAAAATTTTGAACTTTGAAAATGAAAAATTTTCAGAAATTTTAGCCAAATTTCAATTTTATTCATAACTAAACACAAAAGATATCATCAAAATTTTTCTATTACTTTGAAGTACAATGTGTGACGGGAAAACAATCTCAAAATCCCCTGGATATGTTAAAGCGTCACAAAGTTATAACCACCTATAATGACACAGGGCAAATTTAAAAAAATCAGGCCTGGTCCTGAAGGTCTAAAATGGCATAGACGCGAAGGGGTTAATCAACCTACCAGTGTGTTATGCTGTGTGAGGAAACTGGAGGACCCGGAGGATAACCAGGCAAACGGTGAGAACATACAAACTCTTTGCAGATGTTGACCCTGGGACTTGAACCCAGGTCCCCAGCGCTGGAAGGCTGTAATGTTAAGCACTAAGGTACCGTGTTGCCCCCATTAACTTCTAAGACGGGCCATTTGCTGCCTCCATTCTATTGGAAAGACAGAGATATCAGCCAAGGGATCTGGGGTTTTACCCCAGTAATGAGATTACAGCAGGAGAGGGGAAGCAGTGAAAAACCCTGTGAAACCTGTGAAGGAGGGGCTCTGGTAATACCCCCCCTTACCCTATGGATTTCAAATATAAAACATGCCTGGATCTACGAGTTACACCTCATGCACACAACCGTATGCTTTTTTTCCTGTTCTGTATATACAGCTGTATTTTAGCCATAAATTCAGGACGTTTTCCACTCGTATGAGGCTACTTTAACACACACACGTGCACTGCTCACTCCTCCCCACTCCATGGTGAAGCACGGTGCCCGGCTGTAAACACAGGGAAAATTAGCGCATGCTCCATCTTTTCTCTGTGCACGGTATGGTGCCACATGTGTGTGCGCACTGTTGCGCTGCCACCGGCCGCCATAGCCATCTATGGGGGCGTATATGCATCCACAAACTTGCAGCCAGATATACGTCCCCACAATGGCTGTGTGAAAGGAGCCTGACCACAAAAGTTACTGTATCCGTGCCGTATCTGTAGAAAATACAGTAGGCTGGCAAAAGATGGCTGGTTGGATGACTATTGGCTGGAGGTCAGAATGCACCTCCCACTGGTTCTGGTCCTCCTGGATACTGCACGTTTATACGGTAGCATGCGGTGCACAACCGTATGCAACGCATATTTTATATGTTCCCATAGGACTTCTATGGGACATACAGAACGGAAATATATGAAGAATGGGACACGCCGTTTTGCACATTGTAATGAATGGGGCCATATGCTACACGTCTGAGGCCAAAAATGTAATTTTGGCTTATTCAATTTCTACTGTTTATAGACATTCTGCCAGTTGTGTGTCTGATCAGGTCCCTACCAAGCAATGAGCTGTATTATGAGGACACTATATTAATAAGGTATATGCATGCTCTTTTCTTCACAACCTTTTGTGAGGTTCATTCTATAGTTCTAGTTAGTTTTTTTCCCTTTTATTTTTCAGTTACTTGTAGTTACATGAACTTTTGTAAATTTTAAATACACAGATTAATGAAGTTTTTCACTTTTAGTCAAAGCTGTTGTCTGAATTGAGAAGTAAAGGTCTGGATGCAGTGAGCTCGGGTTACATGCTAGCCCTGGGCACACGCCATGTCCATGTAACACATAGGCTGCTCTGTGTAATGTGTCTGGCATGGATCCTACTTGATTTAATCCCCCACTGGGAAACAACGTAGCAGGAGCTGAGAGCCAATGTTTACCTCATCTGAAGAGTCTTTTCCCTGTCTTACACACAAGTGGAGCTCTGCTGATGTCATTAGACATTACAAATCCATCTCCAGCTGCAGAGATCCTTGTTCGGCTAGTGAGCGATACAGAGCTTACTGGCCCGATCTCCTTACAGGCCGTCACTACCACTTCCAGCACCCCAAGGCCCTTCCCCACAGAAACTTGAGAACTTATACGATCTGTGGGCTGAATAGCGGTGAGGCGCAATGCTGAACCTTAGTGTTCATCAGATTATGATAGCATCTTGACCCCCACCTATCAGCTTGTCACCCCATCCTGGGAATAGGGGATAACAAGGTACAACCGCATTTAGGTCTATGCTCCATTTAGAAAGGAACTTTTAATCATTACTCTCATGTTAGTTTACATCCTACTATATGTCAATACATGTATGACACTGTCACTCCTAGAGATTTATGTATAAATTCATTACTTGGGGGTTTCACTACACATCCTCTTAAGCGTGGACAATGTATGTAGGATGCATATCCGCAATGGTTACCAACCTGCTTTGAATTTACAATATATCCCTCGCGAAACAGGATAAAATATGTGATTCTCCAGGCTTGTTATTTTGTAGAAAATACAAGCATTTACTGAAACAGACACATGCATATAGGCAACCCGTCCTCTTTAAATGAGCAGAGCCTTGGTCAGCGATACAGCTCTGGCACAATATTAAAGAGGGAGTCGTCCTCCTAACAATTAGAGTTATTTCGGTAACTGCCTGTGTTCTATTGTTAAGCAATAGATTAGGCTTCCTGTCTTCAGCCACAAGGAGATCAGGACTTATGTCAAGAATAAACATGTCAAAAGTGCACACAAGTGCGATACTACAACCGTGGTGACAGATTGTGATGAAAGGAGGTGGGGGGCTCAGGTGGGCTGGCCGATTAGGTCCAATGGAGGACATTTTCTAGGGGTTTAATCATAATTCCTTTATTTATATATGTGCCTTTTTGGTGGTGCTTCCACGCCTGTTCTCCTTTCCGACTCATTTATTAGTGGGTAGTAAAAGAACAAAATTTGTTATTTTTTCCACCTCCTCCAACTTGGATCCGAAAAGGGGCATGGTTTATGTGGAGTGAATACTCTAGAGACAATAAGAGTCTTTCAATTTTTTGGTGCTGGAAGGTTGCAAAGAGTGGTCCAAAAGAAAATTGGTCCAGTAGAACAGAAACATTCACTATGAAATCTGCAGAGTCACAGCTCTCAGACTGTGGAAGTTCGGGTGCTGATAATCTGGTGGACAAGTTGGCTCCCTCCTCTGGCTATTATTGCAGTGGCCATTGTTGGGGCTCCTTGGCAGCCTGCTCAGCAAATTCTATGACTGCTGCACATATTTGTGGCGCTCAGGACAGAAAATAGAAATATCTGCCAAGTGCCACAAAATTAAATATGTACCGCATTACCGACAGCTAGTCAGAAACCAACATGGTGGAGGTAACAAAACTTTTATCCCTGATGAATCTGCCTACAGTGTACACCCCCAATCATGATAATGTTACATAGAGAACAGAGAGAGAGATGGAGGCCAGGAGAGCAAAGAGAGGGACAACACGGAGGTGATCAAAAAATAAAAGGGAACATAGAGATATTTAGGTTGAAAATAAAAAAAATGACTTTATTAAGTAAAAAAAAAAAACTAACTGGTTTATGTAAAACAGAACTCTGATGTTCTAATGATTTTAACCAAATAGTCATATGTGATCCCCCCCTTTAAAACAAAAAGAATGATGCCCAGATGGTTTTACCCATCATTTTGTTTCCAGAGTTATGGCATATTCTGCTTTGAAGCAAACTACATTTTCTTCACTTTCTATGATAACTTGTGTTCTCTCATCCATTAATTTAGCAGCAAATCCAGCGAGATAACTACAAGTTAATCCACTGAGCACTGCCTAGTGTACATACAGAATCTTTATGGTGATTAGCCTGGTAGCTTTCATCACATGGAGCTTGTTGTAAGTAGTAGAAACCAGCAGTGAAACAGTTACATGAAGTGTATTGTCTGTGCTATGTGAGCACAGGGTTAACAGCTTCTCTGCACAGTACAGAAAGTGATGAGTAGAAGGTTAAGGAGGGGTGTAGAATGCGGTAAAGAGAAATTTCAGTTAAATCACAGACTGGGATGGTGGGACTGGGAACAGGTGAGATTTTGTACCTCACTATTTAGTGTAGGAGTCACCATCCACAGCACTGAACACACTCAGCTCTGCTTAACCTATCTCAGCTACAAACAGCCTTTGTGAGCAGCAGCCCTTCCCCGCTTTCAGTCCGTATCTCTAAAGATTTCTATGGATCATAAGAGAAATCGGCAAAACCAGGAGACGAGCTACTGCAAGAGTAGGCTAAACTGAGGGGGATAAGTAATCAAGATAATAGGCAAAGTTGATCTAAATCCCAAGAGATATTGTTTTGTGAAAAAAAAAATGCTGGAGTTGCGCTAGATGGCCCAGCACTAGTGCAGAGGTAGAGCTACAAATTACATTTATTAGGCATTTAAGGTGCATCATTCTCTAACATGTAAAACTTGACCAACCAATTCCCTGGCACATACACATCCAGACGGAACCAATAGGCACTTCATATAACAAGCACAAAGATCATGAGTGATGCAAAGTTATGCAACAATACATAGAGAGCTATGGACTGCACATTCCTATGTTTTACACATTAACAATGGACATGTAAATATGAGATATTATGGAGGAGATAGTAGTTGTAGAGCAACTAAGATTCAGCCTCACCCCACAACTACAAAGGATCACACTTCCTGCCATTTCACTGCTTTGGTTCACACCATAAATAGACTTCTCAGGCAATCACCAGCAGGGAAAGGGTTAAGCCACTTAGCATGTCGTGCTGGGTCCTTCCATATATGGGATGAGCACAGGGCCCTAAGTGAGCAAAGAGCCCTTCCTGCAATAAATGGGGTCAGTACTGAAGAGCTCTTTAATGCCATGTGTGGTACTGTGTGTGTAACAAGCCAGAATGCAGCACACAACATATGACCACCAGTGTCACACTGTATAACAACACCATAAAGCCCATGGCTGCTAGTACACAGAGTACAGTAGTTCATCTCTCTACCCCCTTTCCCCACACACCATTATCCTTCCTCAGTCCAGTGATCCTACTACAGAGGAAGCAGCAAAGGACCAAGGGCTGACCCAGAGCTCCGTCATACAAAATCACCTCATTTATTTCCGCAAGGTTGTATTGTTCTACAGACCTCCTTTTGTTTATCTTATTTTTGGTTGATATTTTATTTGTTTTAATGAAGTGCAAGTTGTCCATAGGCCATGATGTGACTAGACAGCAAATCTATGAATGCAGAGATGTACACACAGCCAGTCGGGTCATCATGTGCCGTTCCTAGACCCAAAGGGAAAAAATAATTACATTGTCTTGTACTCCATCCACACACTACTGTTTAAGATCATGAACCGCAAATTTCCCATACAAATTTCCCATACAAATTTCCCATACAAATTTCCCATACAAATTTCTGTTCTTGTGGCATTGAATACATTTATAACTTGATGCTGTTTTTTTTCTACTAAGAAGAATAAAATCCAGTTTCCCAACACTGGAGATATAGATAGATATATCCATCTTATTGTTGACACGTTAACATACAAGAATACATAAGCGCATAAACTTCAAGTTTTATAAAAGAATTTGCCCTGTGCTGAATCATTTCCTATAGTTTTCTTACCTTTTTTTTTCCTATGACTTTTTGATTAATTGGACACAGTTTATAGCAAAAAAACAAGCTTGCTACAACCTACTACAGGCAGTCCCCGGGTTACATACAAGATAGGGTCTGAAGGTTTGTTCTTAAGTTGAATTTGTATGTAAGTCGGAACTGTATACTTTATCATTGTAATCCCTGGCCAAATTTTTTTTGGTCTCTGTGACAATTGGATTTTAAAAATGTTGGGTTGTCATAAGAATCAGGATTAACAATAAAGCTTCATTACAGACACCTCTGATAACTGTTACAGCTGTTTATTGTAGTCCAAGGCAAAAGTACAGTAAATTGCCAATATCCAGAGGTCCGTTTGTAACTAGGGGTTGTATGTAAGTCAGGTGTTCTTAAGTAGGGGACCGCCTGTACATACTTTACATAAGACTACATAATGACTGAGAACACACGATAAGATGCTGTGTGTGAGTCCAGGTTTGTTTATGTTTGTACAGGAAATCTTTCCAGCATTTTCTCAATCCATGGCAGAAATCCAAGGCTGACCCTGACAGGGATGGTCAGCAATGTCATTCTTTTGCATGTGCTATGCACCTCAAAACACACTCCTGAACATGTATGGAAGTATAGACAAGCCCCATCTCCCACAATCTAAAATATAACCACAAGAACAGGAGCAGCAATGAGACTGCTCCACTCTACACAAACACACATAAATAATGGGGTGTGGAGAGGGAGCAGACATCTTCCACATCAGCCAAAAACACATGAAGTCATGGAATAACCAGAGATACTCCGTGTTCAGCACATCCCACATTAATGACAATCCCAGATCTGTGCTACACTGCCCTCACTCACACAATCGACTGTATGTTCCTTCCACAAATGGTAGGCGAATCCAAATGTATCCTCGCCGGAAGTTGAAGAGAAGAAGAAAAGAAAAAAAAGTTATAGCACCGCTACTTTCCCAGCTGTTGCTATGGGCTCATGCACATGGCTGTTTGAAGATCTATTCTAGTAATTCTTTGCGAGTCAAAAAAAAAAATACAGAAAATGTCAAAGGACAAGCAGAAACAGCAGTAGTAGAAGAATTTCTACGCACAATGCACTACCATCTACCACCAGGATGAAGGATTGCAAACCAAGCAAACTTATATACTGGTGTGTTACCCTCTATCAGGATCGCTTTTCTTCAAGATTCCTTTGCCCTTGTTTTTACAAAAAAGATAAAAAAATTAAAAAATGTAAGTTTATGCAAATTAGGAGCTATGGAGCCTTGAGGCCATCGGGCTCATTTGCATATTTTTAAAAACCTTTTTTTCTGCAAAAACAAGGGTGTAAGAAGCAAAAAAAAAAAACAAACCCCAGCAGATCCTGCCATAGAGGGGACACACATCAGTGTGAAATTGTGCTTGATTTACAATATATCATCCTGGTATTAGATGTCCTTTAATGGTGGATTTTCAGTGCCAAACTGGTGCATACTTGTGTATATGATTTTGCCCAAGTTATGTAGACAATTTGGCAAAATGATTTTGGGATGTCTGGGGCGAGTAATCAAACATTTACACCTGCTGGAGCCACACTGGTGAGATAAGGATACATTCCTAGCTCCTGCAGCACAGGTTTCTCAGCCTCTGTTCTCCCCTATAAAACCATTTACAGTACCAACTTCAGCACAAATTTCTTTAACCATATTCTACTTTTCTTCATTCTTGACACCAAAAAATACATAAAGATGTCCTGTACGTCAGGATCAGACTTGAAACTTTCACATCGTACTGGTCTCTGGCTGACAGGCTTCAAAGCCCCACACTCATTGAATAACCAATAGTGACTAATGTGCAGAGTGGATGGTCTTCAATAATCTTGCTCACCATGCACACGCTTAAACGGAGTACCAGGGTTTTTTTTTCACCAGTTTTAACTTTTTTACATAAATGTGGCGCAGAGTCCCCATCAGCACCAGAAAGCACAGTGCAGCCACAACACAAAACTGGTGCAAACACTTTATAATTACACGTGCAATCAGTTTGCACATTTATTTTTGTGCAAAGTATGACAGAAAACTGGCCCAGCCACTTTAATCTGGGCCAATGTTACTGCCAATGATCACAAAGCCTCATTAGGGGCTTTCTAGCCTCCAGCATTCTCTATTTAAGGAACTGAATAGCAATGGGTTCTACAACCACAATATATTTGGTGAGAAGGATTTACCATGATCAGCTATAGTGAATGCAGTGTGGCCACACAAATAGAGAATCTGTCTCCACCCCCGATACAAGATCCTGGGGGACAGATGCACCTCCATGTCCCATTGAGATAAGCATGACTAGGCAACAGTAGTCTGTGCCCTGAAAACAAAGATCAGGCAGCGAATTCCAACCTGCCCAATCCTTATCCTATCCACATTACACGGAGAGTCTAAATTAGCCGATTCAAACATTCATCTAATGTGTATAGATGGTTAATTCTCTTCTCCCCACTGAGAACACGTTGAAGGCTTGGTCAATTGTATATACATCGATGGGTGGTCAGGAGGAATTCTTGAAATGGGCGGCAGGGGCAAGAGATGTGAAGAACAATTACAGGCACATCCAATTTATCTTGTACGTTATGTCATCATCAGGTTATAAATACCATGAGAATACCAATTGGGGTTTACAAATGCCAAGCAGCAAAAGAGAGAACATGAATCACATTCAGTAGAAAGTAAGCCAGTCCATTAATTCTTATGTCACTGGGGGACATGGGTCACTCCTATTGCTTCCTTTTTCTTTTGTTTGCAACTTTTTAGGCGCAGAATCAAGCAGCATACCAAAGCTAACAGCCTCAAAAATTTAATGCAGTAGCCGTATTTATTTTTGTAGCCCAGATCTTAGTGCAACTTTTGGGCTTGGAATTATCCCATTCTTGCGCCTAATAAGTCACAAAACTAAGCAAAAGGGTTCGGTAGAGTAAAACACAACTTTTAATAGTAGTTAGAATAAAAGTCACCAACTAAAATGAGATGTATTGAAATAACAATTCTAAATATCATCCAATATCACCTGAATGGGGATGATAGTTTGTTATTTCAATACATCTCATTTTAGTTGGTGACTTTTATTTTAATTACTATTAAAATATGTTTTATTCTGTCTAACCCTTCTACTAATCAGCAACTATTCTAGTTTGGATCATTTACCAAAGTGCTCCACAGCGACATGTCAATTCTGTATGACAATAAAGTGTTGACAGTATCAACAGCAAGTAACCATGTAACAAAGATAAGAGATTACAGTCGCCTTCCCAACAGATGAACCCTTCTAATGATAAAATAGGAGGGAAGAAGAACATGAGCAGATCAGCTTACTACACATAAAGTCCACAGCTATAGTAGTGTCATATTTCAGGGTTGAACTTCTGTAAAAAAAAAAAAATTATAATAATAAACTGAAAAGTGGGGCATGTAATATTATTTGGCCCCTCTACTACTATTGCAGCAAACTCACCCCAGAAGTTCAGTGAGGATCTCTGAATGATCCAATGTTGTTCTAGATGACCGCCGTAAAAACCCGATAGGGCGGTCATTAAGGGGTTAATGGCATATGGAAGCAGGGGATTATGTGGTTTTATTTCTTTGTTATGTTTCAAAGTATCTATCACCCTTCTACTACATGATCACTAAATATAGAGCAGTGACTTCGCTACAGCACAAACATTACAACAAATCACAACATCATATTAACAAGAAACCTAACATCTGTAATGCAGAGGAAGTAATAAAGTAAAGTAAATGCTACATCACTCTGTTTTATTGCAGCAAATTGGCAAAATCAGAAAAGTTCTTTTCTTTGTTCCTTAACCCCCTTCGGTTGCAGCCCTGTTTCGTTTTTGCGTTTTCATTTTTCACTCCCCACCTCCAAAAATCTATCCATGTAAAGAGCTGTGTGAGGGCTTGTTTTCTGCGTAACAAATTGCACTTAAGCGATGGTATTTAATATTTCATGCCGTGTACTGGGAATCAGGAAAAAAATTCCAAATGCAGAGAAATTGGTTAAAAAAACGCATTTGCGCCGTTTTCTTGTGGGCTTGGATTTTACTGTACGCCCCAAATGACAGGTCTACTTTATTCTTTGGGCCAGTATTGTTTTCATACATTTACAAATATTAAAACCTCCTGTACAAAAAAAAAAAAAATGAACTTTATACTTTGGTGTACGGAGCTGTGGGTGGTGTCATTTTTTTGCGACTTTTTGATTTTCAATGCTACCATTTTTAGTACTGTTCGACCTTTGATCACTTTCTATAGATTTTTTTTTTAATATTGCAAAAAAAAGTGCCATTTTCGACTTTGGGCGCTATTTTTGGTTATGGGGTTAATCGCAGTAAAAAATTGTTATTATATTTTGATAAATCTGGCATTTTCGGACGCGGCGATACCCAATGTGTTTATGATTTTTACTGTTTATTTATATCAGTCCTAGGGAAAGGGGGTGATTTGAATTTTTATGTTTATAATAATTTTTTCCCCCTTTTTTAAATTTTTACTATTTTTCATACTCCTTAGGGTACTTTAACCCTATAATGTCTGATCAATCGAATCATACACTACCATACTACAGTATGGCAGTATATGGAGATTTTCCTCATTCATTACAATGTGCTGATCTTTGGAAGACCCAAGGCTGTCATGGCGATGGATCACCCCTCCCCGATGACGGCACTCCATCAGCGATCGGTGGGTTAAAGCCCGCGATCGGTGCTAGCAGCGACTCAGCCTATAAGCCCTCTCCATGCACCCGCAGCCGACGTCACATTTCGGTAAGGGGTTAATGTATACTCTGCTCCCCATATTGACAGGAAAAAGAAAAAAAATATTTTTTTGCTCATTTAAAAAAGAAAAAAAACTGAAATATCACACGGTCACAAGTATTCAGAGCCTTTGCTCAGTATTGACTAGAAGCAGCTTTTGAGCTAGTACAGCCATGAATCTTCATGGGAATGATGCAACAAGTTTTCCACACCTGGATTTGGGGATCTTCTGCCTCTTCCTTGCAGATCCTCTCCAGTTCCCTCAGGTTGGATGGCGAATGTTGGTAGACGGCCATGTTCGAGTCTCTCCAGAGATGCTCAATTAGGTTTAGTATTAGGAAATACAAAAGCGAGATTGTGTTCCATCTTCCTTAGAGAAGAGCAAACGAACGGTGGAGATCCCCATTTATCCTATTACTGGAATGGCGCTAGTTGGAAGGTAATCATTAAGGAAAAGTGTCCACACTTCATAAATATTGGTTTAACGTCAGAGACACCTGGAAACCCTAGGGAGAAGGGAGATGCAGTTTATTACCACTTCTCCCCTTCACACAGCATCACGCTGAAGTATTGCGATGCATAGAGGAGCAGAGCTGGCACTTCCGCCGGCTCTATAGACTTGGAGGGTGTATGGTGTCTGTCCACTATACATATAATTTTATGGATTCACTTTCCTTCCTTTTAATCTGTATGCATCATGCATGTTTCTGTAAATATATATTTTAACTGTAGATCTGGAGGAGGAGACTGTGTCTCCGACATTCGACATCAATAAAGCAACATTTGAACCAATATTTATGAAGTGTGTACACTTTCCCTGAATGATTATCATCCAGCTAGCGCCGTTCAAGTCACCCCCCCCCCTCCTGGTCTTCAAATCGGGTTTGGGTCAGGGCTCAAGAATGGTCAGAGTTGTTCTGAAGCCACTGCTTTGTTATTTTAGCTGTGTGCTTAAAGGGGTATTCCGGGAATATGAACATCTGACACAAAAACCCATGATGATATAAATTAATGAGTACAACAATACCCAATGTCATTAGTCACAAAATGGAGCTTAAACAGTTTGATTTTATGATTTACAAAATTTATGGCCTTTCTAAAGTAGGTGGAGTTATCCCTAAGATGGCCGCCGCTGGAGGTCCCATGATCCTTTAGTTCTCAGTACCTCCTCCTCCCTCTTATGCTCTGCTCCCAGTGATGATGTAACAGACTGTGCTGCTCTGTTACCATAGTAATGATATATAACTGTCATTACCACAACACTGGCCATACTGGCTGCACTGCAACCAACCGACTACAGCCAAACTTAGTGGTGATCACATGACCTGCCCAGGACATGTGATGTGGACATGTGACCAGTGGCCATCTTTTGTTCTGCAACGGACCGCGCGGGGGAAATTAACGGACTGATTAAAGGGCCGGTAGCATTGTAATTCTTCATCACAGTCTATGTCATCAGCATTTTCTGCTAACGGGAGCAAAATTTTAAATAACAACTAATTACATATTAGCTTATATTTTGAGTATCCATTTGTATATGAATTATGCTGATTCCTGGAATACCCCTTTAAGGTCATTGCCTTGTTTGAAGGTGAGCCTTCGGCCCAGTCTGAGGTCCAGAGCACTCTGAAAAAGGTTTTGATCCAGGAGATCTCCTTTCTTGGCCACATTCATCTTTTCTTCAATTGCAACCAGTCATCCTGTCCCTTCAGCTCATAGCATGATGCTGCCACCACCATGTGTCACTTTGGGATTATATTTTTCAGGTGATGTGCAGTGCATGGTTTTCTCCACACATACTACTTAGAATTAACACCAAAAAGTTCAATCTCATCAGAGAAAAGAATCTTATTTCTCAGTTTGGGAGTCCTTCATGTATGTTTTTGCAAACTAAGCAGGCTTTCATATGTCATGCACAGAGGAGAGGCTTCCATCGGCACACTCTGCCATAAAGCCCCGACTGGTGGAGGGCTGCAGCGATAGTTGCAGTAGGGAGATGGGGGATAAAGCTCCACAAAGTCATCTCTGGAGCTCAGCCACAGTAATCTTTGGGATCTTCTTTAGCTTGCTCACCAAGGCTCTCCCTCCCACGATTGCTTATTTTGGCTGGGCAGCCAAGTTGAGGAAGAATTTTGGTCGTCTCAAACTTCTTCCATTTAAGGATTATGGAGGTCACTGTGCTGTAAGGAACCTTGAGTGCTGCAGAAATTCTTTTGCAACCTGCCCGGATCTGCATTGCATTGAGAGTTGTGAGGTTTTATATAAACAGGCATGTGCCTTTCCTAATCAAGTCCAATCAGTTTAATTAAACATAGCTGGACACCAATAAAGGAGTAGAACCATCTCAATAAGGATCAGAAGGAAATGGACAGCATGCGAGTTAAATATCAGTGTCACAGCAAAAGGTCTGAATACTTATGACCATGTAATTTCAGTTTTTCTTGTTTAATAAATTAGCAAAAATATCTACATTTCTAATTTTTTTCTGGGGTGCAGAGTGTACATATTGAGCAAAAAGAAGAACTTTTTTGATCTTACCAAACAGTGAAAAACTTAGTGATCTGAATACTTTACATACCCACTGTCCATAAAGACAAGAATAATAAATCTTTATCTAGCCATGATAGAAATTATGGTGCACATAAATGAAATAAGGGATTACAGGGTAATATTAGGAGTATATATATCCATAAGATATACTGTATTATATATTCCAGGTCACTGCACGCAACCCCCCAGTGGGAAGCCCACAACCATTACACAAGTATCACAAAAATGTGCAATAATCTTTCTGATGTACAATACTTCAAGTCTGCCGGCAACTGCGACAACAGGTCATTTATTTTCTGTTTGTATGGGATTTTACGCTATTATCGTGGTTTTGCGGATACCAACATATGCTCCAGGGTTTGACTGTTCATCTGCCTGTGTGAATAAGGCATGACATCTCCATCATATGCCACTTAATATTTAGCATACACAAAATACAATAAAGAGTAACAAGGTGACAGTTTTATTGTATCCAGGTCACACACTTGTGTGGTGGTTGCTTTTTTCAATAGAAATACATGTGGCCACAGTCATGTCCGCCGCATGATAAACTACAACACAAACAGATGGACCGTAGTCAACAGGGTCCATCGTGGTATATAAAATTTCTACAGGAAGAGTAACACCCAATATACTTATGGCAAATTAACCAGTAGTGTACATGTGAGCATCAGATACTACATATTGGGGGAAATTTATCATCCAGCACCAGACACAGCGATTAATCTGGTGCAGCAGAGAACTCACTAGGACAGTGATGGCCAACCTATGGCACTGGTGCCAGAGGTGGCACTCAGAGCCCTTTCTGTGGGCACTCAAGCCATCACCAGAGATGACTCCAGGTATCTTCCTGCAGTCCCAGACAGCCCAGGACTTGCTGTGCACAGATGTATTATAAAGTGACAGCTCTACCTGGGACTATTTTCTGCTTTATTGGTGTCCTCAGGGTGCTGGTATTAATGAAAGCTGTGACAAAAAAGGGAGTATAAATCACAAATTAAATTTCTGTGTTGGCACTTTGCGATAAATAAGTGGGTCTTTGTTGTAGTTTGGGCACTCTGTCTCTAAAAGGTTTGCCATCACTGCACTAGGAAGTCCGGGATGTCTGATCTGATCGTGTTGTCTCTGCTTGTTTCTCTGTGGAAGTAAGCAGAGAATCCTACATTATCATGGGTCTCTCCTACAGACTGTTTCCAGTTCTGGTTTATCAGGGGAAGCGGACGAGAACTAGCAGCCCTTCCTTCTGCAATGCTTTGGTTTCCACTATCAGCCTGGAATCGGTATGAGCCTGCATGGAGAGGACAGCGCTGCACATTCCTCACTACATACTATAATCAGTCAGTGGGATCTAAGGCAAGGCAGCCATGTAGTCAGAGTTCAGCACATGGGTGGAGGAGAGACACCAGCCAGGACTGCACCTTACTGTTGTACAACACCAACAAAGAAAGACTTGGGGTGATGCCACACATGGCGTTTGGAACCAGTTTTGAACCAGTTTTTGGCCCGTTTTTATGCAAAACGCATGCTTTTTGCTTAAAAACAGGACAAAAATGGATTCAAAACGCCATGTGTGACATCACCCTAACAAAAAAAAAAAAGTTGAATCAACTTTTTTCTGCGATTTTAGAAAAGTGGTCATAAAATGAAAATAGCCACACAGACCTGATAAGCTGATCCCCACCAGCTTTACATATGGGGAGTTTCCAACAGATCAGGTATGATGAATTTTAGCAGGTGCATTCAGCTAAAATTAAAAGTATGGCCTCAATTACAAATGGCAAATTGAATGCAGCACAACAGAGTAAACACATGTACCCCCCCCCCCCCCAAATAAGGCCTCTCCTACAAATAAGACCTGGCGTCAATCATTGCTACAGATATCCTGATGCCATACATTGGTATTAGTAGATCACTTACATACTGAAAGGTGTTGTGACACAAGTGAAAAATTAAAGAGCTAAAACCAATGACTGTTGAGACACGAGTGATCATTGAAACAAAGGGTAAAATATGAGATATAGGGCCAAAGATTCTAAAAGGAAT
The DNA here is from genome assembly GCF_040894005.1 of Engystomops pustulosus. Lineage (NCBI taxonomy): Eukaryota > Metazoa > Chordata > Amphibia > Anura > Leptodactylidae > Engystomops > Engystomops pustulosus. The sequence continues at coordinate 82,769,888 of NC_092416.1, read as the reverse complement.
GAAGTCACAAAAATTTCACCATGAAATTCAGAGTTTGTAGAGTAATAAGAATGTTACAGAAGTTATGGACAGGACGTGTTTTTATAGAAAATGTAGCTTTTTGTTCATTAAAGGGGTATTCCAGGAATCAGCATAATTCATGTACACATGGGTCCTTAAAATATAAGCTTATATGTACTTAGTTTTAAGTTAAAACTTTGCTCCCGTTAGCAGAAAAATGCTGTGGATATACAATGTAATGAAGAATTAAAATGTTACTGGCCCTTTAATCAGTCTGTTAATTTCCTCAGTGCGGAGAAGACACAGGACAGAAGATGGCCGCTGGTCACATGTCCACATCACATGTCCTGCACCTGCCTGGGCAGGTCATGTGATCACCACTAAGTTTGGCTGTAGTTGATTGGTTGCAGTGCATTCTGTATGGCCAGGGTTGTGGTGATGGCAGTTACACATCATTACTATGGTAACAGAGCAAGAAAACCTGCTAGATCATCACTGGGAGCAGAGTATAAGTGGTAGGAGGAGTTACTGAGAACTAAAGGATCTTGGGACTTGTAGTTTCCAGTGGCAGCCATCTTAGTGATAACTTTAGAGAGACCATAAAAATCTTGTGAATCATAAAATCAAACTATTTAAGCTCCGTTTTGCGAATAATGACATTGAGTTTTGTTACATTCATTTATTTATAGCATTATGGGTTTTTGTATTAGACGTTCATATTCCCGGAATACCCCTTTAAATATCCAATAGATTCTTTATATGGAAATAGAGTCACAATCCATTCTTGATGTTGATGTCTGTTACTACAGTATAAAATGTTTATTTCCAGTTCAACAATAAATGTGAATTCTTTTTCATGGAAAAATAAGACATCCCCTGAAAATAAGACCAAGTGGCTCTTTAGGAGAAAAAAAAAAATTATCATCTCCTCAAGGGAAACACAGTATATATAAATAGTTAAAGAGAACCCATCAAGCAAAATAACCCCCCTAAACTAAATATATTTTCATAAACTGCCATTAGAGAGCATTGCCTCTATCCCTTCATTGTCCCTCTACATTGTCCTAAAGCTGTATGCAAATGAACTGTGAGATGTACATTGAGTCATTACCATATTCAAGCTGTCCAGCTTATTCATGAGTGGGAGGTACAGCCACACCCCAGTGCTTGACTGACAGCATGTATAATGATGTGCGGCTGTATAATGATGTGCTTCCTGGTGCTGGCGCCCCCTGCAGCCTGTATGTGTATAGGAGAGATACAACAGCTCCAGGCAGCCATGTTATAGCAGAACATGCCAGGTACTTGTGTAGCTGATGTCTGTGTATTAGAAGGATGCAGCATGTCAGCAGATAAAGCACAGGCACTAGCAATGCTTTACTATACATTACACACAGACATGAGCAGGGGGAGGAGAGGGGAGGGGTAACAGGAATGACATCACTGCCTCTGACCATGTGACCATCCTTATTTACATAATAAAGAAAAAGTATTTTAGAATAATAAATGTATGAATTGACTAGATAAAGGCTGGGATGGGATCCTTGTGAGCTGCTCCAACAGGAAGAGGTGACAGGACTAGTGACACAGACCTGATGACAGGTGTCCTTTAACCTCTTCCCGCAAATGAACGCAATAGTACAGACATGACTAAACATAAGTACTATTACACCCAACACAGGTTTAATGACAAAAAGCTTTAAGAAGTTTGATAATCTTACTGGAGTAAGACAAAACGTCAAAACGCCAATTATGGATGTAAACGCTTTAGGATTTTAGCACTTTTGTCCACTCACCAAACCTTAAAAATATGTTGTCTTTATCATTGGGATTATGACAATACCTTATTTATATACCGAATTTTTTGGACTAAGACACTTTTTAGAAAGAAAAATATCTTGCTAAAAAGTCCCTACGTCTTATAGACCAAAAGGTCAGGAGGATCCAGCACTGCCAGACCCTCCTGACAGCTGCAATGGCGATCGGGTGATGCCCTAATACAGAGCTGCACCCGATCTCCCAGAGAGGAGAGCCTCCGCACTGCTCTCCCCTCTCCCGGGTGTCCTACAGGACAACAAATTGCACTTCAAAATGATAGTATTTGGTATTCCATGCCGTGTACTGGGAAAAAAAAATTCCAAATGCACTGAAATTGGTGAAAAACCGCATTTGCGCCGCTGTCTTTTACGGCTCACACTGCGCCCCAAATGAAATGTCTAATTTATCCTTTGGGTCGGTACGATTACGGGGATAGCAAATTTGTATAGGTTTTATAATGTTTTCATACATTTACAAAAATTAAAAAAACCTCCTGTACAAAAAGAAAAATTGTTTTGCCATCTTCTGGCGCTAATAACTTTCATACTTCGCTGTACGAAGCCGGAGCTGTGGGTGGTGTCACTGTTTGCGACTTTCAATGCTTCCATTTTTAGGACTGTACAACCTCTTAATCACTTTTTATAGAATTTTTTATATTTTTCAAAATGGCAAATAAGTTCCATTTTCGTTAGGGGGTTAAACACAGTAAAAAAAAAATTATTATTATATGCTTTGATATATTGAGCATTTTTGGACGAGGCGATACCTAATGTGTTTATGATTTTTACTGTTCCTTTATATCTATATCAGTTCTAGGGAACTGATATGGCAGTATATGGGGATTTTCCCCCTCATTCATTACAATGTGCTGATCGCACATTGTAATGAATGGGTTAAAATGAGACATCCTTGGGTCTTCGGAAGACTTGAGGCTGTCATGGTGACCGTTCGCCGCTCCCTCAATGGATGTCACGGGGAGCAACGATCCCTGACGCCATTCTTTAGAAGCCGGCGGCGATCGGCAAGTTAACACCGATTGGGTGGGGTATTAGTTTCTGTAGTGGTGTAATTTATAGGGTTCTACCCTACAAATAACTTGAAGTCACTTGAAAGCCTCAAAACGTAAGTCTTAGCAATATTTGAAACCTCATAACATCCTAGAAAAATTAGAGGATCATAGTATCATAGTAGGTGAGGCAGGTAAAAGACGCAAGTCCAACTTTTAAGAATTAAACAAATATTTTATCCCCATAGCCCGTGATATTTTTTCTCTCCAGAAAGGCATCCAGGCCTCTCTTGAACATGTACATAGAGTCGGCCATAACAACCTCCTGCAGCAGAGAGTTCCATAGTCTCACTGCTCTTACAGTAAAGAACCTTTGTCTATGTTGATGGTAGAATCTCCTCTCCTCTAGGCGCAGAGGATGCCCCCTTGTCCTGGTCACAGGCCTAGGTATAAAAAGATCTTTTGAGAGATCCTTGTACTGTCCGTTCAGGTATTTGTACATTGTAATGAGGTCTCCCCTCAGTCGTCCTTTTTGTAAACTAAAAATCACCAAAATCTTGTAATCTGTCATTGTATTCTAGTTCCCCCATTCCCCTAATAATCTCGGTTGCTCTTCTCTGTACCGGTTCCAGTTCTACTATGTTCTTTTTATACACTGGTGCCCAAAACTGTACACAATATTCCATGTGTGGTCTGACCAGGGATCTGTATGAGCTGCTGCTCCATGAGAAATCATACCAACGTAATACAGAAATGTTAGTTTTCAAGCTAATTGCGTGGTCCGACTATCTGCCTGGAAAGCATAACATTTTAATCTTTGAAAATTGACATTTTTAAAAAAATTTTGCCAAATTTCCATTTTTTTCAGAGCGAAAAGCAAAACGTATCATCCAATGAGAAAACAAACACAGTCTCAAAATCACCTGGACAAGTTAAAGTGTTCCAAAATTACAACCAAATTTTCTTGACACATGTCAGATTGTGGAAATCGAGAGCCTGGTCACAAAGGTGAAAACTTAGGTGAAAGCGTCGGTGGCAATAGGTTAGTAAAATGTTAGAATTTTAGAGATATTTGGTTGTGTTTTATTTGCGGTTATAAAAGGTAAAATAAAATCCTCCATGGCAAAAACTCATGTAACCAGCCATTGCAGGGTACAGTCTCCTCTGCCAGACAACCAGGGACTTGATGAAGTGCATAGGCTGACACTTCTAATGCACTGCAATACATGGTTATTGCAGTGCATTAATATGAACTAGTGATCACATTATCAATAGTTGATATGCTAATATTGTAAAAATAAAAAAGTAAAATAAAAATTTAAATTAATTAAAAATGTCCCAAAAGCCACCAACACATGTAAAACAATAAATAATTTTTTAAAAAGTGGAAGTTACAGAAAAAAAAAAAACACATTTTTTTTTAAATAAAAAAAGGGATTAAATGGATGGACAGTCCCTAAAACAGTAGCAATGAAAACCTCAGCCCACATACAGCCTACCTCTGGGCAGCTTACAGTTTGCAGAATTGTAGAGTTTCATGTACCCTCTGCATCTGTAGCTGTACTTGGGGAAAGGGAGATGGGATGACACTATACATATTTAGTAAAAGTTTATTCAGTTTTACTACTTTTTAACCCCTAGGGGCACCAGGACGTTATAGTACGTCCCGGTGGCTAGATACTTAGCGCACCAGGACGCACTATAACGTCCTGCTTCTGGCACCGGCTCACGAACGGAGCCGGTACCAGTAGCAGCGGGTGTCAGCTGTCTAGTACAGCTGACAGCCTGCGCTAACACCCGCGATCGGAGCCGACTCCGATCGCGGGTGTTAACCCCTTACACGCCGCGGTCAAGCATGACCGCGGCGTGTAAGGGTCTTCCCCCTATGGATCGGATCCCCCGTGCCGCTTACCGGGGGATCCGATCCTCTCCTGGGCAGCTCCGAGGACTGGCATGTGCCCCGGAGCTGCCCGGTTTCCATGGCAGCCAGACCCCTTCCGGGTCTGACTGCAAACTGTCTGAGCAGTATTGTAGAGCAGTGTATTGAACTTAAACCAGAGATCAGAGCATCACTGGTTTAAGTTCAAGTATGTAGAAGTAAAATTATGCAAAAACACTTAACACTACACATTATAATAAATAAAAAATAAATACCGTATATACTCGAGTATAATCCGACCCAAGTATAAGCCGAGGCCCCTAATTTGACCACAAAAACCTGGTAAAACCTATATTTTGTTTACTCGAGTATAAGCCGAGTTTGGGTTTTCAGCACATATTTTTGTGCTGAAAAACTAGGCTTATACTCGAGATATATAAGGTACATAAAAATATAAGCCCCTAAAATGTCACTTTCCCATAAAAACACTTAATAAAGTATAAAAAACATAAAACACAAAAAACCCCCGCATATTTGGTATTGCCGCATCCGTAACAATCTGCATAATAAAACAGAATTGTTACTGGACCCGCACGGTAAACGCCGGAGGAAAAAGACGCAAAAAACGTTCCGAAAAAAGATAATTTTTAATTAATACCCTATAAAAAATGCTCTAAAAAGTGATTTAAAAAATGTTATGCACTCTAAAATAAGCCCACTAAAAAGAACAACTGTTCTCGCAAAAAATACGCCCCTAACCAGATTTGTCAGCCAAAAAATAAAAAAGTTATGCATAAAAATTAGTTTTTATTCAGTACAATTGAATAAAATACACAAAACCCCCACATATTTGGTATCCCTGCGTCCGTAACAATCTGCATAATAAAACAGAATTGTTATTAGATCCTCAAAGTGAACCCCGTAAAAAACAACCTCAAAAAACTCTGAAAAAAAGATGATTTTTTATTAATGCCCTTTAAAAATGCTCTAAAAAGTGATTTTAAAAAGTTACGCAATCTAAAATAAGACCACTAAAAAGAACAATCATTCTCGCATAAAATAAGCCCTTAAACAGATTTGTGAGGTGAAAAATAAAAAAGTTATGCATATGAAAGATGGTGATGCCAAAATTAACAACAATTTTGCCAAATTACTTTTTATTCAGTAAAAATGGGAAAAAATAAAAAATATATATAAATGAAGTATTTTCGTAATCGTGGCGACTCATAGAATAAAAATAATATACTATTTTTATGGTATGGTTAACGGCCAAAAAAAAAACACATAAAAATGTTCCTAAAAATTGACGATTTTCATTTCCTCCACCAACAAAGAGTTAATTAAATCTCACCAATTAGCTATAGATGCCCCAAAATTACCTACCAGAAAAGTGCATCTCATGTGGCAAAAGAAATAAGCCCCTATAGGTGCACAATAAAAAAAAAAGAAAAAAATTATAGCCTGTACAATGTGACATAGCAAATCTGATCTGGATGGCGACTCCTTCCCTTCTATGCCCGGCCGTGTGCCCATACAGCAGGTAACCACCACACATGGGGTATCGGTGTACTCGGGAGAAATTGGGTATCAAACTTTGTGGAGCCTTTTTTCATTTAATCCATTGTAAATGTTTAATTTTCCACCCAAAATGAGTGTATTGTGAAAAAATATTACAATTTGCAGACTGCACCTCCATTTTGTTTTAACCCCTATAAAACACCTAAAGGGTTAACAAACTTCTTAAAAGTGGTTTTTCATACATTGAGGGGTGTAGTTTCCACAATGGGGTAATTTATGAGTCTAGCTATTATTTAGGCCTCTCAGTGTCAATTAGAAGTTGAGCAGGTCCATCTAAATACAGGTTTTGGTGATTTTACAAAAAATGTGAAAAATGATACCTAAATTCTGAGCCTCATAACATTCTAGTAAAATATGTGGAATCTTAAAAAACCATCCAACATAAAGCAGACATTTGGGAAATGTAAGTTATGAATGTATTTGGGTGCTATGACTGTCTGCATCAAAAGTAGAGAATTTAGAACGTTGAAAATATAGAATTTTTCCAAATTTTTGCCAAATTTAGTTTTTTTTCATAACTAAACGCAAAAGATTTCATCCAAATTTTTAAACTAATTTGAAGTACAATGTGTCACGAGAAAACAATCTCAAAATCCCCTGGATTTCTCATAGCGTTCCCAGGCTATAACCACTTATAGTGACACAGGCCAGATTTGAAAAATGGGTCCGCGTCCTTTAGGCCAAAAGATGCCGAGTCCCGTAGGGGTTAAGACATATATATATATTTCATATTTGTAGTCATTTATCGGCTAAGAAAAAAATATGTAACTAATAAAACTATCCTATCAAGTTAAAGTCTCGCATGTCATGAAAAAGACAAAGTAAAAATTGCATTGATATGCAAAGAGTTTCCAAAAAGATCACGTCAATTAAAGACACACAAACACCTGCAAAAATTGACCTAGACCTTCAGGCAGCAATGACCCTCAGTCACAAAGGGGTTAAAGTAAATGCAAAAATTAAATACCGTAGCTCAATAGCCTTAAAGTCCACCATGGCACAGAGATTAACCCTTGGTTAAAGCTAAAAATAACAAAAAACATAGCAAAAATAGAAACAGATTTAAAATCAAATCGCTTATATCTTTGTTAGGATGTTTTAGCACAATTTCAGGACACCGTACAATTGCAACAGTCACAAAACCAAGAGCATGTCCTAAAATAGCCACTACAGGGTTAATTCCTGCACTGACAGACTTAAAGTTAGTACAAGGTGATTAGAAAGGATCAATTCCTGTGAGATTCAAGATTGCCCTCCTTAAAGGAAGTTTTCTCCAGATTTTCCCCCTGGATGAAGCTAAACCCTGGAGCCGGCTGTAAGTCCTCATGGTACTGAGCTTGTCAATAGGATCAGTGTCCAAGCCATGTACACAGAAATGGAAAAAAGATCCATAATGATGTCATGAACGAAAACATTATGGTCCACATCTGCACCCGAGCCTGTCACCAGCCTCCCTGCTGTTCTATGGCTTTCTGATAAATGTTGGACATCACAGCGCCAGAGCAAAGGGACAATATTAATAGAGACAGTACTGGATATTTATCATTTGTTTTCAAATGTTTTTTTGACTGCAAAAAGTCACTAAAAAGCTACACTGTGTTTTTGCAACTATTTACAGTCAAAAAGTTGTGCGGGGCACTTAACAAATTTGTGTACGTTAATAAATTATTTGTAACTAGAATGTGCAAGGATTTAAGAAGTTGCTTAACAAAAAGTTGCAATCCCATGTCCGTTCCCCCTCCCGATAAACACCAAAACACAATACACATCAAAAGCCACTTTGATAGATCTGAAATGCATCAGAGCTCCAAAGGAAGCCTATATACTGTCATACAGACCCTGCACAGTGATAACTCCCCCCCCCCCATTGGGGCATCATTCTCCATCTGACTATAATAAAATTCTGTTATTTGCACTCTCTTTCCTCATGACCCTTTTGACAGCTTCCGCCATAGGAAATCACAGCACGCTTATAGAATATGCCTTCACATCTTGAATGATCGGTTTCAGGTTTTGACAGTCTGCAACCTTTCTCAAAATTACTGAACCAGCCAGAGGTCACACTAATTTTTTTCTGGCAGAGAAAAATACTCCTCTTGGCGTTTCCTGGGAGTATTTTAAGTTCAGGAACAGTAAGAAATTTGGAAAATAACTGATCTATTTGGTATATTACCAAGTGTGCTGTCTTTTTTAAAGAATGATACACACTGGCATCAAAATGCAATATTTAAAGGAACCCTATCATTTGATTTGAAGCATTATGAAGCAAACATACCTTGAGAATGCTGTAGCTACAGGATCATATCTTGGTTAATCCCTGTGCTGAGTGGTTTTGTTGATAAAACAGATATAACATTATGATAATTAAGCTCTGTGGCTTCTATAGCTGGTTCAGCGCTTCTCCTAACATGCAAGTTATTCTCTGCAGGAGAGGATGATGTAATCCCTGGGTTGTGCCTGAAGGCAGAATAGTCAATTGCTGCACCATCCCCCAGCTGCTGTGAGTGATCCAACTCAGGTTGATTAGTCATGTCTTGATTAATCTCTATTTGTAATTACAAGCACCCTTGTGTAATGTGTTTATGTCAGCCAGCCTGACCCAGCTTTCCCAAGGTCTTGAATGTCCTAATTATTTTTTCAGCAAAACCACTCAGCTCAGAGATTAACCAAGATATGATCCTGATCAGTGTAGCTACAGCATTCTCAAGGTATGTTTGATTCATAATGCATCGATTTAAATGGTACGGCGCAAGCCGGTCCTGTGCATGAGAGGGCTTGCAGAGAAGCCGTCTCCATAACCGGTAAGTCTTTGCTCCATATTGCAGCAAAGGCTTACCGGTAACACCCGCCGATCGCCGCCGGCAATGCTGGGCACCACCATCTTGCCGCGGTTTGTCACTCCCTGTGACGCCAGCGGGGAGCGGTGATCCGTCGCCATGACAGCCTTGGGTCTTTTGAAGACCCAGGGCTGTCTCGTTTAAACCCATTTATTACAATATGCTATTAGCACATTGTAATGAATGAGGAGGCAGTATATGGTAGGATCGATTAGACAACCTAGGGTTAAAGTACCCTAGGGAGTATGAAAAATAGTAAAAGTAAAAATAAAAAAAAGTTTACAAAAAAAATTAAAAAACCTAAAAATTCAAACCACCCCCGTTTCACTAGAACTGATATAAATATTAATAAACAGTAAAAATCATACACACATTAGGTATTGCCGCATCCAAAAATGCCCAAACAAAATATAATAATGGTTTTTCACTGCGTTTTACCCCGTAACGGAAAATAGCGCCCAAAGTTGAAAATGGTACTTTGCCATTTTGAAAAATATACTTAAAAAAAAAAAAAAAAAAAATCAATAAAAAGTGATCAAAAGGTTGCACAGTCCTAAAAATGATAGCAATGAAAGCGCCTTCAAAAGTCGCAAAAAATGATACCACCCACAGCTCTGTATACCAATGTATGGAAAAAGCTATTGGCGGCAGAAAAATGGCAAAATTAAAAAAAAAAAAATTGTACAGGAGGTTTTAATATTTGTAAATGTATGAAGACGTAAAACCTATACAAATTTGGTATCCCCATAATCACGTAAAACGACCCAAAGAATAAAAGTAGACATGTCATTTGGGGTGCACAAAGAAAGCCGTAAAATCCAAGCCCACAAGAAAACGTTGCACATGTCCATCAAGTTAAACCTACAAAGGGAAGAGATTGGATGAGGATGGGATTTAGGGGAAACAATTCTAAAGGACATACTGTAAATGTCTGCAGGCATCTTCACCCTTACTGACGACAAAGCATTTTTACTAGTAAGGTGTCATAATAGTTACTGTATAACAGCAATGCAGATAAAATAATGAACCCTGAGGGAGAAATGACCTGTGAGAAAAGCTCTTCAGATACCAGAGGCTTATGGTAGACAACATTAAACCAAAACATCACCACTATTAACACACCGGCCATTACCAGGCCTATTACTTGTATATAACTGAGCAGCAGGACACCTCAAGACTCCCGGCTATTTTCCTGGTGGTACTGGGTACTTCCCAATCAACTGGAGAGAAAAGACAAAGAGATCCCATACATCAATCCCTGGAGAGAGAGAGAGGCTACAGGATATCAGGGCACAGAGATGCCAGGCTGTGCCAGGAATAGAATAGTGAAAGCCGGCCTTGTCCATCACAAAATCCACATGAAATTATGTCAGAAAAGCAAAGAAACCAGACTGGGCCACAACCAGAGGGAAACAGATTTCACCTACCCCATGAGGTAAATGCTGGGGGTCTCTGTTCAGTGTCCTTATCGCTCTGGAAGACCTGTCCTCTACACACACAATGCCCACTGATAAAGCCCCTTCCACAATAACGTATACTAGTCCGGGCCGGAACTCAGGTGTAGCATACGCACGGCTGGAGAAGAGGATGGGGTGCACCTCTCCTCTACATAGGGAGGTATGTAGCCGTGCCATATGTATGCACGCTCTTTTTCTCCATGTGGCTAGCATACAGCTTCCGTATATGCTTGTGTGAAAAGGGTCTAAGTATCCCCTCGGGGGCCACAAATGACAGCAGATAGAACTTTGCACCCCGTCTTTTGTCATAGCACTTTCCTGAAGCCTTGGATTAGATATGGAATGTTGATCTGTATTACATTTCAGTAAATCCAGGCCAAAACTGTCTCAAATCCAAGCCATAAGATGACTCGATGGATCTAGAACCACGGTCCACATCACTGTTATAAAACCTGCAGCAAGCAGATCATCAAGTTACCATATCCTAACTGAGGGAAGTTTTACGCTGCACCTTTGGCCAAGTTCACACCGGCGCACCGCAGGTTCCGTTCCCCCTTTCAATCTCAAATAGCAGAGAAAAGAGCAGCAGCCAGTGCATTTTATCCCTGCTAGTAAAGACTGAAGCATAGCGGAAAGCAACCTTGTGTACACTAAAGTCCTTGGGGAAAGGGGGTACAAAATTTAGACTCCATACTGGGCACAAAGCCAGCAGGGGTACAGTGAAGTGCTTTTATAGTGGGCACACAGTCAGTAATGTGTACAGTACTTATAGTGCACACAACTAGTAAGTGCAGCAGGCTAAAAATATATTTGGGACCCAGCCTGTCAGACTGCCGTAGGTACAGTATACGGGGGGGGGGGGCGCACAGCCTGTCAGTGCAGTGGGTACAGTATACAGGGGGGGGGGCACAGCCTGTCAGACTGCCGTAGGTACAGTATACGGGGGGGGGCACACAGCCTGTCAGTGCAGTGGGTACAGTATACAGGGGGGGCACACAGCCTGTCAGTGCAGTGGGTACAGTATACAGGGGGGGGGGGGGCACACAGCCTGTCAGTGCAGTGGGTACAGTATACAGGGGGGGGGGGCACACAGCCTGTCAGTGCAGTGGGTACAGTATACAAGGGGGGGGGGCACACAGCCTGTCAGTGCAGTGGGTACAGTATACAGGGGGGGCACACAGCCTGTCAGTGCAGTGGGTACAGTATACAGGGGGGGGGGGCACACAGCCTGTCAGTGCAGTGGGTACAGTATACAGGGGAGGGGGGCACGCCGCCTGTCAGACTGCCGTAGGTACAGTACACGGGGGAGGGGCCTGTCAGTGCAGTGGGTACAGTATACAGGGGGGGCACACAGCCTGTCAGTGCAGTGGGTACAGTATACAGGGGGGGCACACAGCCTGTCAGTGCAGTGGGTACAGTATACAGGGGGGGCACACAGCCTGTCAGTGCAGTGGGTACAGTATACAGGGGGGGCACACAGCCTGTCAGTGCAGTGGGTACAGTATACAGGGGGGGGGCACACAGCCTGTCAGTGCAGTGGGTACAGTATACAGGGGGGGGGGCGCACAGCCTGTCAGTGCAGTGGGTACAGTATACAGGGGGGGGGCGCACAGCCTGTCAGTGCAGTGGGTACAGTATACAGGGGGGGGGGGGGCGCACAGCCTGTCAGTGCAGTGGGTACAGTATACAGGGGGGGGGGGCGCACAGCCTGTCAGTGCAGTGGGTACAGTATACAGGGGGGGCACACAGCCTGTCAGTGCAGTGGGTACAGTATACAGGGGGGGCACACAGCCCGTCAGTGCAGTGGGTACAGTATACAGGGGGGGGGGGGGGCCCACAGCCTGTCAGTGCAGTGGGTACAGTATACAGGGGGGGGGGGGGCACACAGCCTGTCAGTGCAGTGGGTACAGTATACAGGGGGGGGGGGCGCACAGCCTGTCAGTGCAGTGGGTACAGTATACAGGGGGGGGGGGGGGGGGGCGCACAGCCTGTCAGTGCAGTGGGTACAGTATACAGGGGGGGGGGGGGGGGGGGGCACACAGCCTGTCAGTGCAGTGGGTACAGTATACAGGGGGGGGGGGGGGGGCGCGCACAGCCTGTCAGTGCAGTGGGTACAGTATACAGGGGGGGGGCGCACAGCCTGTCAGTGCAGTGGGTATAGTATACAGGGGGGGCGCACAGCCTGTCAGTGCAGTGGGTACAGTATACAGGGGGGGGGGGGGGCACACAGCCTGTCAGTGCAGTGGGTACAGTATACAGGGGGGGGGGGGCACACAGCCTGTCAGTGCAGTGGGTACAGTAGACAGGGGGGCGCACAGCCTGTCAGTGCAGTGGGTACAGTATACGGGGGGCACACAGCCTGTCAGTGCAGTGGGTACAGTATACAGGGGGGGGCACACAGCCTGTCAGTGCAGTGGGTACAGTATACAGGGGGGGGCACACAGCCTGTCAGTGCAGTGGGTACAGTATACAGGGGGGGGCACACAGCCTGTCAGTGCAGTGGGTACAGTATACAGGGGGGGCACACAGCCTGTCAGTGCAGTGGGTACAGTATACAGGGGGGGCACACAGCCTGTCAGTGCAGTGGGTACAGTATACAGGGGGGGGGGCACACAGCCTGTCAGTGCAGTGGGTACAGTATACAGGGGGGGGGGGCACACAGCCTGTCAGTGCAGTGGGTACAGTATACAGGGGGGGCACACAGCCTGTCAGTGCAGTGGGTACAGTATACAGGGGGGGGCACACAGCCTGTCAGTGCAGTGGGTACAGTATACAGGGGGGGGGGCGCACAGCCTGTCAGTGCAGTGGGTACAGTATACAGGGGGGGGGGGGGGCGCACAGCCTGTCAGTGCAGTGGGTACAGTATACAGGGGGGGGGGGCGCACAGCCTGTCAGTGCAGTGGGTACAGTATACAGGGGGGGGGGGCGCACAGCCTGTCAGTGCAGTGGGTACAGTATACAGGGGGGGGCACACAGCCTGTCAGTGCAGTGGGTACAGTATACAGGGGGGGGGGCACACAGCCTGTCAGTGCAGTGGGTACAGTATACAGGGGGGGGGGCGCACAGCCTGTCAGTGCAGTGGGTACAGTATACAGGGGGGGGGGCGCACAGCCTGTCAGACTGCCGTAGGTACAGTACACGGGGGAGGGGCCTGTCAGTGCAGTGGGTACAGTATACGGGGGGGCACACAGCCTGTCAGTGCAGTGGGTACAGTATACGGGGGGGCACACAGCCTGTCAGTGCAGTGGGTACAGTATACGGGGGGGCACACAGCCTGTCAGTGCAGTGGGTACAGTATACGGGGGGGCACACAGCCTGTCAGTGCAGTGGGTACAGTATACAGGGGGGGGGGGGCAAGCCTGTCAGTGCAGTGGGTACAGTATACAGGGGGGGGGGGGGGCAAGCCTGTCAGTGCAGTGGGTACAGTATACAGGGGGGGGGGGGGGGGCAAGCCTGTCAGTGCAGTGGGTACAGTATACAGGGGGGGCACAGCCTGTCAGTGCAGTGGGTACAGTATACAGGGGGGCACAGCCTGTCAGTGCAGTGGGTACAGTATACAGGGGGGGCACAGCCTGTCAGTGCAGTGGGTACAGTATACAGGGGGGGCACAGCCTGTCAGTGCAGTGGGTACAGTATACAGGGGGGGCACTGCCTGTCAGTGCAGTGGGTACAGTATACAGGGGGGGCACAGCCTGTCAGTGCAGTGGGTACAGTATACAGGGGGGGGCACACAGCCTGTCAGTGCAGTGGGTACAGTATACAGGGGGGGCACACAGCCTGTCAGTGCAGTGGGTACAGTATACAGGGGGGGGCACACAGCCTGTCAGTGCAGTGGGTACAGTATACAGGGGGGGCACAGCCGGTCAGTGCAGTGGGTACAGTATACAGGGGGGTGCATATCCTGTCAGTGCAGTGGGTACAGTATACAGGGGGGGCACAGCCTGTCAGTGCAGTGGGTACAGTATACAGGGGGGGGGGGGGGGGCGCACAGCCTGTCAGTGCAGTGGGTACAGTATACAGGGGGGGGGGGAGCCTGTCAGTGCAGTGGGTACAGTATACAGGGGGGGGGAAGCCTGTCAGTGCAGTGGGTACAGTATACAGGGGGGGCACAGCCTGTCAGTGCAGTGGGTACAGTATACAAGGGGGGGGGG